>NW_028252859.1:0-600000 GCF_964263255.1 Lissotriton vulgaris | reverse complement strand
CTACCGGGGCTTGAATGCGGTCACCAGAACAGACGCGCATCCCATCCCCCGGGCAGATGAACTAGTCGACCGAATGGGAGCTGCCCGCTACCTCAGCATCTTCGACCTGACAGCAGGCTATTGGCAGATCGGCCTCACACCCCGGGCGCAAGAACGTTCTGCCTTCTCCACCCCCGATGGCCATTACCATTTCACGGTCATGCCCTTCGGCATGAAGAATGCCCCAGCAACATTCCAACGGCTCGTCAATCAGGTCCTGGCGGGGCTCGAAGGATTCAGCGCCGCCTACCTAGACGACATCGCTGTATACAGCCACCATTGGACCGAGCACCTCCACCACCTCCGAGCAGTGCTGCAAGCCCTTCAGCGAGCTGGCCTCACGATCAAGGCCAGCAAGTGTCAAATTGGGCAAGGGTCTGTAACCTACCTCGGACACCAGGTGGGAAGCGGCCTAGTGGCCCCTCTACAGCTGAAAATTGCCGCCATCCAGGCTTGGCAGCCCCCCATCACCCAAACCGAGGTACGAGCCTTCCTGGGCCTCACGGGCTATTACCGAAGGTTCGTGAAAGACTATGGTACCATAGTGGGGCCCCTCACAGAACTCACGTCAAAGAACCAGCCCAAGAAAGTCACCTGGACCCCAGAGTGTCAAACTGCATTTGAACAATTGAAGGCCGCCATGTGTTCCGCCCCTGTGCTCCAGGCCCCAGACTACAGCCGGGAGTTCGTCGTCCAGACGGACGCCTCCGACCAGGGCATTGGGGCAGTCCTGTCTCAAGTGAATACCGAAGGCCTTGATCAACCGGTGGCCTTCATCAGCCGGAGACTCCTACCACGGGAGCAACGCTGGAGCACCATAGAGAGGGAAGCCTTCGCTGTGGTATGGGCCCTCAAGAAGCTCCGGCCCTACCTTTTTGGCACCCACTTTCGGGTGCAGACCGACCACCGACCCCTGCAGTGGCTGATGCATATGCGGGGGGAGAACCCAAAGTTGCTACGCTGGTCCATCTCCTTGCAAGGTATGGACTTCACAGTCGAACACCGGCCTGGGCCAGATCACGCCAACGCGGATGGCCTGTCCCGGTTTTTCCGCCTCGACGAGGAGAGTCCCCAAGAGGATGGGTAACTCTCCCCGCCTTCAGCTGGGGGGGACGCATGTTGGACAGGCCACATGAAGGGCCGCTCTCCCCCGGCCCAACCAGGCCTGAGTCCAGTCCCGCAAGTACCACACACCACCATTGCACGTCCCCCGTCCCCTCAGGGACCCCTGCCCTCGAGCATGTCGACCTCGTGGGTCCGATCCACTGCCGGCCCACGCGCCCAGCCTGGGGCGCCATCTTGGACACTCCACCACGAGGCCGCCTGGCCCCCGATCGACCTCAACCCTGGGCCTGGGCCGGCCTCAGACATTCCGGCACCACCCTCCACCCAGGAGGTGAGCGGGCTACTTGGCAAGTCACTGGGAGAAAGAGGTGCCGATGGCTCTCCCCCACCAAGTGCCGCTCGCCCATCGCCTCCCCGGGCGCTGGCTCCACCCCCCTGCTGGGTGTCTGGACTCCCTCATCCCGGACCTCCCGACCTCCAAGTGCGAGGGTCCGGACATCAAAGCACGCCAGCCCTATAACTGGGGCAGCTCCAGAGCAGGAAGGCAGTTGTATCTTGGAGTCGAGAGACGTAAAGAGGAACTCATCCTGGACGGACTACTGGCGCTGCCGTAGCTCTGTCTTGTGCACCATCGTCCTGCCTGTTGGCGCTGCCACAGCCGTCGTAATCTTCATCACCTTCATCGTCGTCGGGACCTGCTGGCATGGCCGCGGACCGTTGTAACCGCCATCTTCACCGGGACCTGCAGGCTCCGCCGCGGACCGTCGTTTTCCTTCGTCCATCTCGGGACCTGCCTGGCTCCGCCGCGGCCCGATCATCTAGAACGCCGAGCTCGAGGATTGAGAGCTATTTTCCACTCGTTGGTAACAAAGACTGTCCCGCTACCCCTTTCCTAAACCAGAGACTAGAACCGAGGGGACCCCTGAGTCCAGACCTCCTTGTATCCATCATCGTAACCTAAGAATTGCATATAAAGTCTCGTTAACCTTCAACCTTGTGTGGTGTCCGTCTGTGGGGGGGAAGTTGCTTATCTGTACAGTCGTTGGAGACGGCTCTCCCTGGAGACCTCTCCCCGTAACCTCGGCCGACCCTCCCGGTCCGTCTAACACACCCCTTGATCCTTTAGCTGAACAATACGGGGCAAAATTATATCATACGCATATGACACGCAATTGCTGATGACCTGTGAGAAGGATGATTTGCTAAATGGCAATGAAGTCAATGTCTGCCCAGCCAAGGTGTTTGACGACTGGTTTAGACAAAATCAGTTACTTTGCAACTCTGACAAATCGGAAATTATTTTCTTTGGACACACTCCAGGCGACAAATTTTGTCAATGGATGCCAAAAAATGTATCTCCCCCCCAGTCTCCACCGCAAAAAATCTAGGAGTGAAGTTGGACTGCGACATGACAATTAAGTCCCAGGTCCAATCAGTTGCTGGCACCTGTTTCAGGCTTTTAAAAATGATGAAGAATTTCCTCCCTCAGCTTCCTATCCCTCACTGGAAAAGCGTGGTCCAAGCACTGATTATATCAATGCTGGACTACGTAAATGTGTTGTATCTGGGCCTTCCAGACTACCAACTGAACCACCTGCAGGTAGTTCAAAATGCAGCAGCTAGGGCCATGCTCATGGTTGGACCCAGGTCACACATGTCTCCCCATCTTAGATCTCTGCACTGGTTACCAGTGAAACAAAGGGTCACTTTTAAATCCCTGGTGCTAACTTTTAAGGCCCTAAATAACATTGGGCCCCGTACATCAGGAATAAAATTCAGCCCTACAAACCGTCCAGAACTCTGCGGTCATCATCCCAGCAACTAACAATTGTGCCTAAGTTTTGCCATTCTTACAAAGGAGGACACTCCTTTCAGGTAGCAGTGGCAAAATTATGGAATAGTCTTCCTTTTTCTCTTAGACAAAAACGTGATCTCCTCAGCCTTAGGCGAAGCTTAAAAACCTGGCTTTTTCAACCGTAGAGTAGACTAGTTGGCTACGTATGGCTGTTGCTGAGACACTCCTCTGAGTAGCTGTGCGCTTAACATATACCCTATAACATAATATAACAGGAGTGGTGAGCAGTGTATGTGGAAAAGAGGATGATATTAGTACCCAATGATATTATTGGCTTACTATATCCTGGACTCAATATTTTCAAACCACACTACGTCAATGCTGACAAATGCGTTAACTTAAACTCTCAAGTTTGCATCCTGCAAAAAAGACTTCCATCTAAGGTTTGTAAATTAAGTATCATAAATGGGTTGTTAAGGACATCATCATTTACAGTGCTTAGTAATGGCAGACACTAATGTTCATATTGGGCATACACTGTGATTGTGAGAGGTGCTGAACAGTGAGCAGTAGAGTCTAAAATATTCTATAGCACTGAAAGTGCCCATCACTATACCTCTTAGTAGCAGGTTAGTGGTGAGATTTCAAATTTCGGCAGGAGACTCTAGACTTATTTTTTTTACAAAAGTGTGACAACATTTTACCTTTCAGTTAAATCCCTGTGTTTAAAGCACACTTGATAAGCACTGATTGAAGGGCTAGAGAATATTCATCTCATTAGTATTATTTTTATACTTGGGCACCATCATGCTGCCCACACTCTTCGCCAAGCTCCAAAAACCTTCTGTTCCTAAAGATAGCACATATTTTGAACGTTAGATTTTTGAAGAAAGTAGGGTTTGGAAGTTCAACAGTTGGAATCTACCAGGCGATTCAACATTACATCCCTCTGCAGTTCTGTAGAATGAGTGCCACGAATTTGGTAATAGTAATAATCTGTCATCTATGAGACATTAAGAAGTGGTATGTTATAAACAAACATTGGCATAGCCGATAGGTCTCGCATTTGGGAACTTCAAGAGAAATACTTCATCTGCAGTCCAGGACACCTGTATTTTTACTGCGTGTAGGGAAATTAAATGCTTTGTCCAAAATCACACCCTATTGAGCAACATTTGAGACTGGAACCTGGTTTCACAGCTCGTACAGTTAGAAGTTTTGTCCTTGAAAGCACATTCACTTACCATTAACACAAGTTGTGTGCTGCCTGTTAGGCAGGGTAAAAAAAGAAGTATGTTGTCTGAAGATGCTACCTAGTGAAAGCCCCGGCAGTTGTAAGTTTACAAATTAAGCATCGGGAGTGCGACTGGAACCAGAAGTTTTGTCCATTAAAGCACATTCCCTTCATATTTACATGAGTTGTGCTCTGCCTGTTAGGCAGGCTAAAAAAAAAAGTATGTTGTCTGAAGCTGCTGCCTAATAAAAGCCCCGGCAGTTGTAAGGTTACAAATTAAGCATCGAGAGTGCGACTGGAGACAGAAGTTTTGTCCTTTAAAGTACATCCTCTTCATATTTACACGGGTGTGCGCCGTGTTTCAATCGTGAAACCAATATTGAATGTAGGTATCCATGCTTTCTATTATGTAGTGATGTTTTAAACATAGGGAAAGTGCAGTGCTAAATATGAGCTGGTGGTTTCTGGTGCTCAATAGCTGCACCTAATAATCAAGAGAAATACTTTATCTGCAGTCCAAGACACCTGTATTTTTACTGCGTTTAGGGAAATTAAATTCTTTGCCCAAAATCACACCCTATTGAGCAGCATTTGAGAATGGAACATGATTTGCGAGCTCGTACAGTTAAAAATGTTGTCCTTAAAATCACATTCACTTCCCATTAACACAAGTTGTGCGCTGCCTGTTAGGGTAAAAAAAGAAGCATATTGTCTGATGCTGCTGCCTAGTAAAGGCCCTGGCAGTTGTAAGGTTACAAATTAAGCATTGGGAGTGCGACTAGAACCAGATGTTTTTGTCACTATATATATATATATATATATATATATATATATATATATATATATATATATATATATATATATATATATATATATATATACATACATATCAACCAAGGTTCGACCTGAAAACAAGTTCCCACTCCCAAAAAAAAGGTAAGTTGAACAAAAAACTTTATTTCGATGAAGCAAGCATTTTAGTCCGGGTGTTTTCCTTGTTTGCTGCCTGACGCATTTCAAAGATACTTACCTTCTTTTTCAAAGGCGCATGAACTCACATAATCTCTCTCGCCTCAGTCCCACTTTGTGCTCTGATGATTAATTACACCTGCAAGGCTTCCTGCTTTACTACATGATTGTGACTCCGATATGCTCTTGCAATGCATTTTGGTACTTTTGATATCTGACTCTTTGCCCTCAAATGGGTTTCTGTGATTATCATAATTTTTTCAAGGAAATAACCCCCAAGTGGGCTGGCAGACTGAAAGTCCTGCTTCCATCACTTTAGGTACCTGCTTGGCCTTTGAGGCATCAAACAAGGAAAATACCCGGGCTAAAATGCTTGCTTCATCGAAATAAATAGTTGGTGTTCAACTTACCTGTAAGTATGGGCGGAAAATCCGTTCCGCTCGCGGATTTTGCGGATTTTCGGTAAATTCGCAATCCGCGAGATTCGCGAATTTCCCGCAAAATCCGCAAATCCGCGAGCAGCGGATTTTATGGCTTGCTCGCACTGTTCGCGTGAGTTCGCGGCTTCCCAGTTCAACTTCGCGCCCCGCGAATAAGCGCTAAATTGCAGAAATACGATCTTAGCAAAACTGAAACTACTTACCAGGTTCAAAAGTTCAAGCTCATCATTAGTAGCCATTTCCTGTAGTGCTTCCTGAGGGGCCCCTCCAGAGTTCAGTTGCCTACTTGCAACTATTATGTGACCCTGCTCTGACCCTCAGAATAGTTACACATATGCCACAAAGGTCCTGAATTACAGCTAAGAGAGACAAGCAGGAGCCAGGCTGGAAGTTCAAATCCAGTGACACATTAATCAGCCCCTAATTCATTATTGTCAGTTGGGGCAGGGCAGGTGTTGTAACTAATTTTGCAACAATGAAAGCACTTAGCAAGTGCAAAAGATCACTAATCAGGAAGCACTAAGGAAGCAGGTGCCAGCTAAAAAAATATTCTGTGACACATTAATCGGCCCCAAATTAATTCAGGCCACTTGAGGCAGGGAAGGTGTGCTTTGCTTTGCCACAATAATGTACACTGGACAACCAGAGGGTGCTGTGATGAAACAGAGGGTGGCATGGGTGGGCCAGAGGGTGGCATGAGTAGTCAGAGAGTGGCAGTGGTGACAGAGGGTGGCAGTGATGAAGAAGAGTGTCCCAAACAGGCTGGACACGTAGAAACAACAAGTTCGCAAAACTTGCGACCCGACAGGTAAGTTCGCATTTGCGAAATTGTACAAAACCCTCGCGAACTGGCAGAAACCCACCCGAACACACAAAAAAAAAAAAATCCGCAAATTCGCGAGAATTCGCGGATTTTGCGGATTGCGAGTTCGCAAATCCGCAAAATTCGCAAATGCGAGATTCGCAAAATTCGCCCATGCTTACTTACCTGTGATGGGAGTGCGAACTTATTTGCAGGGCAAACCTTGGTTGATATATATATATATGTATCATGTGATCAAGTCCGGGTTTCCCGGACGAAACGCGTCATGCTGCCGATCCCATCGATGGAATAAAAGCACTTTAAATCCCTACGATCCCTTGTTGTGGTCTGTACCTGTGTTTGTGTTGCCGGCTGGTTATATATATATGGATATATATATATATATATATATATATATATATATATATATATATATATATATATATATATATATATATATATATATATATTCACTGAAAAAACCTTAGGTTATAGACCATATATAGTTAGGAATTCGCATTTACAAAACCTTATTTTACTCACACAAAACCATTGAAATTCCATATATAGTTAGTTGCACTAACTATATATCGCGCACCTGCAATCCACTGCTGATGATGTCACATATTACATCATTCATGACATGGTCAGTGACATCACTGATGACATCACTGATGACATCTCAAATGACATCACTGATGACATCTCAAATGACATCACTGATGACATTACTAATGACATCTCATTTGACATTACTGATCACATCACTGATGATATCATTCATGTGATAATACGATGAACCTCTTCAGACTCTAATATAACCTTAGATACAATCAGTGTAAACAGACACTCACAGACTGTCACTCATCCATGGAGTTACTCACACACCTAGTCAGTCATGCAAAGAATCAATCACACCTCCATTTCCTCAACTATACAGTTATACAAACTTTACTTATTCAAACATATACTAACACATATTTACTCTCTTATACAATCCCTGATACAAGTTCACAATGATCCATACAGCCACTCACACATTCACTGGCTCTTATGCACAGTTATTTATATATGTCAACTCTCACATGTACTGTGTTTTACATATGTACTTACTTTGACATGTAGCACTGAGATATCCATTCACTCACCAATACACTCATGCACACAGTCAACCGCCCATACAGCTGTTTCCACATGCACTTTTGAAACCATATATATAGTGAATCAACTGCTCACACATCTATGCACAGAGTCATACACCTCCCAGCCACCCACACACACACTCAGTCTCCCATACAAATACTTGGGCAACCAATCAATAACCCATATAGTTACTCATATAGCTACTTATCAACACATGCAACAGTTTACAGAACAACAGACATAATGATGCACAAATTAAGACAGTTTAGTCACTAACCCATGCACTCAGTGAGACACATTTAATCACTCACTCATACAGTCAGTCATGCACCTACTAAATCCTTCCTCCAGACACTTATACATCCACTCATTCTTTAATATGTAAGACATATTTTAACTTTACAGAAACATACAGTCACTGGATGTTGTCATCAGTGATGTCATCAGTGATGTCATTTGAGATGTCATCAGTGATGTCATCAGTGATGTCACTGACCATGTCATGAATGATGTAATATGTGACATCATCAGCAGTGGATTGCGGGTGCGCGATATATAGTTAGTGCAACTAACTATATATGGAATTTCAATGGTTTTGTGTGAGTAAAATAAGGTTTTGCAAATGCGAATTCCTAACTATATATGGTCTATAACCTATGGTTTTTTCAGTGAATTTTCAAGGTTTTGTAAATGCTAATTCCTAACTATATATGGTCTATAACCTATGGTTTTTTCAGTGAATTTTCAAGGTTTTGTAAATGCTAATTCCTAACTATATATGGTCTATAGCCTATGGTTTTTTCAGTGAATATATATATATACATACATATATAAACATATATCATCTGTATATCTATATAAATACAAACATAAATGCATGCATACATATACTTATATGCATACAGATGCATGGTATTTACATGAAAGTTGAAAAAACACTAATAAAAGCAAAGCTAAAAAGCCACCTCATTACAAACAGAATGGCTTTAACTTAAACGAGGGCGAGATCTATTGCATTTTCAATGCTTGTTTACTTTGGTTCCATCAAGAAGGCATTCAGATGTGTCACACATTTGCCATAAATTCTGAATGTTAGCACTCTAGTTGCACATTAGATCACTGTAGTAAAGCTACTGCTCACCAGGGACGTCTGCTGCTGGTATTCAAAGTGCATGTTTCAGTCTGCATGTCAGAATTTTTTTAATGAAATAGAAGAGGATTTGAGAAGTCACTCAAAATGATCCCTAATTTTTCTTTCTGAAGCACTAATCATACTTTCTATGGCAAAATTAACCCCCTCATGTTGTTCCTTTTTAAATTGAGTGTTTTCAGACTTACCACTTCATTCCAATCAAGATGGCTTCTGGTGTGCCATACTTTTGTCATAAGTAAGACTGTTAGCGCTCTAGTTGTTCTTTAGAACACTCTGGGACATTCTGTCATTGGGCTATACTTGGGGTACATCTGGGTGATATTTGGGCTACATTTAGGCTCTTTTGTCTCTGGTGGCCATCTTGGGAGACTGTATGTCAGAATTTTTTAATGAAATTGAAGAGGGTTTGAGAAGTCACTCAAAATGTGCCCTAATTTTTCTTTCTGCAGCACTAATCATAATTCATATGGCAAAATATACCCCTCATTTTGTTCCTTTTTAAATTAAATGTTTTAAGAGTTACCACTTTATTCCAATCAAGATGGCTTCAGGTGTGCCATACCTTTGTAATAAGTAGGACTGTTAGCGCTCTAGTTGTTCTTTAGAACACTCTGGGACATTCTGTCATTGGGCTATACTTGGGCTACATCTGGGTGATATTTGGGCTACATTTGGGCTCTTTTGTCTCTGGTGGCCATTTTGGGAGACTGCATGTCAGAATTTTTTAATGAAATAGAAGAGGATTTGAAAAGTCACTCAAAATGTGCCCTAATTTTTCTTTCTGCAGCACTAATAATACCTTCTATTGCATAATATGCCCCCTCATTTTGTTCCTTTTTAAATTAAATGTTTTAAGAGTTACCACTTTATTCCCATCACGATGGCTCCAGGTGTGCTATACCTTTGTAATAAGTAGGACTGTTAGCGCTCTAGTTGTTCTTTAGAACACTCTGGGACATTCTGTCATTGGGCTATACTTGGGCTACATCTGGGTGATATTTGGTCTACATTTGGGCTCTTTTGTCTCTGGTGGCCATTTTGGGAGACTGCATGTCAGAATGTTTTAATGAAATAGAAAAGGATTTGAGAAGTCACTCAAAATGTGCCCTAATTTTTCATTCTGCAGCACTAATCATACTTTCTATGGCAAAATATACCCTCTCATGTTGTTTCTTTTGAAATTAAATGTTTTAAGAGTTACCACTTTATTCCAATCAAGATGGCTTCATGTGTGCCATACCTTTGTAATAAGTAGGACTGTTAGCGCTCTAGTTGTTCTTTAGAACACTCTGGGACATTCTGTCATTGGGCTATACTTGGGCTACATCTGGGTGATATTTGGGCTACATTTGGGCTCTTTTGTCTCTGGTGGCCATTTTGGGAGACTGCATGTCAGAATGTTTTAATGAAATAGAAAAGGATTTGAGAAGTCACTCAAAATGTGCCCTAATTTTTCATTCTGCAGCACTAATCATACTTTCTATGGCAAAATATACCCCCGCATGTTGTTTCTTTTTAAATTAATTGTTTTAAGAGTTACCACTTTATTCCAATCAAGATGGCTTCAGGTGTGCCATACCTTTGTAATAAGTAGGACTGTTAGCGCTCTAGTTGTTCTTTAGAACACTCTGGGACATTCTGTCATTGGGCTATACTTGGGCTACATCTGGGTGATATTTGGGCTACATTTGGGCTCTTTTGTCTCTGGTGGCCATTTTGGGAGACTGCATGTCAGAATGTTTTAATGAAATAGAAAAGGATTTGAGAAGTCACTCAAAATGTGCCCTAATTTTTCATTCTGCAGCACTAATCATACTTTCTATGGCAAAATATACCCCCTCATGTTGTTTCTTTTTAAATTAAATGTTTTAAGAGTTACCACTTTATTCCAATCAAGATGGCTTCAGGTGTGCCATACCTTTGTAATAAGTAGGACTGTTAGCGCTCTAGTTGTTCTTTAGAACACTCTAGGAGGCTACAGTAGAACACAAAGGAATCAACTGACAGTCTCTGTCCTTGTTGGATGTACATGTTTTACTGAGAATGTCAGACTTCATTTTCACATGACTGAGAAAGATAATGTGAATTTACAGAAAATATGCTTTCAGTTTAGCTTATAGATCCCCTTCCAAACCACTGTGGGAAAATCATGAGATATTAGTTTTCTTTCAAACAATATTCATGATATCACAGCAGAAGGTTTTTTCACATGGTAAAATCACCTTAGAACCCACCACAATTCCTAAAACGAGTATGGTACCATCAACAAATGATTTATAATGTAACTAAAGTCCTAAAACCCTCTATTAACTACAATGCTTTTTAATGAGGTGCTATCATGTATATTGGTCCCAAGATGGCTGCCAACACTTCTTGGATGAAGTGCTGACAGCCAATCAGATCAGATGTGTGGTTAGGCTCCGCCCAGATATATATCTTTTTTTGAACCTAAATTACTCAAAATCCACTGGAGCACATATATTGAGACCTAGCAAAGGCACATCGGGCTAACAGTCCCTACAATTTTGCCAAGTTTCGTGCAAATCCATTCAGCCGTTCGAGCTAAAAGTGAGGCCAACCGCCCTATGGAAATTAACATGGGAAAAACGCGTTTTGGGACCCCCCTTTTTTCTCGGCCCCCCCTTGATGAAACCCCCCCAAATTGTCAGGGGCTGCTCAGAAACAAAATGTTCCATTTTCCTGAAAATTTCAGCCACTTCCGTCCACAAACGCCAAAGTTATTAGACATAGAATTTTCAAAAATCCCATAGAGAAAAAATCCTAACTATATATACCTACTGGCAACCGCCAGTAGGTAATATATATATATATATATATATATATATATATATAGTTATAGTTAGGATTTTTTTCAATGTTAAATCTCAAAATTCTATTTGGAATAACTTTGGCGCCGGTTGACGAATCTGCCTCAAAATTTCCTGAAAATGGCCTCGCGGCGTTCCGGTCCTTCCCTGAAAGTTTGGGGGGGATTCGTCAAGCGGGGGCTGAGCTAAAAGGGGGGTCCCAAAACGCGTTTTCCCCATGTTAATTTCCATAGGGCGGTCGATTTCACTTTTAGCCCGAACGGCTGAATGGATTTCCACCAAACTTGGCAAAATTGTAGGGACTGGTAGCCCGATGTGCCTTTGCTATGTCTCAAGATATGTCCTCCAGTGGATTTTGAGTAATTAAGGTTCAAAAAAATATATATATCTATAGCCGCGCTCCGGTACGCGCACCGGTACGCGCACCGGGCGCTTACCGCGACTTGCGCGCAGAAAGCTGATTGGTTCTGGGGTGTCTGTAAACATTCTAAACAGTCCGGAGCGGCCGCCATCTTGTGTCTCGGTAGGATCGAGACACGAGAGGTGGCCAAAACAAAGAGGGAAATGACCATAAGGGGGCAGAGTAGACCCCCCTTGACCCCCTAGGTTTGATGTGGGGGCCATAAAAGGGCCCCGCGGGGCAAAAAAATAATATTTTTTTTTTTGATTTTCGCGGGGTGAGCGCCCGGTATGCGCACCGGTACGCGCACCGGTGCGCGTACCGGGGAGCGTACCATGGGGAAAAAGAATGACAGTTTTAAAAGTAGCTGTTTAAAAAAAAAATGTTTTGTTGTTTTTTTATACATACACATACATATATATAAATGCATATGCATATATATATGCATATATGTGTATATGTGTGCGTGTAGAGAGAGGTAGAGAGGTAGAGGTGTAGAGGTAGAGAGGTAGCGGTAGAGAGGTAGAGATTAGTAGAGAGAGAAGAAGAGAGAGGTAGAGAGGTAGAGAGTGAGTAATAGAGAGTAGAGAGTGAGTAGTAGAGAGTAGTAGAGAGCAGTAGAGAGAGTAATGAGAGTGAGTAGTAGAGAGTAGTACAGTGAATAGTAGAGTGAGTAGTAGAGAGTAGTAGAGAGTGAGTAGTAGAGAGTGAGTAGTAGAGAGTAGTAGAGAGTAAGTAGTAGAGTGAGTAGTAGAGAGCAGTAGAAAGTGAGTAGTAGAGAGTAGTAAAGAGTGAGTAGTAGAGAGTGAGTAGTAGAGAGTGAGTAGTAGAGAGTAGTAGAGAATGAGTAGCAGAGAGAATAGTAGTGAGTAGTAGAGAGTGAGTAGTAGAGTGAGTAGTAGAGTGAGTAGTAGAGACTAGTAGAGAGAGAGTAGTAGAGAGTGAGTAGTAGAGAGTAGTAGAGAGTGAGAAGTAGAGAGTGAGTAGTAGAGAGTAGTAGTGAGTAGTAAAGAGTGAGTAGTGGAGAGAGAGTAGTAGAGTGAGTAGTAGAGAGTAGTAGAGAGTGAGTAGTAGAGAGTGACTAGTAGAGAGTAGTAGAGAGTAAGTAGTAGAGTGAGTAGTAGAGAGCAGTAGAAAGTGAGTAGTAGAGAGTAGTAAAGAGTGAGTAGTAGAGAGTGAGTAGTAGAGAGTGAGTAGTAGAGAGTAGTAGAGAATGAGTAGCAGAGAGAATAGTAGTGAGTAGTAGAGAGTGAGTAGTAGAGTGAGTAGTAGAGACTAGTAGAGAGAGAGTAGTAGAGAGTGAGTAGTAGAGAGTAGTAGAGAGTGAGAGGTAGAGAGTGAGTAGTAGAGAGTAGTAGTGAGTAGTAAAGAGTGAGTAGTAGAGAGAGAGTAGTAGAGTGAGTAGTAGAGAGTAGTAGATAGTGAGTAGTAGGGAGTAGTGAGTAGCGAGTAGTAGGGAGTGAGTAGTAGAGAGAGAGTAGTAGAGAGTAGTAGAGTAGTAGAGAATGAGTAGTAGACAGTGAGTATTTGAGAGTAGTGGAGTAGGAGAGAGTAAGTAGTAGAGAGTAGTGGAGAATATTCCAAAGTTTGGCACAGCACCACTTTCACAATGAGTCCAATCAAATCATATCACTTAGAGTCCTTATTGAAGCGCTGAATCTTGGGGTATATTCAAATGCTTTTATTTTCCTTAAGTTTATGTACCACAGCCAGCCGAAACGTTTCGTTCTGTACAACAGAACTTCTTCAGGGCGTTCTTATTTCCTTCAAGTTATGTCGGTATCCAGTTGTCATATAACTAGATATTTCTTCCAAATGTTAGACGAGACATAAGTATATTCTTATTAAAAGTGACTAGGTATCAATTTTACCCACACAATTCGGGCAGACGAGTAATTTATAGCATCCTCAAAGTCTGTCTTTCAAAAATTCAAAAGTATAGGGCATGATAATCCAAATCCAAATGTTTCTCAAGAAAAGTCATTTACAATCGTTCGGAATATCGGTGTTTGGGCAGATATGATCCAGGGACCCCCAGTATGCAAGGGGAATTAGTCCCCCCTCTGCAAACGCGCCAGTGGCCTGCATTGCAGAGAGGTGTAACAAGGGTGTGGCCTCATTACACTTCTCTGCAATGCAGCTCCCTCGCGCATACTGGAGGCTCCTGGTGGACTAGTTGACCCCAGGGACCCCCAGTATGCAAGGGGAATTAGTTCCCCCTCTGCAAACGCGGCAGTGGCTGCGTTGCAGAGAGGTGTAACAAGTGGCATAGTCTCATTACACCTCTGCAATGCAGCCCCTGGCGCATACTGGAGGTTCCAGGTGGGCTAATTGGCCCCCATGGGCCCCCAGTATGAAGGGGGAATTAGTTCCCCCTCTTCAAACATGCACGGGGCTGCGTTGCAGAGAGGTGTAAAAAGGGTTGTGGCTTCATTACACCTCTCTGCAATGCAGTCCCCTGGCGCATACTGGAGATTCCTGGTGGGCTTTCAGGTCTTATATAGTTAGGAATTAGCATTAAAAAAACCTTTGAAATTCACTGAAAAAACCATAGGTTTCACACCAGTTATAGTTAGGAATTAGCATTTAAAAAACCTTTGAAATTCACTGAAAAAACCATAGGTTTCACACCAGTTATAGTTAGGAATTAGCATTTAAAAAACCTATTAAATTCACTGACAAAACCATAGGTTTCACACCAGTTATAGTTAGCTGGAAATTTTACTGACATAAAACCATTGAAATTCCCACGTTATAGTTAGTTGGACTCACTATAACTTGCGCGCCTGCAATGCACTGCTGATGACGTCACATATTACATCACTCATGACATGGTCAGTGACATCACTCATGACATCACTGATGACACCATCCTTGTGACAGAGTGACAGACCTAATTTCAGTGTAATGTAACGCTTGAAACACATATTCAAAAATAGAAACAAACATTTTCAAAAAAATGGAGATACCCAAACCAGTAACAACAACCAATTCAGTAATTCCACCATCTATATACACATCCACTCATTCACCAACAGTTCTATATAGTCACTCATATATATACTCACTCATCATATGTAGTGATACACCTATACATCCTGTTACACATCAGCAGTCATCCAAAAGTTACTCACACACATACTCACACATGCAAATAAACTATTGAACATCCATTTATTTGCATATACATTTATACACACACTACCACCTTACTTCTAAGGAAACTTACACATACTTACTCTCTTAAACAATCACTTATAGAAACACATACTTATTTAAACAGGAACTCCTACAATCTCTCACTATATATACTATACTCACTTATATACATCAATACTCACATATACTAGATTAAAACATATGTCGTTACTAATGAAGACACTAGTGAGACAGTCATTCACTCACTAACACACACATATACACACTCATCCACCCATACAGTCCTGCACATATGCTGTCTTCAAAACACATACAAACAGTGAGTCAGTCACCAACCCCTGCAGCCACTTATACACAAAGAGAAACACTGATACAAACATTTAAATATTTAAACAATACTCGCTAATATATGTATTCACTAAGATACACTTAATAAGCCAGTTAACCAACCAATTTTTAAAAAAAAACATCCATTTACACACTTATTTAAACATTTATTCTTCCATCGACCTTTACAAATACATATATAAAACAAATTTATTTTTCAGAAAGACACACATTCACTGGATGGTGTCATCAGTGATGTCATGAGTGATGTCACTGACCATGTCATGAGTGATGTAATATGTGACGTCATCAGCAGTGCATTGCAGGCGCGCAAGTTATAGTGAGTCCAACTAACTATAACGTGGGAATTTCAATGGTTTTATGTCAGTAAAATTTCCAGCTAACTATAACTGGTGTGAAACCTATGGTTTTGTCAGTGAATTTAATAGGTTTTTTAAATGCTAATTCCTAACTATAACTGGTGTGAAACCTATGGTTTTTTCAGTGAATATATATATATATATATATATATATATATATATATATATATATATATATATGTATATATATATGTATATATACATATATATATATATATATATATATATATATATATATATATATATATATATATATATATATATATATATATATATATATATATATATATATATATATATATATATATATATATATATATATATATATATGTATTACCTACTGGCGGTCGCCAGTAGGTAGTTATTGTTAGAATCTACTTTCCATAGGAAATCCGCAACATTCTATTGGGAATAACTTTGGCGCCTGTGGACGAATCTTCGCGAATTTCTCAAAGTTCGTGGCCCGCTCCGCTCCACTCCGCTCCTTCCATAAAAATGTGGGGAGGATTCGTCAAGCGGGGGCCGAGATAAAAGGGGGTCCCAAAACGTGTTTCCCCAATGTTAATTTCCATAGGGCGGTCGAACTCACTTTTAGCCCGAACGGCTAAATGGATTTCCACCAAACTTGGCAAAATTGTAGGGACTGGTAGCCCGATGTGCCTTTGCTATGTCTCAAGATATGTGCTCCAGTGGATTTTGAGTAATTTAGGTAAAAAAATAATATATATATCTATAGGCGCGCCCCGGTACGCGCACCGGGGAGCGCACCGGGGAGCGCACTGGGCGCGCTACGCGACTTGCGCGTGGAAAGCTGATTGGCTCTCGGGTGTCTGTAAACATTCAAAACAGTCCAGAGCGGCCGCCATCTTGTGTCTCGGTAGGATCGAGACACAAGAGGTGGCAAAAACAAAGGGGGAAATGACCATAAGGAGGCAAAGTAGACCCCCCCTGACCGCCTAGGTTTGATGTGGGGGCTATAAAAGGGCCCCCCACGATTTGCGCGGGGGGAGCGCCCGGTACGCGCACCAGGGAGCGGACCGGGGAGCGTACCATGGGGAAAACCCAGTTTATTCACTGCGTCATCTCTACGACCCTTTCTTGCATCAATACGCTCCTTTTGCATACATTATACCTGACGTAGGTATAATGTGGCGCAGGGGTTTACAAAGTGAAGCATCTACCTAGATGCGTCACTTTGTATATATAACTCAATAAGGTGCATGTTTTATGCTGCTGATGCCTCACAAAAAGTGACGTACCAGTGGCGTAAAAGTAACGCCTGGCCATATAAATGAGGCCTTCAGTCTTCTACTCATGCGTCATATTAAATATATGACGTATTATGTCGCAAGTACTTACAGATACGTCAGTATTTCAGACGTATCTGTAAGCGCAAAAGTGATGCATTGCTGGAGTGTGTCACAAAAATGATGCAACTCCAGCAATGCATCCTTTCACATGGGGCCAGGCCCCATGTGAAAGGGCCTGCACGCCTGCTGTGAAACAGGCGTAAGATTTGGACGCAACAGCGTCATAAAAGTGACGCAGTGATATCTCATAGATTTCACTGCGTCACCTCTATGACCTTTTCTTGCGTCAATACGTCCCTTTTGCACACATTACACCTGACGTAGGTATAATGTGGCGCAGGGGCTTACAAAGTGATGCATCTACCTAGATGCGTCACTTTGTAAATATGACTGAATACGGTGCATTTTTTACAGCACTGGTGCGTCACAAAAAGTGATGCACCGGTGGCGTTAAAGTGACGCATGGCCTCATAAATAAGGCCTTCAGTCTTCTAGTCATGCGTCATATTAAATATATGATGTATTATATCAGAAGTACTTACAGATATGTCAGTATTTCAGACGTATCTGTAAGCGCAAAAGTGATGCATTGCTGGAGTGTGTCACAAAAATGATGCAACTCCAGCAATGCATCCTTTCACATGGGGCCAGGCCCTATGTGAAAGGGCCTGCATCAGTCTTACGCCTGCTGTGATACAGGCACAAGATTTGGACGCAACAGCGTCATAAAAGTGACGCAGTGATATCTCATAGATTTCACTGCGTCACCTCTACGACCCTTTCTTGCGTCAATACATCCCTTTTGCATACATTACACCTGACTTAGGTATAATGTGGCGCAGGGGCTTACAAAGTGACGCATCTACCTAGATGCGTCACTTTGTAAATATGACTGAATAAGGTGCATTTTTTACAGCACTGGTGCGTCACAAAAAGTGACGCACCGGTGGCGTTAAAGTGACGCATGGCCTCATAAATAAGTTCAAGTTCAAGTTCAAGGATTTATATAGCGCACTACTCACCCAGAGGGTCTCAAGGCGCTTGGGGAGGGGGTTCATTATTTATCGAATAGCCAGGTTTTGAGTTCTTTTTTGAAGGGGATGTGGTTCTGTGTAAGGCGGAGGTGAGTGGGGAGTGAGTTCCAGGTTTTGGCCGCCAAGTAGGAGAAGGATCTACCTCCCATGGTGGATCTTTGGATACGCGTAACTGCGGCGAGGCCTTGATTGGAGGATCTTAGTTGGCGGTGGGTGTGTAGAAGGATAGTCGAGTGTTGAGGCATTCGGGCCCTAGTTCGTAGAGGGCCTGGTAATGTGATCTTGGCGAGGGATGTCCAAAATGAGTCTTGCCGATGCGTTTTGGATGCGTTGGAGTTTTTCTGTAATTTGGCTGTGATTCCGGCGTAGAGGGTGTTTCCGTAGTCTAGCTGACTCGTGACCAGTGCGTGGGTGACGGTCTTTCTTGTCTCTGTGGGGATCCAATAGAAGATTTTTTTGAGCATACGAAGTACTTTGAAGCAGGAGGATGAGACGGCGTTGACTTGTCTGGTCATCGAGAGGGAGGAGTCTAGGATGAAGCCTAGGTTACGTGCGTGGTCTGTGGGTATGGGTGCAGAACCCAGATCTGAAGGCCACCATGAGTCGTCCCAGGCAGAGGGGGATGATCCTAGGATGAGCACTTCCGCTTTGTTGGAGTTAAGTTTTAGGCGGCTGTTTTTCATCCATACGGCAACTTCTTTCATGCCTTCGTGAAGGTTGGTTTTGGCGGTGTTGGGGTCTTTGGTGAGGGAAAGGATCAGCTGGGTGTCGTCAGCGTAGGAGATGATGTTAAGGTTGTGTTGACGCGCGATGGAAGCGAGTGTACTCATGTAAACGTTGAAGAGGGTGGGAGTGAGTGATGATCCTTGTAGTACACCGCAGATGACTTCGGTGGCCTCTGATTTGAATGGGGGAAGTTGGACTCTCTGAGTTCTCCCGGCAAGGAACGAAATGATCCAGTCCAAGGCTTTTCCTTTTTTGCTGATGTTATTTAGGCGTTGTGTGAGGGTGCTGTGACAAACAGTGTCGAAGGCGGCAGGGAGGCCGAGTAGAATGAGGTCCACTGTTTCTCCGTTGTCCAGTAGTGTTCAGATGTCGTTTGTTGCTGCGATGAGGGCGGTTTCGGTGCTGTGTTTGGCTCGAAAGCCGGACTGTGAGGGATCGAGGGAGTTGTTGGATTCGAATAAGGCGGCGAGTTGGCTATTGACGGCTTTCTCGATGACTTTGGCCGGGAATGGGAGGAGGGATATGGGGCGGTAGTTTTTAAGTTCAGAGGGGTCTGCTGTGGGTTTCTTCAGGAGGGCGCTGACTTTGGCATGTTTCCAGCTTTCTGGGAAGGTAGCAGAGTTGAAGGAGCAGTTGATGACATCACGGAGATGGGGGCGATGATGGAGTCTGCTTTGTTGAGGATGTGGTGGGGACATGGGTCAGTTGGCGAGCCAGAGTGGATGGAATTCATTAGGCGGATGGTGTCTTCAGTGGTGATTGGGTTCCAGGCGCTGAGGTTGTTAGAGGGCGGTTTTGGTTCTGAGGGGGGTGGAGAGGATTGTTCGTTGGAAATGTTTTCGAAGCTGTTATGTATGTCGGCAATTTTGTTGTAGAAGAAGGAGGATAACAAATCGCAGAGGTCTTGGGAGGGAGTGATGTTGTTTGAGGCTGCGGTGGGGTTGGTGAATTCTTTGACGATGTTGAATAGTTCCTTGCTGTTGTGGGCGTTGTTGTCGAGTCGGTTCTTGAATGCTGATTTCTTGGTGGATCTAATCAGCTGGTGGTGTTTGTGGGTAGCTGCCTTGAAGGTGGTCATGTTGTCGGTGGTTGGGTTTTTTCTCCATGTTTTCTCGAGAGTGCGGCATAGCTTCTTGGATTTCTTAAGGTCATCGTTGAACCAGGGGGCCTTTTTGCTGTCTTGTGTGGTGTGATGGTTTTTCAAGGGTGCTAATTCGTCAGCCCTGTGAGTGATCCATTGTTTGAATTTGATGGTAGCTTGGTTTGGGTCCGATGAGAGGGCGGGTGGGTTTTGGTTGAGCGATGTGAGGAGTTGGTCGGTGGTGATTTTGTTCCATTTTCTTCGGGGAATAGGTTGTGGGGGGTTTTGTAGCTGAAGTGAACACAACTGTGGTCCGTCCAATGGAGAGCTGTGGTGCGATCGAAGGAGATGTGTTTGCTGGAGGTGAAGATTGGGTCAAGCGTGTGTCCGGCTACATGGGTGGGGGTGTCCACAAGTTGTTTGAGGCCGAGATTGGCCAGGTTGTCAAGGAGGGTGGTGGTGTTGCTGTTGTTTTTCTTTTCCAGGTGGAAGTTGATGTCTCCTAGTAGAATGTAGTTCTCGGAGGCGAGGGCATGTGGGCTGATGAAGTCAGTGATGTCTTCGCTGAATTGTTTACGGGTTCCTGGAGGCCTGTAGATGAGGGTGCCTCTGAGTGTGGTCCTGGGGTCGGTGTGGATCTGGAAATGGAGGTGTTCGGCGGTTGTGAGGTTATCGTCGGAGCTGGTCGTGATTTTGATGGTGTTCTTATGGACGATGGCGATGCCTCCTCCTGATTGGATGGTGCGGTCTTTTCGGATGATCTTGTAATTGTCCGGGATGGCTATGGTGATGTCGGGTGTTGATGAAGCGTTCATCCATGTTTCAGTAAGGAAGGCGATGTCCGGTGATGTAGTGTTGAGTAGATCCCAGAGTTCGGTGGCATGTCTGTGGACTGAGCGTGGGTTCAGCAGGATGCACTTTAGGTGGTTAGAGTCGAAGCTGTGTTTGGGGTTAGAGGATGTGGTATGGGTCTTGATGCTGGTAAATTTGCAGGAGTGGCAGGCGAAGTAACCGTGGGTACGTCCCGGGGCAGCTTCGTAGTATTGAGGTGTGCGTCCGGGGTTAAGGGCTAGGAGGGTGGCGGCGTCAAACGTTATGCGGGAGGAGTGCGGTTTGTGAGGGCCAGGGGGTCTGGCACTGGGCGGGGTCCAGGCGCGGACGGGCGCAGACGGGCTTACCTTTGGCACACCTTCGGCGCGCATGGGGCGCTTTCCCTGCGCGTGAACGCTGCACGTAGGGTTGTCGGTCATATGTGGATAACAGAAGGGGAGGGGCGAGGGAGGGTCAGCTGGGAGACGGGTGCGTGGTGGAGGGGACGGGCTCCAAGGCACAATAACAGCAAATGGCTAAAGAAGCAAAACCGGAACCGGTTGGGGCTAACAAGAGTGAAAGCTTTGTGGGCAGAGGCACAATAACAGTAATATAATCAAATAATGTTACAACTACACAATTCTGGTGAGCGTTATGCGAGGCTACTAATTTTAAACTGTAATGAGGCAATGCAGGCACCACTGATTGAGAACAATGCTAGCACGAGCAGCGCGCTCCAAAATGCAGGCAGCAGTACGATACCAAATGCAGCAGCGCGCTTCGAAATGCAGGCAGCAATACGATTCCAAGATGCAGTCAGCGGTGAGAGGAGCAAACTTGGGTAATGGCGCTCTGTGGTCAGCAAAGTGATCGTAGCAAGGGCCAGTGGCTGCGGGGAGCGACCGCTTCTGACGGCGTCAGGACGGTCACAGTGAAATCAGGGACTGGGCGAGCTTACTGAGTCTGTGGGAGGGAGGGTCAGCTGGGAGGAGGGTGCGTGGTGGAGGGGACGGGCTCCGAGGCACAATAACAGCAAATGGCTAAAGAAGCGAAACCGGAACCGGTTGGGGACATCAAGAGTGAAAGCTTCGTGAGCAGAGGCACAATAACAGTAATATAATCAAATAATGTTACAACTACACAATTCTGGCGAGCGTTATGCGAGGCTACTAATTTTAAACTGTAATGAGGCAATGCAGGCGCTACTGATTGAGAACAATGCTAGCACGAGCAGCGCGCTTCGAAATGCAGGCAGCAGTACGATTCCAAGATGCAGTCAGCGGTGAGAGGAGCAAACTTGGGTAATGGCGCTCTGTGGTCAGCAAAGTGATCGTAGCAAGGGCCAGTGAGTCATATTAAATATATGGCGTATTATGTCGGAAGTACTTACAGATACGTCAGTATTTCAGACGTATCTGTAAGCGCAAAAGTGATGCATTGCTGGAGTGTGTCACAAAAATGATGCAACTCCAGCAGTGCATCCTTTCACATGGGGCCAGGCCCCATGTGAAAGGGCCTGCATCAGTCTTACGCCTGCTGTGATAGAGGCGCAAGATTTGGACGCAACTGCGTCATAAAAGTGACGCAGTGATATCCCATAGATTTCACTGCGTCACCTCTACGACCCTTTTTTTGCGTCAATACGCCCCTTTGGCATACATTACACCTGACGTAGGTATAATGTAGCGCAGGGGCTTACAAAGTGATGCATCTACCTAAATGCGTCACTTTGTAAATATGACTGAATAAGGTGCATTTTTTACAGCACTGGTGCGTCACAAAAAGTGACGCACCGGTGGCGTTAAAGTGACGCATGGCCTCATAAATGAGGCCTTCAGTCTTCTAGTCATGCGTCATATTAAATATATGTTGGAAGTACTTGGAAGTACTTACAGATACGTCAGTATTTCAGACGTATCTGTAAGCGCAAAAGTGATGCATTGCTGGAGTGTCACAAAAATGATGCAACTCCAGCAATGCATCTTTTCTTACCCTTCCACACCCCGTTCCTTTTCAACATTTTCTTTGAATATCCACATTCCCCATGTTCACTCTCCTTCTCCTTACTTTCCTTCCCAACACTCACCTTCTTTCAGTCCCCCTACTTCACTTCCTTTCTCCTCTCATACCTGTTCTTTCTTACTCATTTTCCTTTCCATTATCAATGCACTCCACTTCACTTACTTTTTTTCATTTTTTTAAGAATATAGCTCTTTGATGAGAATTGGAGGTAGTTCTGAAAATAACAGTTTTTTTTCTTCTTTTTTCTTTTTTTAGAACAAAAACAAAAACAGGAAATGGAAACTGCTCAACAGGAGCAAAAATAAACAAAAAAATTAGGGCTGGGAACGGCAGCGATGGTTCTCCAATGCTCGAACCATGAGCAGAACACTTTGCTCCCCAAAGGTAAGTAGCTGATAGCAGTATCTGCATTTCAGGACGCCTTTGTTGAATGCAGGTTGAATGTTTGGAACCAGCTCTTGCGATCGCCCCTCACTGAAGTAGTTGCTCCTCCGGTGGATGTAGAGGCCCCATCACTGGGAACCTCTTGTGCCAGAGCCCTGATACTTTCCCGGGCAAAATTCTGGGGGTGCTTCCTCTCCACATGGCGAAGCGTTGTGGAGTTCCCAAAAGAATATTTCTTAGTGGGGTCACCCCGTGACAGGACTGTGTGGCAGATCCTGCACTCCACCTTTGGAGCATTGACCTTCTTCTGGTCATCTGGTATGGATTTTTTTTTCCAGATGAAATGCTCTTTGACCTTCGGCTGAGGAGGCTCTTCATCAATGAATTCAGGCTCATCTTCACTGCTGGATGGTCTGGCAGCCGTGATTATCCAAGAAAGATCCAAGAGCAAAAAGGCAGGTCTTTCAGTCACAAAAGTGAAAGAAGAAGTGAAGGAAATGGGTGGGGATTTCATTCTTTGTAAAAAAAACTGTTAGCAACCAATGAAAAGTGTTATTTTAAGGTCACATGACTTGACGCGCTGACGCTGCGCGCACCAGAGCGCTTCCGGGGGCGCATACGTGGCGCAAACGTAGGCGCATACGCGGCGCGAACGTAGGCGCTTCCGGGGGCGCTTATGCGGCGAGCCGAAGTGACGTTTTGATAGTTTCACGGAAATGTAAAATTATTTTCATTTCCTTATTCAAAAAAACTGCTTTTATATGTATGGTACTAAATGTCTTGCGTTATTATTTACTTTTCATTCATATTTTTTTACACGAACGCAAGTAGAGCTCTGGGTGCGCTTTCTGGAGAGCTTACCAGTGCGCGGACCCAGAGCGCCCCAAGAAAAAATGATATATTTTTTTTTTTAAAATACTATTATTAAAAAAAAATACTAATTAATACTCACACAAAACAGCAAATTAAAAAAAATCGTAGGTTACAAACTCAATATAGAAAGGAATTAGCATTTAAAAAACCTATGAAATTCACTGAAAAAACCATAGGTTTCACACCAGTTATAGTTAGGAATTAGCATTTAAAAAACCTATTAAATTCACTGAAAAAACAATAGGTTTCACACCAGTTATAGTTACCTGGAGATTTTACTGACATAAAACCATTGAAATTCCCACGTTATAGTTAGTTGGACTCACTATAACTTGCGCGCCTGCAATGCACTGCTGATGATGTCACATATTACATCACACATGACATGGTCAGTGACATCAGAACATGCCAATGTTTTTTGAAAATCTTCCGTACATCTTGTGCTTGTTCAGAAAAAGTTATAATAAACCTGTCACAGATTCCACAGTAGAGGATACAGCCAGAAAATAATAAATACTGCCAAAGATCGAGTAACCTTAAAACACAGAGAGGAATTACTGAATCCTCGCAGTAAGACGAAAGAAACAGATAAAGTAAGGTTTATTACTACTTTTTCTGAACAGGCACAAGATGTCCGGAAGATTTTCAAAAAACATTGGCATGTTCTACATACTGATACACATTTGAAAAAATATCTTAATGACAATCCACAAATTACATTCCGGAAAGGCAAATCACTAAGAGATGAACTTAGCCATAACTATGTGACCTCTAAGATCAATTCCAGCAAGAGTGATGTGGGCTTCAAATGCTGTCGGAAAAGTAAAGCTTGTAAGTTCAGCAAAGACTGTAAATCATTAACTGTCCCGAATAGCAAAAGAGTGTTCACAATCCGCAAACGATTGACATGCAACACCCCATACAGCATATATATCTTAATCTGCCCATGCAACAAATGGTATGTAGGCAGTACCAAGCACACTGCAAAGAAAAGGGTACTAGAACACCTACGGGCCATACACAATAACAATAAACAGTATCCGGTTGCCAGGCATTTTTCAGATATGCATATGCAAAATGAACAATTGGTGCAGTTGGTTGTAATAGACAGTGTTGATCTTGGAGTAAGAGGAGGAAATTTAGAACTGTCCCTAAGAAAACTTGAGTCCAAATATATTGTGGATTTTGAATGTTTGACACCGAAAGGTTTAAATGTTACTGAAGAATTGGCAATCCATTTATATGATTAGGAATTGTTATGGACTGATATCCGCGTTTTTCTTGATTTTAATGTAATTTATTTCATTTTCAGAATTTCACACATCACGTGGTGGCGGCACTACACGGAATCTGAATACAATGTTTTGCATCCAGACTCACTTTTGATACAAGTTTACTGTTGGGTTGAGCTATAAAAGTCCATGTGAACATGATATATCTTTTCTGGACTCATGAACTAACTCAGACTATCTGTTGAATTGCCCACTGGGGCGAAACCTCGAATACTGATCCTTATGGATATGTATTATCTGCAAAGACTGAGTTCTTTTGCCCACTGGGGCATTACTGTCCAAAGACAAATGATTTATGTTTACAAGCACGGCCAGGAACGCAGTATTACTGTAGCTATGACAGGTGGTATGTTTCCATAGCAACATGACCACTATCGATGATTTAACTGGAATGCAATGCTGAAGCAAATTGGGTTCTCTTGTTTAATCATGCCTCTGTAGACTATTGTCATGCCTTGGGTCTAACCATTATATGATTTCTGCCTAAATGTTGTTTTTGCCGCGATAATACAGTGTAGCATAAACAAACTGTGACGTCAGCACATAGATACCAATCACGGGTCACCTCACGTTAAACGTTGAGTGAGCGATATTTTAGCTCTGTTTACTATTTTATCATAGTTGCGATCACCAAAACTGTGTATAGACGGCAATGTCAAATATTCTGCATTACATTAAGAACAAGTTCCGTATATAATCTCATTATGATATTGTTGCAGATTATTTGAATTTGATACTCTTATGTTTTTTGACCCAATCTAACTACATCAGAGGCATAATGTGGATTAGTATACCATCAAATATATGATTGCAAGTATATTTACATGTTACAAGATGGCCGCCATATGCTAACGTGATGTTAATCTATGCACTAGGGTGTGGTGTTTAAATAATGGCAACCAACGCCACGAGACGAGCGTGACCAAGCCATAATGGCGAAACGCGTCGTGGAACTTTTGTCATCTGCCAAATAAACTCCTGTGAAACTGCAGGTCTGGGTGTCCTGTTTTCATCATAACTTTGATGTGTTGCGGAACGAATTTATACAGCCAGCTGGTGGCTGCAACAGGACCGCCCGTGCCAGCTTTTCTCCTAACCAGCGGTGGTGGGAACAATATATATATATATATATATATCCAACCAAAAATCCGGGCCCTATTTCTTTTTCCTTACTGGAGAGGGTTTTTGGTTGGATGATATTGGGATTCGCTATCCCATCCGAAGCCCGCCTTTGGCAAGTGGCAAGGTTCTACAGCGACTCGTTTGGCGGGAATATATATATATATATATATATATATATATATATATATATATATATATATATATATATATATATATATATATATATATATATATATATATATATATATATATATATATATATATATATATATATATATATATATATATATATATATATATATATATATATTACCTACTGGCAGTCGCCAGTAGGTATATATAGTTAGGACCTAGTTACCATAGGAAATTCCGAACATTCTATTGGGAATAACTTTGGCGCCGATTGAGGGATCTGCCTGTAATTTTCCTTAAATGTGCCTCGCTGCGCTCCACTCCTTCCCTGAAAGTGTCGTGGGGATTCGTCAAGCGGGGGCCGAGAAAAAAGGGGGGTCCCAAAACGTGTTTTCCCCATGTTAATTTCCATAGGGACATTCTGACAAGGCTACAGCTCGAACGGCTGAACGGAATTACACCAGATTTGGCAAAATGGTAGGGACTGGTATGCAGCAGTGCCTTTTGTATGTTTGATGTAAATCCCTCCAGTAATTTTTGAGAAAATTGAATGTGAAATTGAGTCCAATGCAATTTTCCATAGGACCTTTACACACAGCTACAGCCCGAACGGCTGAATGGAATTACTGCAAACTTGGCAAAATGATAGAGCCTGGTATGCAGAAGTGCCTTTTGTATATTTGGAGAAAATCGACTTTTTTCAAATGATATATCTATAGGCGGGACACGGACGCGCGCGGGCTTGCACCGTCCTTGCACTGTCCTTTCACGTGCGCGGACCTTAGTGTGCGTGCGTGGAATTCTGATTGGCTGTTGGACGTCTGTCAACATTCCAGTCAGTCGGAAGTGTTGTCCGCCATCTTATTTTTGTGGCAGATGATAGTGGTTGTAAACAGAAGTGTAATAGTTGACAAGGAGGCAGGGAAGAGATTCCTGAGCCCCCCAAGTTTTATCATGGGGTCTGTAAAGGACCCCGAAGGTTAAAAAAATATATATTTTTAAGAATCGCGGGGTCCGCGCACCGTGCGCGGACTGCGGCTCAAAAAGACAAAAAAGAAATAAATTAAAATAACAAGTTTCAGTGTTTAGATGTTGGTTGAGTGCGACATTGAGTGATGTCTCTTTCACCTTTGGGTTTAGGTATGTGTTTTGTGGAGAGTTAGTATGGTAATTGGTAGTTGGGGTTAGGTTGAAGATTATGTGAGTTTGAAAGTGTTGATAATTTGAACCAATTAGAATGTTACTTTGGTTTTGATTTTGTGTGTGATAAAATTTGATTGGCTGTGTATCTGAATATGTATGAGAAATGAGAGGGAAACACAGCCATTTTGAGATTTTAGTGTTTGAGGTATATTTCTGAGGTGTGTGATTGAGACAGAATTTACTGTTCAACAGTTTTCTAGAAGGTGAGTTGTTAATTTGTAAGGAGAACTCTGTTGTTCACTTTAAGTTTATAGGAAAAATGTTTTCTGTTAGTTATTTAATGTTTTTCTTTTATACTCATGGTTTGAGTAGGGCAACATCAGATGCAGTGGTTTATATTTTTAATTCTTGCTTGGTACTATACACTGTCCAGTGAAACACAGCCATTTTGTGACTATAGTGTCTGAGGTAGTTTTGTGAGGAAATTTTGGTGTTCAATTTCTGGTGTGAGATTTACACAGTAGTGACTCTTCTAATAGAATTTAATAGTTTTTCTCTGCCCTATCTCACTTTTCCCCTGCACCATCTCACTGTTTTTCTTTTTCTTTTAATAGTACACTAACATCAATAATGGCTGAAAATGAAGAGTCATTTGACATCGTTATAGACATGTTTGTGACTGTTATTGTGGATGATCATGCAGTAAGCGCTGTTTCACTTTCTTTTAATAGTACACTAACATAAAATGATGAATGAAAATGAGGAGCCTACCAACATCTTCTTTGAAATAACAGCAACGTTTATTGAGGCAACTTGTTCTCTGGTGTTTATTGATCCTATAGATGAAACAATTCATGAAGAACATGAAGGAGATACCGTGGCAGATTTTTTTGATGAAACACTAGATTTGGAATTAATGGAATGTGTAGACATCGTTGAGTTTGAAGAATCATTTTCAGACACTTTGACAGATGAAATTCCTGATGAAGAAATGATACAAGTTCTTTTAGATTATGAAAATTCAGAAAAATACATTTTAATTTAGTAAATAAAATTTGTTTTGAAAATTTTACTTATTTAAATGTAATTTATGAGGTAGTAGCAAAGTTATACAATTTTGTGTTCTTCATGTCTTGAATCCTTTCTCTCACTGACTATCTCTGATGCATTAGTTTACAACATAAGTAAGTATATAGAACAGCAAGTGGGTTTCACCAGAGTAGGAACTCATGACTCCCTACTCCAATTCTGACCACACATTGAGAAAGGAAGGAATCATGTGAACAAATCTGTTTCTGCTTTCCTGAAAGACTACAGTATGGATTCAATATACCACAATAACTTACATTACAACATACAAGGTATCTACAGAGGAGACGATGTTCATTTCCATTTAGTTCTATTTTTTTAAAAAAAATCAAATAGGTCCGCGCACCGTGAGTGCTCGGTAAATGCACGGTGCGCGAACCCTATCGCCGCCATTTTATGGTTTCAGAAGAGAGTGAAAAATATAACTTAAAAACGTGTGAAGGTGTAGGGTAGAGTGTCCCTGACCCCTTATGCCTTCCCAGGGGGTCCTTCAAGGACTCCTAACATTAAAAATAATGTTTATTTTTAAGAAAATAACAGAAAACACTATATGTCCATGCACGGGGAGTGCTCGGTGAGTGCTCGGTGCGCGGACCTCGGTAAAAATTAATAAAAAAATAAAGTTAAATATCATATTTGAGTGTTTACATGTTAGTTGGCTCTAAAAAGAGCTGTTGTGTTTATTGTGTTTTTTTGGGGTACATTCAAGTAAGTACCAATGCAGAGTCTGATGTTACAGAGATAGACTCTGTTCCCTTCATCAGTGAAATGTACACCATCTGTCCTATAGATGCCTTGCATGTTGTAACACAAGTTGTTGTTGTATATGCAACCCATTCCATAGTCTCTTATGTATGCAGAAACAGATTTATTTACATGTTTCCTTGCTTTCTCAATCTGCGGACAAAATTGATTGGACCAATTCAATTTTTGCCTTTGGCATATATTGGAATAGACAAAGGCAGTTTGAGGAAAAAGTGACATAAATTGTACAAATATGTCCTTCAATAGCATTTCCAGACCAACCCAAGTCAAAGTGCATAAGTCATTTCCACCACATTGCACAATGAAGAGGTCAGGGTGTGGGAGATTCATGAAGGATTTCATCAATGGTATCAATTGGTGACATCTCAATCCTCTCTGGCCAATCCATAAAATATCCACAATTGGTATATCAAGGTTTAAAATTCCTTTGTTTGTTGCATACCTTTTAGACCAGAATACAAAGCTGTGTCGTACAAACCATACTGAAAGCATGTTCAAGGCAGATCTGGTTGTACTCCGATGAGGGCTATAAATGAAATGGCAGTTGGAAAGCTTGCAGTTTAGAAAAAAAGAGGAGGACATTCACTGCACTTGAAGCTTAAGAAATGATTGGTGCTTTCTGAAAATGCAAAAGAGCATATTAGGGTGCATAGTTTTGTTTTTTAAAAGAAGCAATTCTAATGGTTCAGAAAAGGTCATTGAAAGGAACATTGCACATGATTAGTTGTTATATTGAAAGCTCTAACAACCATGATAGATTCATTTGCAACATAGTATGATGAACTTTTAAACTCTGTTCTTCCTTAGGTGGGAGTTACCATGGTAACAGGTTGAATGAGCAGTAGGGAGATGGGTGAATATTATGTGAGTTTGAAAGTGCGGAAATGTAGAACCAATTGAAATGTTAGTTTAGTTTTGAAATAGTGTGGGAAGACATTTTATTGGTTATGAGCAGAAATAAGTGAGAAGAATGAGTGGAAAACTGCCATTTCTGTTTCCAGTGTCTGAGCTGCAGTTCAGGGATTCTGATTAAGAAAATCTGGTGTGTGTTTCACACTGTTCTACATTTTTAAAAGCGATTTTAAAGGTGAGTAATATAGAGAAAGTGCTGTTTGCAGTATTGGGAAGCATAACAAGCATATTGGGCTTCATTACTGTTGTATTTTGAAAATGAGTCAGGTTTCTGCATTGTAGTGTAGTGCTCATTTAAATGGGTTGTGCTCTGTGTGTAAAATGATTTACCATGCTAATTGTTTTTTGAAAAAGTGTGTGGCTTAAAGATTTTTGACAAGGATCACAGTGAGTGTCTGTGTGAATTAAGGAATCATATTTTCACCTTTTTGCATAATGTTAACTGAATGGTGCATATTAGAAATGACATTTTGAAATAAGTTAGGTTTCAGCAATGTAATGTAGTGCATATTGAAATGGGCTGTGTTCTGTGTCTAAATCGATTTACCATGTTAAATGATTTTTGTTGAAATGTGTGGCTATACTATTTTTCACAAGGGTCACACTGTGTGTGTATGTGAATTAAGGAATTATATTTGCATCTTTTTCCATAATGTTAGCTGTGTGTGCTTACAGTTTGTATCTTTAGGTTTATAGGGTAGACTTCTTTTTAAATTTTTTTCATGCTTGGATTCAATGCTGGTATAGAGATAGTGTAATGGTTTCATTGGACTTGTAAATATGCTCCTTTTTTACAAGCGCCTTGCGCAACCTTTAACATGGGTGTAAGCAGTGAATGTATGGAGAGGGATAGGAATAGCAGATAGAAAACAATATGAAATGGTGTGGGAGATGCATAAAGGATCTCTCTAATGGCATCAATTGAGATGGAATATAAGATAAGGACAGGCATATTTACAAGCCCCTTGCACAATGTTTGACATGGGTGCAACCAGAAAATGCATGCAGAGTAGTTAAATTGGCACATAGACAAGAATATGAAATGCCTTGAGAGATGCGTAAAGGATTTTACTAATGGCATACATTGAGATAGAATATACAAAAAAGAGAGCCATATTTATAAGCCCCTTGCGCAATGTTTGACATAGGTGCAACCGGAAAATGCATGCAGAATAATAAGAAATGAGTTAGGTTTCAGCAATGTAATGTAGTGCATATTGAAATGGGTGTGTTATGTGTCTAAATCGATTTATCATGTTAAATCATTTTTGCTGAAATGTGTGGCTATAATATTTTTCACAAGGGTCACACTGTGTGTGTATGTGAATTAAGGAATTACATTGTCATCTTTTTCCATAATGTTAGCTGTGTGTGCTTACAGTTTGTATCTTTTAGTTTATAGGGTAGACTTCTTTTTAAATTGTTTTTCATGCTTGGATTCAATGCTGGTATAGAGATAGTGTAATGGTTTCATTGGACTTGTAAATATGCTCCTTTTTTACAAGCGCCTTGCGCAACCTTTAACATGGGTGCAAGCAGTGAATGTATGGAGAGGGATAGGAATAGCAGATAGAAAACAATATGAAATGGTGTGGGAGATGCATAAAGTATTTCACTAATGGCATCAATTGAGATGGAATATAAGATAAAGAGAAGCATATTTACAAGCCCCTTGCACAATGTTTGACATGGGTGCAACCAGAAAATGCATGCAGAGTAATACAATTGGCACACAGACAAGAATATGAAATGCCTTGAGAGATGCGTAAAGGATTTTACTAATGGCATAAATTGAGATAGAATATACAAAAAAGAGAGGCATATTTACAAGCCCCTTGCGCAATGTTTGACATGGGTGCAACCAAAAAATGCATGCAGAGTAATAAAAAATGAGTTAGGTTTCAGCAATGTAATGTAGTGCATATTGAAATGGGCTGTGTTCTGTGTCTAAATCGATTTACCATGTTAAATGATTTTTGCTGAAATGTGTGGCTATAATATTTTTCACAAGGGTCACACTGTGTGTGTATGTGAATTAAGGAATTATACTTTTATATTTTAGTGTATATTTAAATGGGTTGTGCTCTGTGTGTAAAAATATTTACCATGCAAAATGTTTTTTGATAACATGTGTGGATTAAAGATTTTTGACATGGATCACAGTGAGTGTCTGTGTGAATTAAGGAATTATATTTTCACTTTTTTCCATAATGTTAACTGTGAAGAGTCATTTGACATCGTTATAGACATTTTTGTGACTGTTATTGCGGATGATCATGCAGTAAGCGCTGTTTCACTTTCTTTTAATAGTACACTAACATAAAATGATGAATGAAAATGAGGAGCCTACCAACATCTTCTTTGAAATAACAGCAACGTTTATTGAGGCAACTTGTTCTCTGGTGTTTATTGATCCTATAGATGAAACAATTCATGAAGAACATGAAGGAGATACCGTGGCAGATTTTTTTGATGAAACACTAGATTTGGAATTAATGGAATGTGTAGACATCGTTGAGTTTGAAGAATCATTTTCAGACACTTTGACAGATGAAATTCCTGATGAAGAAATGATACAAGTTCTTTTAGATTATGAAAATTCAGAAAAATACATTTTAATTTAGTAAATAAAATTTGTTTTGAAAATTTTACTTATTTAAATGTAATTTATGAGGTAGTAGCAAAGTTATACAATTTTGTGTTCTTCATGTCTTGAATCCTTTCTCTCACTGACTATCTCTGATGCATTAGTTTACAACATAAGTAAGTATATAGAACAGCAAGTGGGTTTCACCAGAGTAGGAACTCATGACTCCCTACTCCAATTCTGACCACACATTGAGAAAGGAAGGAATCATGTGAACAAATCTGTTTCTGCTTTCCTGAAAGACTACAGTATGGATTCAATATACCACAATAACTTACATCACAATATACAAGGTATCTACAGAGGAGACGATGTTCATTTCCATTTAGCTCTATTTTTTTTTTTAAATCAAATAGGTCCGCGCACCGTGAGTGCTCGGTAAATGCACGGTGCGCGAACCCTATCGCCGCCATTTTATGGTTTCAGAAGAGAGTGAAAAATATAACTTAAAAACGTGTGAAGGGGTAGGGTAGAGTGTACCTGACCCCTTAGGCCTTCTCAGGGGGTCCTTCAAGGACTCCTAACATTAAAAATAATGTTTATTTTTAAGAAAATAACAGAAAACATGATATGTCCGCGCACGGGGAGTGCTCGGTGAGTGCTCGGTGCGCGGACCTCGGTAAAAATTAATAAAAAAAATAAAGTTAAATATCATATTTGAGTGTTTATATGTTATTTGGCTCTAAAAAGAGCTGTTGTGTTTATTGTGTTTTTTTGGTACCTACAAGTAAGTACCAATGCAGAGTCTGATGTTACAGAGATAGACTCTGTTCCCTTCATCAGTGAAATGTACACCATCTGTCCTATAGATGCCTTGCATGTTGTAACACAAGTTGTTGTGGTATATTCAACCCATTCCATAGTCTCTTATGTATGCAGAAACAGATTTATGTACATGTTTCCTTGCTTACTCAATCTGCGGAAAAAATTGATTGGACCAATTCCATTTTTGCCTTTGGCATATATTGGAATAGACAAAGGTAGTTTGAGGAAAAAGTTACATCAATTGTACAAAGATGTCCTTCAATAGCATTTCCAGACCAACCCCAGTCAAAGTGCATAAGTCATTTCCACCACAGTGCACAATTATGAGGTCAGGGTGTGGGAGATGCATGAAGGATTTTATCAATGTTATCAATTGGTGACATCTCAATCCTCTCTGGCCAATCCATAAAATATCCACAATTGGTAAATCAAGGTTTAAAATTCCTTTGTTTGTTGCATACCTTTTAGACCAGAATACAAAGCTGTGTCCTACAAACCATACTGAAAGCATGTTCAAGGCAGATCTGGTTGTACTCCGATGAGGGCTATAAATGAAATGGCAGTTGGAAAGCTTGCAGTTTAGAAAAAAGAGGAGGACATTCACTGCACTTGAAGCTTAAGAAATGATTGGTGCTTTCTGAAAATGCAAAAGAGCATATTAGGGTGCATAGTTTTTTTTTTAAAAGAAGCAATTCTAATGGTTCAGAAAAGGTCATTGAAAGGAACATTGCACACACACACAGTTGTTATATTGAAAGCTCTAACAACCATGATAGATTCATTTGCAACATAGTATGATGAACTTTTAAACTCTGTTCTTCCTTAGGTGGGAGTTACCATGGTAACAGGTTGAATGAGCAGTAGGGGGATGGGTGAATATTATGTGAGTTTGAAAGTGCGGAAATGTAGAACCAATTGAAATGCTAGTTTAGTTTTGAAATAGTGTGGGAAGACATTTCATTGGTTATGAGCGGAAATAAGTGAGAAGAATGAGTGGAAAACTGCCATTTCTGTTTCCAGTGTCTGAGCTGCAGTTCAGGGATTCTGATTAAGAAAATCTGGTGTGTGTTTCACACTTTTCTACATTTTTAAAAGCGATTTTAAAGGTGAGTAATATAGACAGAGTGCTGTTTGCAGTATTGGGAAGCATAACAAGCATATTGGGCTTCATTACTGTTGTATTTTGAAAATGAGTCAGGTTTCTGCATTGTAGTGTAGTGCTCATTTAAATGGGTTGTGCTCTGTGTGTAAAATGATTTACCATGCTAAATGTTTTTTGAAAACATGTGTGGCTTAAAGATTTTTGACAAGGATCACAGTGAGTGTCTGTGTGAATTAAGGAATCATATTTTCACCTTTTTGCATAATGTTAACTGAATGGTGCTTATTAGAAATGACATTTTGAAATAAGTTAGGTTTCAGCAATGTAATGTAGTGCATATTGAAATGGGCTGTGTTCTGTGTCTAAATCGATTTACCATGTTAAATGATTTTTGTTGAAATGTTTGACTATAATATTTTTCACAAGGGTCACACTGTGTGGGTATGTGAATTAAGGAATTATGGGGCATATTATCAAGGGGGTTTATCTCCGCTTTTTTGGCTTTAAAAGCCAAGAAAGCGGAGATAAAATTATCTCCCTATTACCAAGCTGTCGCTAACACCAGTTAGCGACAGCTAGTAGGAGATAGCGACCATCTTGGGCCCCACTTTGCATGTCAGTGATATTTATCACTAATGAGATGCAAAGTGGGCGTGCCAAGATGTTAGAGACTGAAAACAGTCGCTAACATCGCTATCTCCTATTACCAACTTTTGGAGATATTCGCGCTAAGCGGGAATATCTCCAAAAGCTAACACCTGCCCTGAGCAGTTCTTAGCCATGTTATCCAATGGGAGGTGGATAACATGACTAAGAGCATTTGCTCGATAATGCATGAATATCGCTGACTTTTCAGCGATATTCATGCATTTCGGCCGTTTTTTATCGCATTTGCGATAAACCTTGTTAATAGCAAGGTTTATCTGCGATAAAAATCGCCGATGTGCGGCGATAATTTTTGTCTCTAAACAAGTTAGAGACAAAAATTATCGCTAGTTGTTGGTAATATGCCCCTATATTTTCATCTTTTTCCATAATGTTAGCTGTGTGTGCTTACAGTTTGTATCTTTAGGTTCATAGGGTAGACTTCTTTTTAAATTGTTTTTCATGCTTGGATTCAATGCTGGTATAGAGATAGTGTAATGGTTTCATTGGACTTGTAAATATACTCCTTTTTTACAAGCGCCTTGTGCAACCTTTAACATGGGTGCAAACAGTGAATGTGTGGAGAGGGATAGGAATAGCAGATAGAAAACAATATGAAATGGTGTGGGAGATGCATAAAGGATTTCTTAAATGGCATCAATTGAGATGGAATATAAGATAAAGACAGGCATATTTACAAGCCCCTTGCACAATGTTTGACATGGGTACAACCAGAAAATGCATGCAGAGTAGTTAAATTGGCACATAGACAAGAATATGAAATGCCTTGAGAGATGCGTAAAGGATTTTACTAATGGCATACATTGAGATAGAATATACAAAAAAGAGAGCCATATTTACAAGCCCCTTGCGCAATGTTTGACATGGGTGCAACCAGAAAATGCATGCAGAATAATAAGAAATGAGTTAGGTTTCAGCAATGTTATGTAGTGCATATTGAAATGGGCTGTGTACTGTGTCTAAATCGATTTATCATGTTAAATGATTTTTGCTGAAATGTGTGGCTATAATATTTTTCTCAAGGGTCACACTGTGTGTGTATGTGAATTAAGGAATTACATTTTCATCTTTTTCCATAGTGTTAGCTGTGTGTGCTTACAGTTTGTATCTTTTAGTTTATAGGGTAGACTTCTTTTTAAATTGTTTTTCATGCTTGGATTCAATGATGGTATAGAGATAAAGTAATGGTTTCATTGGACTTGTAAATATGCTCCTTTTTTACAAGCGCCTTGTGCAACCTTTAACATGGGTGCAAGCAGTGAATGTATGGAGAGGGATAGGAATAGCAGATAGAAAACAATATGAAATGGTGTGGGAGATGCATAAAGGATTTCGTAAATGGCATCAATTGAGATGGAATATAAGATAAAGACAAGCATATTTACAAGCCCCTTGCACAATGTTTGACATGGGTACAACCAGAAAATGCATGCAGAGTAGTTAAATTGGCACATAGACAAGAATATGAAATGCCTTGAGAGATGCGTAAAGGATTTTACTAATGGCATACATTGAGATAGAATATACAAAAAAGAGAGCCATATTTACAAGCCCCTTGCGCAATGTTTGACATGGGTGCAACCAGAAAATGCATGCAGAATAATAAGAAAAAAAGTTAGGTTTCAGCAATGTTATGTAGTGCATATTGAAATGGGCTGTGTTCTGTGTCTAAATCGATTTATCATGTTAAATGATTTTTGCTGAAATGTGTGGCTATAATATTTTTCTCAAGGGTCACACTGTGTGTGTATGTGAATTAAGGAATTACATTTTCATCTTTTTCCATAATGTTAGCTGTGTGTGCTTACAGTTTGTATCTTTTAGTTTATAGGGTAGACTTCTTTTTAAATTGTTTTTCATGCTTGGATTCAATGATGGTATAGAGATAAAGTAATGGTTTCATTGGACTTGTAAATATGCTCCTTTTTTACAAGCGCCTTGTGCAACCTTTAACATGGGTGCAAGCAGTGAATGTATGGAGAGGAATAGGAATAGCAGATAGAAAACAATATGAAATGGTGTGGGAGATGCATAAAGGATTTCGTAAATGGCATCAATTGAGATGGAATATAAGATAAAGACAGGCATATTTACAACCCCCTTGCACAATGTTTGACATGGGTACAACCAGAAAATGCATGCAGAGTAGTTAAATTGGCACATAGACAAGAATATGAAATGCCTTGAGAGATGCGTAAAGGATTTTACTAATGGCATACATTGAGATAGAATATACAAAAAAGAGAGCCATATTTACAAGCCCCTTGCGCAATGTTTGACATGGGTGCAACCAGAAAATGCATGCAGAATAATAAGAAATGAGTTAGGTTTCAGCAATGTAATGTAGTGCATATTGAAATGGGCTGTGTTCTGTGTCTAAATCAATTTATCATGTTAAATGATTTTTGCTGAAATGTGTGGCTATAATATTTTTCTCAAGGGTCACACTGTGTGTGTATGTGAATTAAGGAATTACATTTTCATCTTTTTCCATAATGTTAGCTGTGTGTGCTTACAGTTTGTATCTTTTAGTTTATAGGGTAGACTTCTTTTTAAATTGTTTTTCATGCTTGGATTCAATGATGGTATAGAGATAGTGTAATGGTTTCATTGGACCTGTAAATATGCTCCTTTTTTACAAGCGCCTTGTGCAACCTTTAACATGGGTGCAAGCAGTGAATGTATGGAGAGGGATAGGAATAGCAGATAGAAAGCAATATGAAATGGTGTGGGAGATGCATAAAGGATTTCTTAAATGGCATCAATTGAGATGGAATATAAGATAAAGACAGGCATATTTACAAGCCCCTTGCACAATGTTTGACATGGGTACAACCAGAAAATGCATGCAGAGTAGTTAAATTGGCACATAGACAAGAATATGAAATGCCTTGAGAGATGCGTAAAGGATTTTACTAATGGCATACATTGAGATAGAATATACAAAAAAGAGAGCCATATTTACAAGCCCCTTGCGCAATGTTTGACATGGGTGCAACCAGAAAATGCATGCAGAATAATAAGAAATGAGTTAGGTTTCAGCAATGTAATGTAGTGCATATTGAAATGGGCTGTGTTCTGTGTCTAAATCGATTTATCATGTTAAATGATTTTTGCTGAAATGTGTGGCTATAATATTTTTCTCAAGGGTCACACTGTGTGTGTATGTGAATTAAGGAATTACATTTTCATCTTTTTCCATAATGTTAGCTGTGTGTGCTTACAGTTTGTATCTTTTAGTTTATAGGGTAGACTTCTTTTTAAATTGTTTTTCATGCTTGGATTCAATGATGGTATAGAGATTGTGTAATGGTTTCATTGGACTTGTAAATATGCTCCTTTTTTACAAGCGCCTTGTGCAACCTTTAACATAGGTGCAAGAAGTGAATGTATGGAGAGGGATAGGAATAGCACATAGAAAACAATATGAAATGGTATGGGAGATGCATAAAGGATTTCACTAATGGCATCAATTGAGATGGAATATAAGATAAAGAGAAGCATATTTACAACCCCCTTGCACAATGTTTGACATGGGTGCAACCAGAAAATGCATGCAGAGTAATACAATTGGCACACAGACAAGAATATGAAATGCCTTGAGAGATGCGTAAAGGATTTTACTAATGCCATAAATTGAGATAGAATATACAAAAAAGAGAGGCATATTTACAAGCCCCTGGCGCAATGTTTGACATGGGTGCAACCAGAAAATGCATGCAGAGTAATAAGAAATGAGTTAGGTTTCAGCAATGTAATGTAGTGCATATTGAAATGGGCTGTGTTCTGTGTCTAAATCGATTTACCATGTTAAATGATTTCTGCTGAAATTTGTGGCTATAATATTTTTCCCAAGGGTCACACTGTGTGTGTATGTGAATTAAGGAATTATATTTTTATATTTTAGTGCATATTTAAATGGGTTGTGCTCTGTGTTTAAAATTATCTACCATGCTAAATGTTTTTTGATAACATGTGTGGCTTATAGATTTTTGACATGGATCACAGTGAGTGTCTGTGTGAATTAAGGAATTATATTTTCACCTTTTTCCATAATGTTAACTGTATTTTCTGTTAGTTTGCATCTCTTAGCTAATAGGGTATTGTTTTAATTTGGATTGAGTCTTATTTTATGTATATGCCAATGAAACCATTACACTATCTCTATACCAGCATTAATGTTAAACATTGCGCAAGGGGCTTGTAAATATGCCTCTCTTTTTTGTATATTCTATCTCAATTTATGCCATTAGTAAAATCCTTTACGCATCTCTCAAGGCATTTCATATTCTTGTCTGTGTGCCAATTTTATTACTCTGCATGCATTTTCTGCTTGTACCCATGTGCAGCATTGCGCAAGGGGCTTGTAAATATGCCTCTCTTTTTTGTATATTCTATCTCAATCTATGCCATTAGTAAAATCCTTTACGCATCTCTCAAGGCATTTCATATTCTTGTCTGTGTGCCAATTTTATTACTCGGCATGCATTTTCTTGTTGCACCCATGTCAAACATTGTGCAAGGGGCTTGTAAATATGCCCCTTTTTATCTTATATTCCATCTCAATTGATGCCTTTAGTGAAATTCTTTATGCATCTTCCACACCATTTCATATTGTTTTCTATCTGCTATTCCTATCCCTCTCTATATATTCACTGCTTGCACCCATTTTAAAGGTTGCGCAAGGCGCTTGTAAAAAAGGAGCATATTTACAAGCCAAATTAAACTACTGGCACTATCTCTGTACCAGCATTGAATCCAAGCATGAGAAACACTTTAAAAAGAAGTGTACCATGTAAGCTAAAAGATACAAACTGTGTGCACACACAGCTAATATTAAGGAAAAAGATGAAAATATAATTCCTTAATTCACATACACACTCAGTGTGTTCCTTGTCAAAAAACTTAAAGCCAGACATTTCAACCAAAAAACATTTTGAATGGTAAATCGTTTTAGACACAGAGAGTGAGATGAGACACACACACAAACAGACAGATGGTGTAGGCAGAGATTGAGATGACACACACATACAAACAGAGAGATGGTGGAAGGAGAGTGTGAGATGAGGAATACAAAGAGGGAGATGGTGCAGGCAGAGAGTGATATGAGACACACAAAGAGAGATGTGAACTAGTGTTTATATTGTTTAGTTAAGGTAATTTGATATGTGCTATGTTAGTAGTGGTCTATAATATGTCATATTTTGTTTTTCAACAGATTGTAAATATCTACAAAGTCATAATAGATTATGCCTACCAAGAACCACAAACAAAGAGTTTATAAGCAAACTTTATCAATCAAGAGGTCTGAATTAGAAGATTCATCCAGAAGACAATCTTCAGAGAAAAGAAAAAATGCTCCTGGTAATGCACCTGTGCTTCCTGTTTTTTTGCAGGATAACTTGAATGGACTATTGTGCAAAGGTTATTAGTTTCTGGCAACGAATGCATTGCATCATGACATTCTTAAGTTCAGGTTGGATATTCGCAACCATTGATTCTTGCATTGGTGGTGCTGTTGCTTTAGAAGAAGTGCTGGGAGCAGAGCCCTGCTCCTCTGATGATCTTTTTATTACAGCTTTACTCCAATTGTTTGGGTGTATATTCCCGATATGACATTCCATGCTATAAGTTCCAAAGCTGTACTGTTTCTGTGGATTCCCTCTTGAAAGTACTGTGTGACAGATTTTACATGTGACAAAAGGCCCATTTACCTTTTTCTCTCTTTCTGTTTTTTTTTTTAAATGCCCATACTATGGACTCTCTCTGTGTTCTAGGGGTTTCAGGAACAAACTCTTCTGAAGATGAAGTAGAAGAATGAACTTTTTACACAAAACAATTGTTGCATCTGTGGTTCCTGTTCTTCTGCAAAATTACAATGGACTGTTGTCCGAAGGCTACTAATTTATTGCAATGTATGCATTGCATCATTACATTTTTCAGTTCTGGCTGAATGTTCGCCACCATTGAAGATGGCATTGGTGGTACTCCGGTTCTTGCTGTAGATGTACTAGGAGAAGAGTCCTGCTCCTGGGATCTTTGCACCACAGCTCTACTCCAATTGTTGGGGTGTATATGTTTTACATGGCGTTTCATGCTGTGGGTTCTGAATGGCTATTTCTTATTAGGATTTCCTCTAGATAACACTGTGTCACAGATCTTGCAGATGACCAGTGGTGCATTTACTTTCTTCTGATGTTCTGGAAAGCTGAAAAACTTCCAGACTATGGACTCCTTCTTCTTACTTGGGTGAGGATCCTCTCCAACAAAGTCTTCATTAGAAGAATGGTCAGACTCTGGATGTTCAGCCATTTTGAAGTATTTTTCTGTAGCTAGGAGCTGTAGAAAAAAGGTGTTGCTTCTTTGAAAGCCAAAGAAGAATGATGAACATGGGAGGGGTCTTTTAACAATTGGAGTAGGAAGTATTATAAACCAATTAAATCTTTTGTTTTAAGGTCACATGGTTGGACGTAAGCTTACGGGGCGCTTACGGAGCGTTTACGGAGCGCTTACGTAAGCTTAAGTTGCGTTTACGTTTTATTTACGGAGTCCTTAAGTCATCTTATGATGAGCTTACGTGGTAAGAACCCTTGTGAGATTTATAATTGTTTAAATAAAGTTATATATGTTGTTTAAAAGTTTAAAATAAACATGTTCTTTATTATCCCAGTTAATATGTTCCTTTTATTGTACAATGAATATGTAGATATAATGATTTAGCACCCTCGTGATATTTATAGTTGTTTAAATAAAGTTATATATGTGGTTTAAAAGTTTCAAATAAACATGTTCTTTATTATCCCAGGTAATGTGTTCCTTTATATTGTTCAATGAATACGTAGATATAACGATTTAAAGTATATAAAACTTTCGGAGGTAAATAATGAATTCCTGTGTACATTTATATCTGTGCATGTACATTTGTGCCATGTGGCACACATACGTGCCCTAAAACCATGTATGTGTGTGACATGGCACACAAATCAGAATCAAGGGTGGTACAGGGTATCAAAGTGACAACCTGTCTCCCTTGACAATTCAGTAAGTTCACTGATTCGGTATTTACTGATTCAGTAATTGCCATTGATTCCTATTGGTCTCAAGATTTATAGGAATCAATGGCAATTACCAAATCAGTAAATACCGATTCGGAAAAATGACTGAATTATACAGAATCGGTAATTTCAAAAGAGAAATCACCTACATCCGAATTACCTACTCTTAAATATTGAAGTGGTATGATTTGGTATTTATGAGTAGGTAAATCGAGATTACGTACATATGGCCTATTGAGTTGTAACATATTTATATACATATGTTACATTTCAGAGCTTTGGAAGTAGTTCAGTATACTATAGGTAAACACCTTATAGCTTTATGCTGTACCACATCCTTATAGTTTTGCACTTTGACATTCAGTATGACAAACTTTTACATACAAACATAGAAATTTTGTTCTTTTTTTAACCAGTAGAGGTAGTTGTAAAAAGAACTGTTTGGTACGCACCCTTGCAAGATTTGTAATTGCTTAAATAAAGTTATATATGTTGTTTAAAAGTTGCTTAAATAAAGTTATATATGTTGTTTAAAAGTTTAAAATAAACATGTTCTTTATTATCCCAGATAATGTGTACTTTTATATTGTACAATGAATATGTAGATATAACGATAAAACTTTCGGGGGTAAATAATGAATTCCTGTGTACATGCACATCTGTGCATGTACCTTTGTGCCATGTGGCACACATACATGTCGTAAGACCATATATGTGTGTGACATGGCACACAAGTGAGAATCAGGAGTGCAACAGGCTGTCAAAGTGACAACCTGTCCTCCTTGACAATTCGGTTATTTTACCGAATCAGTATTTACTCATTCGGTAATTGCCATTGATTCCTATTGTTCTCAAGGCCCATAGGAATCAATGGCAGTTACCGAATCGGTAAATACTGATTCGGTAAAATGACTGAATTAAACAGATTCAATCATTTCAAAAGAGAAATTACCTACATCCCATTTACCTACTCTTAAATATTGAAGTGGTATGATTTGGGGTCCAATGTAGGTAGGCATTTACCGGTCGGTAATGGCCGAATGCCTTTTCATATGTAGGAGGCATTTGTTTACAGATTTGGTATTTTTACCGTTTCTGTATTTACCGAAACAGTAAAATTACCAAATTGGTAAATACAGACTCAGTAAAAATACCAAATCTGTAAATTCTAATGTTGCTAACACTGTTGACAGTGCTAGAGGCATCTAAGAATTTGTTATTTACCACCCAATACAATTGGGTGGTAAATAAGGAATTCCTGTGTACATGCACATCTGTGCATGTACACCTGTGCCATGTGGCACACATACATGCCCTAAGGGCATGTATGTGTGTCACATTGCACACAAGCCAAAAACAGGGGTGCTACAGGGTGTCAAAGTGACACCCTGTTCCCCCTGGCAGAATTCTGTATTTACTGTTTCGGTAATTACTGAATCGATATTTGCCATTTATTCCTATGGGCTTCAAGGTCCATAGGAATCAATAGCAAATACAGATTCGGTAATTATCAAATCGGTAATTACCGAATTTTACCGAATCGGTAATTAATTTGGTAAATATACCTACATCCCCATTGCCAGTTCTTAAATACCAAATCGGTATGATTTCGTATTTAAGAAGTGGTAATCTGGGATTACCTATATTGGGCCCTCTGTATTTATGAGTAGGTAAATCGAGATTACGTGCATCTGGCCCATTGATTTGAAACATATTTATATACATATGTTACATTTCAGTGCTTTGGAAGTAGTACAGTATACTATAGGTAAACACCTTATAGGTTTATGCTGTACCACATCCTTATAGTTTTGCACATTTAGAGATGTAGTTCTTTCTTTAACCAGTAGAGGTAGTTCTAAAAATAACTGGTTTTTTGGGGGGTTTTGTTTTGCTTGAAAAACTTAGAAAAATGAACTTTTTACACAAAATAATTGTTCAACAGGAACAAACCATGAAATTGAAAGAAAAAAATTATTTGCTGAATCTGTGGTTCCTGTTGTTCTGTAAAATTACTTCAATAGACTGTTGTCCGAAGGCTACTAATTTACTGCAATGTATGCATTGCATCATTACATTTTTCAGTTCTGGCTGAATGTTCCTCTAATAAAAGAGAGAGGGACCCCCAAGACCAAAGGGATAGGGTTCCAAAGTTGACGCAAGTCAAAAAATAATTCCCTTTGGGCGAATTAGCATAAACACATAAGTACTTACAGACAAACGATAAACTCACCAATATAACAAGGTAACAAGGAAGCAATGAGAGTAGTGAAACATTCAATACACATGAAAACACTATGGTAAAATTAAGTTTTTGGACAATTTATTAACATACATTATATTTTGTTAAAAATTGGGAAACACATACAGGACGAAACAATAATAAATAAAATCAACATTCCGATAAAAAGGAGCTACAGGAAAAAGGACTAAACTCAAACAACACAATTATTTTGAATTTTCCTTGATTTCTTATTCCAAATTCACTCCTAAGGCATCAACGCATTTCGGCGGTATAGTTAGCATAAAACCGCCTTCATCAGGACACTTGTACAAATGTTTCCCAATACTTCTGAAAATTTAAATAAAATCAATCTTAGTTACACATAATGTTCACAACAGATCATACTAAAGAAAGACATATTCAAATAGACATATTTAAGAAAAATATAATGTATATATCCTACTCCATTTCTAAACATACAAAAACATTGCTTCCAGATTACAGGACAACATTCAACAGTTACATATAGTGGAAACCTCATAAAGATCTGAATAGTAAGCCAACATTTCAATTAATTTAGTCATATGGATACATTGCTCATGTTGACTCTGTTTCTAATGACCTACATAATAGAACAACCGAGAAAGGCCAAAGTCATATAGCCCGGGTTTTAATCTCCCAAGGGGGAATTTTAGATGCCAGAAGCATCAATTTTATGATACAGAGGTGGTAAAAAGGAGAGCCATGGTATATCACCTACCTTGGATAAAAATGTATTTCAAAGTATTATAAGGGGTGTATTGCCTCCTTATCCTTTGCAGGAGATATTCGTCCAGCGAATTATCTTCTTATCATGTACAATATTCCTATATATGATATAGATAAACATCTCATTTAACATTCACGGAGAGCAACGTCTTCAGTTCAATAAAGGTTATTAACTCATATCTAACCCAAATAGCACGTATTTTACTTTTATACAGAGAGATTTGGATATAGATGTATCAGGTATCACCTTAACCTGGATATTGATAAATCTATAGGAAAGCGTCAGAACTCCTAGATATCATAGCCTGGCTCTACCAATAACGAGCGTTCATCCTGATTATAAAATTACTCAACGATAACATATTATGCTCAGATAATTATATAAACAGATGCATGCAACACAAATGCGTTATCATGGTTGGAAACAAGGCTCGTGTCTGTACCCTATTACTCTTAAGGGCATTATCACATATTCGGTATTTGCCAAAAGCAATGCGTGATATGAAATTTGCCGAAAGCAATACGGGAATAAAGAGAGGGTTCGCAACTATTTCTTCTAACTATTTAGGGGCATATCACTAATACGATGTTTGCCAAGAAGCAATAAATGAATAAACAGAGGACACTCTTCGCTTCCTACTTACTGAATAAAAAAGTAACAAGATCATATCACAGTTTCGAATTGGGCAAAACATCTAGCATGATAGCTTTGATCGGTGGATAAATAAAATACTTTTAGGAACTGTCTAAAATAAAATGTAAACAGTTAATCCTAAATTTAAGCTCTGAGTATACTTACAAAAAGTATGTATAGAAAGTAAGATGGACCCAGCACGCGGTAGAGTGGTGAAGAAATACACGAAAGTGCGGTTTCCAAATGGATTCAAAAGTGGTAAACCGTTATGTGATCCCAGGATACGGGATACACCGAAGACACGAGATTTAAGTCTCCGTGTCAAACCTGTAAGCCAAGCAAACAGACACGGAGCAAGTCACACGAGTACTTCAAAAGTTATGTCGCGTTTTCGAAAGAAACACTGCGGACAATTCCTTGCCTTCTTATATAAATTGGATAGCGTCCCGCGTGGTGCGATCTGGTCCTTCTCACGGCAAGCAGTGACTGAGTGATCTCCTTCGATTTATATACACCTTAAGGTTATACCCATTCGCCGTAATGTTGATGACGAATGCGGAAGTAATGGATATAAATAACGGACTGTTAAAATGCCTACAACGTTTCCGGATGTCAAAGACATATTAGCGGAACGGAGGAGATTGACACAAATGACGGACTAACGAGATGCCTGCAGCATTTGCCAGTGTCATGGACATAGATAACAGGCTAAAGAACCCCGAGACCACTAGTAAATTATTATTATCTTTCTATTGACAGAATATTGTTTCACATAGTCACTCACAATCAGAATTTATAAGCATAGGCGGCGGATATGCGTCATATCCAGAGTCACCAAAGCATAACTAGGCACATATAAAATAGTAATCTCAAGTTGCAGGAGGTATAATGGTTAAACTTCAAATTAAACATGAGCTCACTGCAAATATTTTCATTTATAAATTCCGGCATGCGTCAGTGTCCTCTTTGGAACAAGATATCATATACCTTTATATCAGCTAAAATGATCATTGATTTATATAAGAAGATTGTCACTGATATATCAAGGTTGTATTTTTTTCAATTAAAGTAATCAGTGCCTTCAATTTTCAGGATACTTTTTACAAATAATTGTGTGCAATAAGAAGCCTCAGTCATCCCAGTATCTATGTGTGTACTCAAGTGCTGATGAAACTAGCTAAGGGGTGTGGACAATTGTCGCAAAACGACCTTCATTATGGATAGTAAGAAAAGATAATTCAGAACAACAGAGGTATATCAACATTTAAGATGCACTAATATGAGGCTAATATATGGCTAATACCCCAAGCATCAAAGATTTTAATTAAAAGTTTGTAAATCTAGTCTATCTAGGATGCTGTACCCTATGCTACTGAGACAGAACAGACCAAAAGAAGTCTGTATATAAGGTCATGTGAGTTGTCAGCTTATCAGAAACGAAATCTATCAAATAGGTAAGTAAACAAACCCGTGTGGGTTAGACTGCTCCAATTATGCGATCCCATTCTTCTCTTGAATTAAGTCCCCTTCTGACCGTATCTAGATAGGAGATATACCACTGTTCCCTCTCCTTCCTTCTGGAAACAATACTGCCACCTCTTTTACCTATCTTGATTTTTTCCAAGATAAACCAGCCAAATTCGGTTTCTTTGTGTCCCTTTTCTAAGAAATGGGCCACAATTGGGGCAGTGACTTTTTTGGTCTTAATAGCTGATCTATGTTCCTGAAACCTCGTGCGTGACTCTCTCCCTGTCTCCCCCACATAGCAGAGGCCGCACGGACACCTAAGCAAATAGATGACATTTTTGCTATTACAGTTATTATGGGTTTTGCATATTACTGTCTTAGTGTTACAGACAATTTCTGATCCTACCATGCATTGAATAAAGATGTTACACATGCCACACTTTGTTGTTCCAGTCACCCTAGTACCATCAATAGTTCTTTGAACATAGATCAGCTATTAAGACCAAAAAAGTCATCAAATATACAGTAATTCGCACAACACCTTACTTATTCAAACATACACTAACAGATACTTACTTTGTTATACAATTACTGATACAAGTACACAATGATCCATACAGCCACTCGCACAACCAGTGGCTCTCATGTATAGTCATTTATATATGCCAGCAACCCACACACACACTCAGTCTCCCATAAAAATACTCGGGCAACCAATCAATAACACATACAGCCACTCAGATAGCTACTGATCAACACATGCAGTAGCTTACACAACAACAGACATACTGATGCACACATTCAGACAGTTTGGTCACTAACCCATGCATTCAGTAAGACAGATTTAATCACTCACTCATACATTCATTCATGTACCTACTAAATCTTTCATCCAGACACTTATACATCCACTCATTCTTCAATATGTAAAACATATTTAAACTTTACAGAAACACACATTCACTGGATGATGTCATCAGTGATGTCATCAGTGATGTAATTTGAGATGTCATCAGTGATGTCACTGACCATGTCATGAATGATGTAATATGTGACATCATCAGCAGTGGATTGCGGGTGCGCAAAATATAGTTAGTACAACTAACTATATAGTAGCAATTTCAATGGTTTTTAAATGCTAATTCCTAACTATATATGACCTGAAACCTATGGGTTTTTCAGTGAATATATATATATATATATATAGTATAGACCTAGTTTCCATAGGAAATCCACAACATTCTATTGGGTATAACTTTGGCGCCGGTTGATCAATCTATGTGAATTTCTCAAAGAAGATGGCGCGTTACGCTCCGCTCCTTCCCTGAAAGTTTTGGGGGGATTCGTGAAGCGGGGGCCGAGAAAAAAGGGGGGTCCCAAAACGTGTTTTCCCCATGCCATTTTCCATAGGACCTTTAGACACGGCTACAGCCCAAACGGCTGAACGGAATTACAAGAAATTTGGCAAAATGGTAGAGTCTGATTCGCAGATCACGCTTTTGCTTAAATGGTGTAAATCCCTCCAGTAGTTGCTGAGAAAATTCAAGTTGAAATCAATTATAAGCGCGCACAGTGCGAGCACCGTGCGCGCGCCGTGCGAGCACCCCGCGATTTTTCAAAAAACTAATAATAATTTTTAGGGGCCTTGGGGGTCCTTGTGGGACCCCCTGAGCAGGCCTAGAGGGTCAGGGTGCTTCTACCCTGCCCCCTTTTTGAGTTCTACACATTTGCTTTCCTGTGCCTTAGTCTACTGAGGCACAAGATGGCTGCCAACTGTTTCTGTTTTGGAGTGTTGATAGACAGTAGCAGCCAATCAGCATGCCTTCCAGAGAAAGTTGCATGCTCATTGGCTGTCAACACTACAAACCAGGAAGTGTTGGCATCCATCTTGTGCTAGGTAGACTGAGGCACAAAAGAAGCAGAGCTCACAGCCCACACAGCTCTCACAGCCCACACAGCTCTCACAGCCCACACAGCTCTCACAGCCCACACAGCTCTCACAGCCAACACAGCTCTCACAGCCCACACAGCCCTCACAGCCCACACAGCCCACACAGCCCTCACAGCCCACACAGCTCTCACAGCCAACACAGCCCATGCAGTTCTTGCAGCCCACACAGCTCTCACAGCCCACATGGCTCACACTCTCACAGCTCTCAGAGACCTCACAGCCCACACAGTCCTCACAGCCCACACAGCTCTCACATCCCACACAGCTCTCACAGCCCACACAGCTCTCACAGCCCGCCTAGGTAGACCGAGGCACAAAAGAGGCAGAGCTCACAGCCCACACAGCTCTCACAGCCCACACAGCTCTCACAGCCCACACAGCCCTCACAGCCCACACAGCCCACACAGCCCTCACAGCACACACAGCTCTCACAGCTCTCACAGCCAACACAGTTCTCACAGCCCCACAGGTCTCAAAGCCCACACAGCTCTCACAGGCCTCACAGCCCACACAGCCCTCACAGCCCACACAGCTCTCACAGCCCACACAGCTCTCACAACCTTCACAGCCCACACAGCCCACACTCTCACAGCCCAAACAGCTCTCATAGCCCACACAGCTCTCACAGCCCAAACAGCTCTCACAGCCCACACAGCTCTCACAGCCCACACAGCTCCCACAGCCCACAGAGCTCTGGCAAAGATAATACCAGCAGAGAACAAGCACTGGCAAAGACAATAACGGCAGCAAACAAACACTGGCAAAGACAATAACGGCAGAAAAAAAAAGGCAAAGACAATGTCATGAATGATGTAATATGTGACATCATCAGCAGTGGATTGCGGGTGCGCGAAATATAGTTATTGCAACTAACTATATATGCGAATTTCTATGGTTTTGTGCGAGTAAATTAAGGTTTTGTAAATGCTAATCCCTAACTATGTATGGTCTATAACCAATGGTTTTTTCAGTGAATATATATATATATATATACATATATATTACCTACTGGCGGTCGCCAGTAGGTATATATATAGTTAGGATTTTTTCTCTATGGAACTTTTGAAAATTCTATGTCTAATAACTTAGGCGTTTGTGGACGGAATCGGCTGAAATTTTCAGGAAAATGGCACATTTTGTTTCTGAGCAGCCCCTGAAAATTTGGGGGGGTTTCGTCAAGGGGGGCCGAGAAAAAAGGGGGGTCCCAAAACGCGTTTTTCCCATTCATTTTTCCATAGGGCGTTTGGCCTCACTTTTAGCTCGAACGGCTGAATGGATTTGCACGAAACTTGGCAAAATTGTAGGGACTGTTAGCCCGATGTGCCTTTGCTGGGTCTCAATATATGTGCTCCAGTGGATTTTGAGAAATTAATGTTTAAAAAAATGTATATATCTGTGACAGCGTCCCGGATAGCGCTCCAGATCGCGTACTTTTCGCATAACGGAGCTTTGCGAAGCGAAGCTGATTGGCTCTCCGGTGTCTGTCAACATTCTAAACAGTCCGGTGCGGCCGCCATCTTGTCTCTCGGTAGGATCGAGAGACAAGAGGAGGAGAAAAACGAAGGGGGAATTTAATGAAAGGGGGCAAAGTAGACTCCTCTTGACCCCCTAGGAATGATGTTGGGGTTATTAAAGGGTCCCGTGGGGCAAATAAAAAAAAATTGATTTTTCGCGGTAGAAGCGCTTCTGGGTTCGCGAACCGGGTCGCAAACTGGTAGCGAAACGGGAATTCGCAATTTTGTGTTTCGATTTAATTAAATTACAAGATGGAGGAAAAGCAATGTGAGTATTGGGTATAAGGGGGTATGGGAGACGTATCCTGACCTCCTATGTTTTCTGAGGGTGGTTGAGGAGGCTCATATATGTTGATACTTGTCTTCCAGCGGTTGCGCGTGAGCGTTTTTTTTTTTTTTGCTGCGTGATTTCTGTTAACGTTCGAATCGAAGGAAATCAGGAAGTGTTGACCGCCATTTTGACACTGCGAGTAAATATATTGTTAAAAATAATTGTTATAAATGAATCCGTATTGATAAACATTGTCTGCGCCATCTTGTTTTTTTTCCAATGCCACACTTTTGTCGTGCACGGCGGCCATTTTAGATGCCTTGACCAGACCCACACTCTGCACGCCGCCGATCCTCAGCATGGCTCCCCACCCTCGCAAGCATCTCCCCCATGCACTGGTCACCCACGCTCTCTCTCTCATGTATGGGCCATAAACCTCCTCCCATATGCGCTGCTCTTCCCTGAGAATCACACCCCGTGCTGAGGAAAATTCAGCCCAGATTACAACCGATGCCCAGGCTGCTGGCACAAGACGCCACTTAGTTCCCATCTTGAACGGTTACCAAATAAAGAGACGGGCGCTGGAAGCAGGAACACAAGAACAGAGTTTTATTTTTCATGAGGAGAGCCTGTCATTTCACTCTACATATCATACAAGTACCACTCAGCCCCCTGGCCCCCTAATCCTGAGGCAGAATTGCCACTGCAACAAAGGACTTAAACTCCTGCAAAGAACACCATGTAACATTTAATATCATTTACCACCAATGTTTTCATATATCAGTGTTGCTGAACTCACTCAGTGAAATGTCGCTCATTTCATTAAATCACTTTTAAAGCATGCCTTATAACAATACACCCAATCCTATGTGGAAGTGCTTATATTAAACATGACATTGCTTTAACCAGGATAGACAAAGAAATGACACAAAGATGTAAAAGTTTCTGAAAGAAATGCCAAGAACGTCCCATGTGAAAGTGAATTTTATCTGGCAATTTTTTTCTTTTCCTTCTCATGAAAAGAAAGTTAATGCCAGGTTTGTTACCTGCCTCATCTGCAAAAAAAAAAACTCTCGAGAGGGACCGAAAAAAAATATAGCTATGGTAATCATACCATGCATCAGCACATGGAGAGGTGGCACCCTCTTAATTATTCTAAAGCACAACTTCGAGATTTGGTGGATAACCCCCGACCGGCAAAAACATCTACCAATGACTTAGCAATAAGTGAGTCAGAGGCAAGGGAAACGGTCCCAAATCTGCAAAAGAACTTTGATCAGATGAGATTGACTTGTGTAGCATGTGGAAAATTAATTTCATGCGGAGAGATGAGTATTACTTTAATAAATAGATCATATGAAAATCATCAATGTACAAAACGTCCTAGAAAGTAATTTTTGTCATTTTTGAGGAAGAGAGATAACCTACAGTGGTACTGGGTCGTTTTCGTTCGTACTAGGGGGGCCAGGTGACATTCCTTCGAGGTGGCTTAGGGGCATTTAAAACAACTTCCCTGATACAGGTAGCATATAAAGTAGAGGCTAAATACCAGGATCTTTATCGATTGCTTTATGCTGTACAAAAATGAAAAACACATACAACAAACCTGGACCATTCATATTTTCAATGTTTCTGCGTACTATACTTTTTAACCCTTAACTAATTGAGCTGCTTCATTTCACCTGCTTTTTTAAAAAATAAAAAAAAATCGGAAACAGTGGCCATTTATTCGAAACTTACCAATCTACGTGTTACAACTACGTTTGCTTTTTCAAAAACCTTTAATAAAAATGTTGGTGCCCAAGTACGGGCCTACAACCCTGTGGGCCGGCCACGGAGCAGGCTGGAACTGTAAATGGGGGGGGGGGGTATTTATTTGTGGAAAACAGAACAGAGTCAGTGGTCGTTGATTTCATAGTAAAAAGTGCGACAAGTGCAACAAAATCATATCGATAATTCATTGTGAGCAAGTACCAAAAGTGTTGACAATTCGAACCTTCAATAATAAATACAGTAATCAATGATGCATTAGAACTTAATATCAATTCATTGTTCGAACGTGTAATCAGTACCCGTCCCATGTCAATTCATTGTTCGAACGTATAATCAATACCCATCCCGGATCAATTCATTGTACGAACATATAATCAGTCTTATCCCATATCAATTCATGTGCTAAAAACTGCATACATATCTCATAATATCAAGGCTGAGCAATCGGGGCACAACAAGGAGTTGAGAGTTTCATTTGTACCGGCGCCATTTTGGGTGAGGTCAGGAAGGTCCAAGTATAGTCAAAATGTCTCCACCAACTCGTGGTTGGACGGGGACCTCTTTCGGCAGTCCAAAAGTTTTCGTTGAAGGGTAGCAGAGGGGACTGGCGACATGAACCATCAGTCAAAGTGGGGTGGGAGGCAACAATCTCTCCTACCGGGTCATACTGGTGTTCCACCGGAATTGATCAAGTTGGTAGTCTTGCAAGATTTTGATCATTTCAAGACTGAGGCCGGCGCCGGCATGAGTGCGCCGACGTCCCTCGGCTACGTTGTGGTCGTTCCGTGGGTGATCATGGCAGTCATTCCCCATCGGGGGTCGGGGGCCCCCGTGGCTCTTATAGAATCTTCAAAGTTGAGGAGAACGTTTCTGGACGCAGGACTCATTTTCTAGCTGAACTCAAAAGTGTCATTGTACCGCAAAAGTAAACGAGACCCCCGCTGGGTGAGCGGAGCATCATTGCCTCGCAATAGTGGACGAGACCTTTTGTCGGGTGAGTGCAGCGCCGCTGCATCGCAAGAGTGGAGGAACCCTTTTGTTGGGTGAGTGGAGCGTTGGGGGTGCAGCTGAGGGGCCCCCACCTGGGGGGGTGGGAGAGGCTCGTTCGTGCCGCCTCTCCCTCCCAGCGCACCCCACGCCGACACCTGGCGTTGATATCCGTGATGTCCGGACCAGGCGATAAGAGGGGGGGGTCGGAGGCAGAGGCAAGACATCCCGCCCCGTGGCCTGCAGGGCGCCGCTTCTGGACCGAAGGAGGAGGCCAGACCAGGAGATAGGATGGGGGGGGTCGGTGGCATGTGCAAGACATCCCCCCCCCAGTGTTGTCGCAGCCATTATTAAAGAAAGAAGAGGGATCCCGTCGGCCTTGGCTCCTCTCCTGGTGCACCTTACGTGACGACCCTTTTGTTGGGTGAGTGGAGCGTTGGGGGTGCAGCTGAGGGGCCCCCACCTGGGGGGGTGGGAGAGGCTCGTTCGTGCCGCCTCTCCCTCCCAGCGCACCCCACGCCGACACCTGGCATTGATATCCGTGATGTCCGGACCAGGCGATAAGAGGGGGGGGGGTCGGAGGCAGAGGCAAGACATCCCCCCGTGGCCTGCAGGGCGCCAGAAGAGAATGGGAGGACCAGTACATTCCGGGCCAACCATCCCACGACTTCTCCGGCTGATGGCGGCTAGTTGGGCCCCGCCCTGCACGTGTCGAGGCCTCGTCTTCCGGATGGGCGTAACCGTGGACCTGTTGCACTTCGGGAGTTTCCGGAATGGGGGTAGGTATCTGCTGATTTGTATCTATTTCATGTTACCGTTATTGGGCGTGGTGGGCGGTGGGACAGACATGCTTGGAGCAGTGGGGGTGTGGCGGAGGTTAGCTACCTCGTGGCTGCCGTAACGTCAAGCTTGGCTTCTCTCACCACTTTCATGTTTCTTATTTCTAGCGAAGTCAAAAACTCATCAGTGGCCTACTGATTTTGTTCGATTTCTTTCCCTTCCTTTTCAAGTGTGTTTCATGCTAAAGTTTCTGTTTTACAGGATACAGTGATTACTTCGTATTTTACATATGTGTTCTTTATTAGGGGTACTCTCCGGTTGAGACAGATGAGGTACCTCTAATAAATGGTCCGGGTGGAACTAGTTTCTCAATCAGTGGGGAGTAGATGGGCATGACAGATTACAACGGGGGACAAAAGTCCGCATTACCTATCCTTCACTATCAGAAAACAGAAACAACAATGACAACTAATAGTAGTGATATCCTGGGCGGTTGATGGAACTGGGATTGTTAATGGAAAAAGATCTACAGAGAAAGCTATTGGTGAATTATACTTCTCCGGAAATTTAAAACTCACAAATGTTTTATTTGTGTAATCGATTCAGGTCAAACGGATTGTGGAAAAATGTTCAGAATGGAAGAGTCACCAAAAGGCAAAAAGTACACTCATGTATGCAAATCTTACTATTAATGCTTGACTGAGGCCAAGGAGATCAGAGTGCATGAGTCTCATGCTCGATCGATTGAGCTAGCCGGATCGGGCAACAAAAAGTATAAAATAGTTATGTAAATAGTTATTTAATAAAATGTTTTACCCTGTTACTTAGCTGGTGTGTTGTATATATTTATAATATTTACATAGGGTTTGTCGTTATTTTGGGTGGGGTGGGTGGCGGAGCCGAGCTGTCTTGCAGCCATCATGGTGTGGAGCTCAGTTCATCTCACTAGTTTCGTATTTCTCATGAGGGGTTGTTCTTAATGTTTCTATTATAGCGAGGTCAAAAAGAGATCCCATTAGTGGCCTACTGATTTTGCTCGATTCCTTTTGTTTTTTTAAACGATTTTTCACTATCTGCAAAGACTAAAGAGAGTATTGCGACTCTGTGCTTGTTTGTAAATAGAGAATGAACCAAAGAGAACCAATTCTAAAACAGTAAATGCTTGGATAACAATCAATCAAATAGAGAGAGAAGCAGGCACGACGGATTACAACGGGGGCAAAGACCTGCGTTAACTACCCTTCACTATCTGCAAAGAGAGAGTACTCCTAAGAGAAAAGAGGGGGGGAGAGGGGGGGGCAGCGTTCAAAGCACATCAGCGTGCATAAACACGAAAATGTTTTTACCTATCACGTACTTGACATTTGACAGCTTTTGATATTTGCTATTAAAAAACCATTGAAATTCACTGAAAAAACCATAGGTTATAGACCATATATAGTTAGAAATTAGCATTTACAAAACCTTCAAAATTCGCTGAAAAAACCATTGGTTATACACCATATATAGTTAGGAATTAGCATTTACAAAACCTTAATTTACTCGCACAAAACCATAGAAATTCGCATATATAGTTAAATGCAATAACTATATATCGCGCACCCGCAATCCACTGCTGATGATGTCACATATTACATCATTCATGACATGGTCAGTGACATCAACGGGTAATCGTCATCTATCAAAGTATCACAAAAGACTTGGTTAGTTAACCGGTACTCATGTCGGGGAACAGCATATGCAATCAATTTCATTGATGCATATTTAACCAGCATGGAAATTAATGTTTCAAGATATAATCGGTCTAGTGCCCGATTACAACATATAGTAAACATAATACACAAACAATGCATTCGGTCTAGTGCCTGATCACACCGTATGTAAGACATACGAAAATACATATAATACCAAGAGACATTAACAGCCAGTAAAAATCAATATCTGTTTCAGTCCAAACATTTCGGAATCAGAACCTCACGTATGGAGGAGGTTTAGCCAGTCTATTAGAGGAGACCCAATCTATATAGTTGGTGATCCATATAAGGTTGTAACTAGATTTTCCCTCACACTGGAACAGAGTGCAAAAATTCCAATGATTGAAAAATATATCAGATAATAAAAGTGAAGGTGAATGTCTTAGCTTAACGTTGTGAGGTGATAGTCTTCAATTCTTGGAAGCCATGTGGGATTCAGTGCAGTGCAATATATAGTGTCCTACATTTACTCCTAGAAGAAAAATTACAAAGAATTATTACAATCGGTTTAAAAACACAAAGATTGTACAGATTTATCACATAGGATTTGCAGTGAATATTCAAATCACACGAATTAGAGTAAAGACAATGTTGACACAGCTAAGGACCAGGTACATCATATAATAATTTGGCACAGGGAAGGTTAGTCCATATGGAGATGGGTTGCAAGTTCTTCATCCTGGTTGTGCCCCCCAGGGAATTTAGTCTCCAGTTCTAGTATCCATTTGGATTCTTTTTTCCTCAGGGCCAGTTCACGATTTCCGCCCCGTTTGCCAATATTAACCTGTTCAATGACAAAATACCTTAGAAGTTCGTTGTTTGATTGATGCATTTTTTGGAAATGTCTGGCAATGGGGTACTTAGGGTCTTTGTTGGTGATTGCCCTCAAATGTTCTTGAACCCTTTTCTTTGCCATGCAGGACGTACTGCCCACATACCTTTTCTGGCATGGACACACCAATATATAGATAACAAAGGTGGAGCTACAGGTTAAAAATTGCTTGATTTGTCGTTTGTTTTGTGTACCTGGTACTTCAAAGTCTTTTACCGTAACACTGGTACGGCAGGCCCTACAGTGTCCACAGGGATAAAATCCCTTTAATCCTTGGATATGTTGGCCTTTTTTATCAGTTATATCACTTTTGACCAACATATCTCTTAGATTACGGCCTCTTCTGTATGTTATGAGAGGTCTCTTTGTCAGTTTGGGGCCTATGATGGTATCTGCTTTTAGGATTTTCCAGTTGTCAACCATGATTTTTTGGACCTGGTTAGACTTCTGATTGTATGCGGTGATGAGTCTAGGAGGTTCAGCTACCTCGGTAGGTCTAGGTTTAGGGATCAGGGTGTCTGATCTAGGGACTATGGATGTTTTAGTGACTGCCTTAGTAAGTACCCATTCCGGGTAACCTCTTTCTCTAAACCTTTTAAGAATGATATTCATTTCTTGTGTGTAATAATCCTCTCTAGTACAATTTCTTTTAGCCCTAAGGAGTTCTCCATAGGGAATGCTCCATTTTAGGGGGTCAGGATAGGCACTAAGGGCATGTAGCAGGCTATTGCCTACAGTTTCCTGCCTATGGAGTTTAGAGATCAGTTTGCCCTCCTGGACCTCAATACTGGTGTCCAAGAATTCAATCCGACTTCTGTTGATGTTGTAAGTGAGTTGGATATTCTAACTGTTCTGATTAGGTTTGGTAATAAAAGTCACTGCTTCTTTTTCTGTGCCTTGCCATGTTTTATGTTTTCAGAACCTGATACACTGTTTTGACAAATGATTGTATATAATTTTACATACAAATGACAGTAAGCCATTGAGTCTATAGAGAATCCTTGTGAATCTATATGTTTAATAATGGCCGCCAAAGTTTCCTGGGGCCGATTGTACTCCCTTTATGTTTACTATACTCCGTGATCTGTATGTTTGTACTTAAAACTGCTCCTCACTCAATTCAGGTTAAACGTGTGAACAAGGCACCTCTGTACTGAAACACGTAGCGTGACTTTGGAAATAAACCTTCACTAGCTGTACCTTTCCGAGTGCGTGTGATGCTTACTACGGTAAAACTTTGAAAATCATATATATATATATATATATAAATATATATATACATATTCACTGAAAAAACCAGAGGTTTCACACCAGTTATAGTTAGCTGGAAATTTTACTGACATAAAACCATTGAAATTCCCACGTTATAGTTAGTCGGACTCACTATAACTTGCGCATGCAATGCACTGCTGATGACATCACATATTACATCACTCATGACATGGTCAGTGACATCACTCATGACATCACTGATGACACCATCCAGTGAATGTGTGTCTTTCTGAAAAATAAATATGTTTTATATATGTATATGTAAAGGTCGATGGAAGAATAAATGTTTAAATTATTGTCTTAATTAATGTTTTTTTTTCAAAAAATTGATTGGTTAACTGGCTTATTAAGTGTATCTTAGTGAATACATATATTGGCGAGTAATATTTAAATATTTAAATATATGTATCAGTGTTTCACTTTGTGTATAAGTGGCTGTATGGGTTGGTGAGTAGCTACATGTGTGTGAATATGGGTTATTATATGTTTTTTAGTATCAGTATGAGTGTCTGTATAGTTTGGTGGGGGTGTTACTTAGCACATAGATGTATCAATGACTGACTCACTGTATGTTTTTTGAAAACAGCATATGTGCAGGACTGTATGAGTGGATGAGTGTGTATATGTGTGTGTTACTGATTGAATGCCTGTCTCACTAGTGTGTTTATCAGTAACAAGATATATTTTAATCTAGTATATGTGAGTATTGATGTATATAAGTCAGTATATGTGAGAGTGAGAGATTGTAAGAGTTCCTGTTTAAATAAGTATGTGTTTCTATAAGTGATTGTTTAAGAGAGTACATATGTGTACGTTTCCTTAGAAGTAAGGTGGTAGTGTGTGTAAATCTGTATATGCAAATAAATGGATGTTTATTAGTTTATTTGCATGCGTGAGTATATGTGTGAGTAACTTTTTGATGACTGTCGGTGTGTAACAGGATGAATAGGGGTATCACTACATATGATGAGTGAGTATATGTATGAGTGACTATATAAAACTGTTGGTGAATGTGTGAATGTGTATATAGATGGTGAAATTACTGAATTGGTTGTTGTAACTAGTATGGGTATATCCACTTTTTTGAAAATGTTAGTTTCTATTTTTGAATATGTGTTTCAAAGGTTACTTTACAGTGAAAGGAGGTCTGTCACTGTGTCACAAGGATGGTGTCATCAGTGATGTCATGAGTGATGCCACTGACCATGTCATGAGTGATGTAATATGTGATGCCATCAGCAGTGCATTGCATGCGCAAGTTATAGTGAGTCCGACTAACTATAACGTGGGAATTTCAATGGTTTTATGTCAGTAAAATTTCCAGCTAACTATAACTGGTGTGAAACCTCTGTTTTTTTCAGTGAATTTAATAGGTTTTTTAAATGCTAATTCCTAACTATAACTGGTGTGAAACCTCTGGTTTTTTCAGTGAATATATATATATCCAAAACCCTCGCCTACTTCAAGATCCTTCGTGGAGAATAACGAGTGCGGACCCAAATTCAGTGAAAATATTTATTGTTCACTCAATCCACCATAACGCGTTACTGCTGTGACTGGCCTTGAGCACATGACAACACTGGCTCAATAGATCGCCTTTTTTAAAGTGACAATGCTCATAAACCAAGTAATGGAAATAGACAACATACTATATGTCTGCACCATGGCATATATATATATGTGTGTGTGTACACAACCGGCACACACACACATATGTGTGTGTCTGTCTGCATGTTTAAGTTTAACCCACACTGTGATGATTGTGAGTATTTGATTGTATATATTTTTCATATTTGTATAGTGCACACCTAGCTAGAAGAAAATCACACATTGCACAGTGTACTGGGTGAAAGGTAAAATATATACTCAACGTGTGACTGGAGAGATAATTGGTTTTAAAGATGACTCCAATTACTGTGCTGTGCGTATATCTGAGGCTGGCATTCTGCGCATATATTAGGGGCTTTAGTTATTTGCATATATCTGATGTCTGCTTATTGTGTATATGCAGCATCTAAGGATCTCTAATATGCATGTATCTCAGGCTGGCTTACTGTGCATTTGTCGAAGGCTTTTAAACTGCGCATTTAAACAAGTAATGCATTCGTTAGGTAGACAATACCCTCATATATTCCATTGAGACAGGTATGAAAATATTAACAAATAATGGTGTGTAACTAAAACAAGCATTTGCAATGCAATAGGCCTCGCATTAGGAAAGTGTGAGATATTGGTATTGTAAATGACACATTTTTTTAATATGTGTTGGCTTTGAAAATATATAAATTAATAGCATTGTTATTCACAAAGCCAATAGCTTACACTTTCCTAATGCGAGTCTTATTGGCCATGGTAATGCTTAGTGGTAGCAAGAAAGGGCAGTGCTGTTTTGGTGTTGAGTGATGATGTGGTTGGGCTGAGCGATGTGGTGCTGTATTAGAGTGATGTGATGGTGTATTAAAGTGATGTGGTGGTGTCCCAGAGTGATGTGGTGGTGTCCCAGAGTGATGTGGTGGTGCCTCTGAATGATATGGTGGTGTCCCTGAGTGATGTGGTGGTGTTCCTGAGTGATGTGGTGGTGTCCTTGAGTGATGTGGTGGTGTCCCTGAGTTATGTGGTGTGTCACCTAGTGATGTGGTGGTGTCCCCGAGTATTGTGGTGGTGTCCCTGAGTGATGAGGTGGTGTCCCAGAGTGATGTGGTGGTGTGGTGGTGTTTCTGAGTGATGTGGTGGTGTCCCCCAAGAGTGATGTGGTGGTGTCCCCGAGTGATGTGGTGGTGTCCCCGAGTGATGTGGTGGTGTGGTGGTGTTTCTGAGTGATGTGGTGGTGTCCCTGAGTGATGTGGTGGTGTCCCTGAGTGATGTGGTGGTGTCTCTGAGTGATGTGGTGGTGCCCCTGAGGGATGTGGTGGTGCCCCAGAGTGATGTGGTGGTGTCCCTGAGGGATGTGGTTGTGTCCCCGAGTGATGTGGTGGTGCCCCTGAGTGATGTGGTAGTGTTCCTGAGTGATGTGGTGGTGTTCCTGATTGATGTGGTGGTGTCCCTGAGTGATGTGGTGGTGCCCATGAGTGATGTGGTGGTGCCCCTGAGTGATGTGGTGGTGTTCCTGAGTGATGTGGTGGTGTTCCTGAGTGATGTGATATTGCCCCTGAGTGATGTGGCAGTGTCCCTGAGTGATGTGGTGGTGTCCCTGAGTGATGTGGTGGTGTCCCTGAGTGATGTGGTGGTGTCCCTAAGTGATGTTTATGGTGTCCCGGAGTGATGTGGTGGTGTCCCTGAGTGATGTGGTGGTGTCCCCGAGTGATGTGGTGTTGTCCCCGAGTGATGTGGTGGTGTTCCTGAGTGATGTGGTGGTGTCCCTGAGTGATTTGGTGGTGCCCCTGAGTGATGTGGTGGTGTTCCTGAGTGATGTGGTGGTGTTCCTGAGTGATGTGGTGGTGTTCCTGAGTGATGTGGTGTCCCCGAGTGATGTGGTGGTGTCCCCGAGTGATGTGGTGTTGTCCCTGAGTGACGTGGTGGTGTTCCTGAGTGATGTGGTGGTGTTCCTGAGTGATGTGATGGTGTCCCTGAGTGATGTGGTGGTGTCCCTGAGATATGTGGTGGTGTCACCTAGTGATGTGGTGGTGTCCCCGAGTGATGTGGTGGTGCCCCTGAGTGGTGCTCCTGAGTGATGTGGTGGTGTCCCTGAGTGATGTGGTGATGTCCCCGAGTGATGTGGTGTTCCTGAGTTATGTGGTGGTGTTCCTGAGTGATGTGGTGGGGTCCCTCCCTGAGTGATGTGGTGGTGCCCCTGAGTGATGTGGTGGTGTTCCTGAGAGATGTGGTGGTGTCCCTGAGTTCTGTGGTGGTGTCCCTGAGAGATGTGGTGGTGCCCCTGTGTGATGTGGTGGTGTCCCTGAGTTATGTGATGGTGTTCCTGAGTGATGTGGTGGTGTTCCTGAGTGATGTGGTGGTGTCCCTGAGTGATGTGGTGGTGTCCCTGAGTTATGTGGTGGTGTCCCCGAGTGATGTGGTGATGTCCCTGAGTGATGTGGTGGTGTCCCTGAGTGATGTGGTGGTGCCCCTTAATGGTGCTCCTGAGTGATGTGGTGGTGTCCCTGAGTGATGTTATGGTGCCCCTGAGTGATGTGGTGGTGTTCCTGAGAGATGTGGTGGTGTCCCTGAGTGATGTGGTGGTGTCCCTGAGAGATGTTGTGGTGTCCCTGAGTGATGTGGTGGTGCCCCTGAGTGATGTGGTGGTGTTCCTGAGAGATGTGGTGGTGTCCCTGAGTGATGTGGTGGTGTCCCTGAGAGATGTGGTGATGTCCCCGAGTGATGTCTTGTCCCTGAGTGATGTGGCGGTGTTCCTGAGTGATGTGGTGGTGTCCCTGAGTGATGTGGTGGTGCCCCTGAGTGATGTGGTGGTGCCCCTGAGTGATGTGGTGATGTTCCTGAGTTATATGGCGGTGTTCCTGAGTGATGTGATGGTGTCCCTGAGTGATGTGGTAGTGTCCCTGAGTGATGTGGTGGTGTCCCTGAGTGATGTGGTGGTGTCCCTGAGTGATGTGGTGATGTCCCTGAGTGATGTTAAAGGTGTCCCTGAGTGATGTTGTGGTGTCCCTGAGTGATGTGGTGGTGTCCCCGAGTGATGTGGTTTTGTCCCCGAGTGATGTGGTGGTGTTTTGAGTGATGTGGTGGTGTCCCTGAGTGATTTGGTGGTGCCCCTGGGTGATGGGGTGGTGTTCCTGAGTGATGTGGTGGTGTTCCTGAGTGATGTGGTGGTGTCCCTGAGTGATGTGGTGGTATCTCCGATTGATGTGGTGGTGTGGTGGTGTTCCTGAGTGATGTGGTGATGTCCATGAGTGATGTGGTGGTGACCCTGAGTGATGTGGTGGTGTTCCTGAGTGATGTGGTGGTGTCCCTGAGTGATGTGGTGGTGTCCCTGGGTGATAGAGGCAGCGAGGGCCGGGGCTTGGAGAGCAAGTACGGGGTCGAGAAGGCACTGACTGGGAGAACACCGAAAACACTCAGGGCCAAGGAAGGAAGATGCAAGCACACAAGCAAAACATGCTCTTGGCATTGTTGTGGCGTGGGGCGGGAGAGCGGGAGCGCATTCCTTTGAAGTCTGATTCAGGGGCGGAGGAGCGGCAGCCTTTAGAGTCTGATTGAGGGGGGGAGCGGCAGCCTTTGAAGTCTGATGCGAGGCACAGACAAATGGTGGTGTGTGACGTGGCTGGTTTGTACACGCGCATAGATCACATGAACTGTGTCTAATCCGCCGTTTTGGTAGACTGTTCGTTTCCCCTTACTATAATCTCGCTGGAGCAATGCGCAAGCGCATTGGCTCAGGCGAGACCTAAAAAGGTCACAAGAATTGTTAACTGAGAGACACATAAGAAAGAGTACATACATATATACTGTTTTCACAATATATAGTTCAACACTTCTTTATTAGTGGCCCTTGACCTCCTGGTCTTGTGAGCCACTGCCCCTGGTGCTGCCACCCAGCTCCTCCTGACTGTGCCACGTCTGTGCCCTCGAGGCAGGCTGTTCAGTCCCTCTGCCAGGTCAACCACTGACTGTCTAGGCTTTTGCTTAGCATTGGTTTACTGCAAAATTTAATTCATAATTTAATTACAAGGTATTCTTTGCTTGATTGCCTTCTTTATTCAGTTTCAGTTCAGTTCGTTATTCAGTCTTAGCAGGTCTCACTGCCCCATAGTTTTTCCCAGTCCCCTTGTTTTACCGCTCCCTGCCTTACCAGCCTCCCCGCCAGCTCCTCCTACCTCCCAGGCCTACTTATGGAGACCACTGCTCTGTCCCAGTAAATAGCCTTTGACCCCCTGGTCTTGTGAGCATCTTCCCCTGGAGCCACAGCATCTCCTGACTGGGCCGTGTCTCTGTGCTCGAGACAAGCTTTTCGGTTCCGCTGCCAGGCCGACTGCTGCCTGTTTAGGCTTTTCAATTGTATTCATTTACTGCTAACATTAATTTATACTTTATTTGAATTACAAGGTAGCCTTTGCTCGATTGGCTTCGGTATTCAGCTTCAGTTCAGTTCTATATTCAGTTTTAGCAGGTCTCACTGCCCCCACCAGTTTTCCCACTCCTGACGTTTTTCCAGCTCCTGCCGTTTTCCCGCTACCTGCCCTTTCGCCTCCCTGCCAGCCCTTCCCACCTCCCAACGCTACTTACAGAGGCCAATGCATGGCCCAAGTGAGCAGCCCTTGACCCCCTGATCTCGTGAGCCATTCTCCACGGTGCTGCTGCCCAGCTTGTCTTGACTATGTGGTGTATCTGCCCTCGAGGCAGGCTGTTCAGCCCCACTGCCTGTCCAGGTTTTTGAATGGTATTGGTTTACTGCTAACTTTAATTCATAACTTATTTTAATTACAAGGTAGTCTTTGCTTAACTGGCTTCTTTATTCAGTTTCAGTTCAGTTCTTTATTCAGTTTTAGCAGGTCTTGCTGCCCACACAGTTTTCAAGCTCCTACCATTTTCCTCCTCCTCGCCCTCCCTGCCAGCTCCTCCCACCTCCCAGGGCTAGTAATGGAGGCCACTGCAAATCCATAGTGTTAGACGGACCGGGAGGGTCGACCGAGGTTACGGGGAGAGGTCTCCAGGGAGAGCCGTCTCCAACGACTGTACAGATAAGCAACTTCCCCCCCACAGACGGACACCACACAAGGTTGAAGGTTAACGAGACTTTATATGCAATTCTTAGGTTACGATGATGGATACAAGGAGGTCTGGACTCAGGGGTCCCCTCGGTTCTAGTCTCTGGTTTAGGAAAGGGGTAGCGGGACAGTCTTTGTTACCAACGAGTGGAAAATAGCTCTCAATCCTCGAGCTCGGCGTTCTAGATGATCGGGCCGCGGCGGAGCCAGGCAGGTCCCGAGATGGACGAAGGAAAACGACGGTCCGCGGCGGAGCCTGCAGGTCCCGGTGAAGATGGCGGTTACAACGGTCCGCGGCCACGCCAGCAGGTCCCGACGACGATGAAGGTGATGAAGATTACGACGGCTGTGGCAGCGCCAACAGGCAGGACGATGGTGCACAAGACAGAGCTACGGCAGCGCCAGTAGTCCGTCCAGGATGAGTTCCTCTTTACGTCTCTCGACTCCAAGATACAACTGCCTTCCTGCTCTGGAGCTGCCCCAGTTATAGGGCTGGTGTGCTTTGATGTCCGGACCCTCGCACTTGGAGGTCGGGAGGTCCGGGATGAGGGAGTCCAGACACCCAGCAGGGGGGTGGAGCCAGCGCCCGGGGAGGCGATGGGCGAGCGGCACTTGGTGGGGGAGAGCCATCGGCACCTCTTTCTCCTATTGACTTGCCAAATAGCCCGCTCACCTCCTGGGTGGAGGGTGGTGCCGGAATGTCTGAGGCCGGCCCAGGCCCAGGGTTGAGGTCGATCGGGGGCCAGGCGGCCTCGTGGTGGAGTGTCCAAGATGGCGCCCCAGGCTGGGCGCGTGGGCCGGCAGTGGATCGGACCCACGAGGTCGACATGCTCGAGGGCAGGGGTCCCTGAGGGGACGGAGGACGTGCAATGGTGGTGTGTGGTACTTGCGGGACTGGACTCAGGCCTGGTTGGGCCGGGGGAGAGTGGCCCTTCATGTGGCCTGTCCAACATGCGTCCCCCCCAGCTGAAGGCGGGGAGAGTTACCCATCCTCTTGGGGACTCTCCTCGTCGAGGCGGAAAAACCGGGACAGGCCATCCGCGTTGGCGTGATCTGGCCCAGGCCGGTGTTCGACTGTGAAGTCCATACCTTGCAAGGAGATGGACCAGCGTAGCAACTTTGGGTTCTCCCCCCGCATATGCATCAGCCACTGCAGGGGTCGGTGGTCGGTCTGCACCCGAAAGTGGGTGCCAAAAAGGTAGGGCCGGAGCTTCTTGAGGGCCCATACCACAGCGAAGGCTTCCCTCTCTATGGTGCTCCAGCGTTGCTCCCGTGGTAGGAGTCTCCGGCTGATGAAGGCCACCGGTTGATCAAGGCCTTCGGTGTTCACTTGAGACAGGACTGCCCCAATGCCCTGGTCGGAGGCGTCCGTCTGGACGACGAACTCCCGGCTGTAGTCTGGGGCCTGGAGCACAGGGGCGGAACACATGGCGGCCTTCAATTGTTCAAATGCAGTTTGACACTCTGGGGTCCAGGTGACTTTCTTGGGCTGGCTCTTTGACGTGAGTTCTGTGAGGGGCCCCACTATGGTACCATAGTCTTTCACGAACCTTCGGTAATAGCCCGTGAGGCCCAGGAAGGCTCGTACCTCGGTTTGGGTGATGGGGGGCTGCCAAGCCTGGATGGCGGCAATTTTCAGCTGTAGAGGGGCCACTAGGCCGCTTCCCACCTGGTGTCCGAGGTAGGTTACAGACCCTTGCCCAATTTGACACTTGCTGGCCTTGATCGTGAGGCCAGCTCGCTGAAGGGCTTGCAGCACTGCTCGGAGGTGGTGGAGGTGCTCGGTCCAATGGTGGCTGTATACAGCGATGTCGTCTAGGTAGGCGGCGCTGAATCCTTCGAGCCCCGCCAGGACCTGATTGACGAGCCGTTGGAATGTTGCTGGGGCATTCTTCATGCCGAAGGGCATGACCGTGAAATGGTAATGGCCATCGGGGGTGGAGAAGGCAGAACGTTCTTGCGCCCGGGGTGTGAGGCCGATCTGCCAATAGCCTGCTGTCAGGTCGAAGATGCTGAGGTAGCGGGCAGCTCCCATTCGGTCGACTAGTTCATCTGCCCGGGGGATGGGATGCGCGTCTGTTCTGGTGACCGCATTCAAGCCCCGGTAGTCGACGCAGAACCGGAGTTCCGGTGTGGTGCCGGGGGCAGCTGCTTTGGGGACCAGTACGACAGGGCTGGCCCAGGGACTGTCTGAGGGCTCGATGACCCCGAGCGTGAGCATCTTGGCTATTTCTTCCTGGATGCAGGCCCGTACCCGGTCTGGCACGCGGTAGGCCCGGTGGCGGATAGGGGGGCTGTCCCCGGTGTCCACATCGTGCACACACCAGGAAGTGACACCTGGGGTGAGGGAGAACAGGCTGGCGAATTGTGATAGGAGGGCTTGACACTCTTGGCGTTGTTCTCTGGTGAGGGCCTCTGAGAGCCGGACCCCATCCACGGAGCCGTCTTGCTCTTGAGTCCGTAGGAGGTCAGGGAGAGGCTCGGAGTCTTCTTCAACCCCAGTGTCTGTGGCCATCAGGAGGCTGAGCTCTGTTCGCACAAAGTGGGGCTTTAGTCTGTTAGCGTGGAGGACCCGGAGAGGGTTCCGGGAGGATTCCATGTCGATGAGATAGGTGGCAGGACCCTTGCGCTCTATTACTTTGAAGGGCCCCGTCCATTTGTCTTGTAGGGCGCATGGCTCAGTGGGGGACATCACCCATACCTGTTGGCCAGGTTCGAATTCAATGGATGAGGCATTCTGGTCATACCATTTTTTCATGTCCTCTTGACTGGCCTCTAGGTTGGCCTTCGCTAGTTCTCTGAACCGCCGGGTCTGGTTGCGGAGGGTGAGGAGGTACCGGAAGACATCTGGAGGGTTCTTTAACGGAGGCATCTCCCAGCCTTCTTTGACGAGACTGAGCGGCCCTCGCACTGGGTGTCCATATAGCAGTTCAAAGGGGCTGAAGCCCAGGGATTTCTGGGGGACCTCTCGATACGCGAAGAGGAGGCACGGCAGCAGCACATCCCACTGGCGACGGAGGGGCTCTTCCAACCCCCCGATCATTCCCTTTAGCGTGCGGTTGAACCGCTCAACGAGTCCGTTCCCTTGAGGGTGATAGGGGGTTGTGAATCGGTAGGTAACCCCGCACTGTTGCCAGAGGGATTTCATGTACTTAGAGATAAAGTTCGTGCCTCTGTCGCTGACGACTTCTCGGGGGAAGCCCACACGGGAGAAGATCCCCATCAGGGCCCGGCCGACTACCGGGGCTGTCACAGTTCGCAGAGGAACAGCCTCAGGGTAGCGGGTGGCGTGGTCCACTAGCACCAAGATGAATCGATGGCCTTGTTTTGTGCGTGGGTCCAAGGGCCCCACAATGTCTATTCCGACTCTCTCAAACGGGGTAGTGACCACAGGAAAAGGTTGCAGGGGGGCCTTTAGTTTGCGGCCGCTCTTTCCACTGGCTTGGCACGTGGGGCAAGATCGGCAATGCTGGTGCACATCGTTCCTCATTTTGGGCCAGAAGAAGTGGGTCACTAGGCGACTGTAGGTTTTATCTTGTCCCAGATGTCCTGCCAGGGGGACATCGTGGGCCAGGTTTAACAGGAAGTCTCTGAAACGGAGGGGTACCACTAGTACTCGGTTGCTCCCCAGCTCGGCGATTCTTTGCTCGCTGTACAGCAGATCATTGTCCCAGTAGACCCAATGAGTTCCGGAGGTATCCCCTGCGCTTTGGGCGAGCGCTTGCTGGCGGAGTCCCTCGAGGGAGGGACAGGTCTTCTGTTCTTGGCGAAATTGTTCTTGCGTGGGCCCCCCTTCTTGAGGCCACTGATCGAGGTTAGCGAGGTCGGTAGGTTGAGCTGGTTCGGAGGGAATGTTACGGTCGGTGTTTTCGGCTGGGGCGACCGGAGGCGGTGGCGCCGGCCATTCGGGTTCTTCTGGCCGGTGGTTGGCACGGGCGGCCATGGAACGGGTGGTGACGCACGCCCAGTCCGGGACGCCCAACATCCCCAGGTGTTCCTTTCGCTCCACGGCGGCCCACGGAGAGCTTTCCAGGTCATTGCCCAGGAGGCAGTCTACGGGGGCATCGTCTCGGACCGTTACTTTCAACATGCCGGAGACCCCCCCCCATTCGAAGGGGACGCAGGCCATCCGACACAGGCTTTCCGAGTTATCGGCTGATCGTACAGGGCAGAGAATGTTCGGTAGATACTGTTCTGGGGCCACCAGGTGACAGCGGACGGCTGTTACACTGGCCCCGGTGTCACGAAGGGCTTCGGCCTGGCGTCCATTGATGCTCACCCATTGGCTGTACTTCTGGGTGTTAGCGGGTAGGGGGACCCGCGGGACCATGTCTTTCCCCCCTAAGCAGGCTAGAGTCATGGCGGCTGGCTCCCACTCTTGATGCTCTTGTTCGTATTCTTCCTGTTCCTCGGAGATCTGTTCTTCCCCTAGGGCTGCAGCGGCCACTTGGCGGGGTCTTGGGCTCTGGTACTGCGGGCAGTTTGGGTCGTTCGCATAGTGGCCGACTCGTTGACATCGGTGACACGTGACATTGGCTCTGTACCCCGGTCGCGCTGGGGTGCTGCCCCGGTTGGCCGGGGGGGTGGTGTTGGTAGCGGGGGCGACCGGGGCGTTGTCTCTTCCTCGCCCTTGGCCCCCTCCTCCTCCTCTGGGTCGGTGCTGACCATTGTTGTTCCGGTTCTGTTCGTAGGACCCATTCCGGCCCACTCTGGTGATCTCCCACCGGTCAGCTTCGGCTGCGAGCTGCCGGGGATCCGTTAACTTGCTGTCGAGGAGGTGCTGGCGGAGTTCAATGAAGCAATTGTTCGACAGATGCTCCCATACCATCAGATTAAATAGTTGCTCGTAGGTCGTGACGTTGCTTCCTCGGATCCAGCCCTCGAAGGCTCGGCTAAAGTATGTTACATAGTCCACCCAAGTTGTACCCGGGATGCGGGTGCAGTCTCGGAACCTCTGACGGTACATCTCGGGTGTGAGACCATAGCGGGTGAGGAGTGCCGCTTTCATATGGTCGTAGGAGGTCATCTGGTGGTCCGGGAGCTGTAGCAGGGTGTCGCGGCCCTCATTGAGGAATCTTCCCCAGAGACCGGCTCCCCAGTCGCTTCTATCGATCCGGTGTGCAGTCATAGCGATTTCATAGGCTTTAAACCATTGCTGGATGTCGTCCTCTCTGAAATATTCTCGGACAACATCCTTGGGGATGTGTACCTTTTTGTCTGTGGCCCCGGAGGTGGGGGGTCGCTCGGGCACCCCTGCTTCTTTATTCTGCTTGCGTAGGTTGATCTCGGCTAGGTTCCGTTCGTGTTCGTACGCTAGTTTCTTTTCCTCGAGCTCCCTTTGTCTCTGTTTCTCCTCTCTTTCTTCTCGGAGACGCAGGTGCTCTAAGTTGATTTTTTGTTCGGCCAACTTAAGTTCAACGTCCATTTTGAGTCGGGCCATTTCTAGTTCGTGTAGTCGGGTCCTTTCTCTTTCCTGGATCTCGTCTTGCGAGAGACCCGTTCTTTGCCCTTCAGGGGCCGTGGTCGTTTTTTCTACGGTGCTTTGATCAGGGGTTCCGGCAGCCCCGGTCTCTGCCCAAGATTCTAGGGCATGCTTAAAATCGTCCTTGGTACTCAGTCCGGTGGTAGCGATACCCAGTTCGATGCAGAATTGCTTTAGTTCACGATGGTTGTACTCCTCCAATTTCTCCATTTGGAATTTCTCGGTTGATCCGCTCTCTTTCGTGGTCATTGTGACTTCGTCGTGGGGTGAGCTACTCTCTGTACGTTTATGCGGTGATTCGGATCGCGCCGCTGGCCACCAATGTTAGACGGACCGGGAGGGTCGGCCGAGGTTACGGGGAGAGGTCTCCAGGGAGAGCCGTCTCCAACGACTGTACAGATAAGCAACTTCCCCCCCACAGACGGACACCACACAAGGTTGAAGGTTAACGAGACTTTATATGCAATTCTTAGGTTACGATGATGGATACAAGGAGGTCTGGACTCAGGGGTCCCCTCGGTTCTAGTCTCTGGTTTAGGAAAGGGGTAGCGGGACAGTCTTTGTTACCAACGAGTGGAAAATAGCTCTCAATCCTCGAGCTCGGCGTTCTAGATGATCGGGCCGCGGCGGAGCCAGGCAGGTCCCGAGATGGACGAAGGAAAACGACGGTCCGCGGCGGAGCCTGCAGGTCCCGGTGAAGATGGCGGTTACAACGGTCCGCGGCCACGCCAGCAGGTCCCGACGACGATGAAGGTGATGAAGATTACGACGGCTGTGGCAGCGCCAACAGGCAGGACGATGGTGCACAAGACAGAGCTACGGCAGCGCCAGTAGTCCGTCCAGGATGAGTTCCTCTAGATGGCGGTTACAACGGTCCGCGGCCACGCCAGCAGGTCCCGACGACGATGAAGGTGATGAAGATTACGACGGCTGTGGCAGCGCCAACAGGCAGGACGATGGTGCACAAGACAGAGCTACGGCAGCACCAGTAGTCCGTCCAGGATGAGTTCCTCTTTACGTCTCTCGACTCCAAGATACAACTGCCTTCCTGCTCTGGAGCTGCCCCAGTTATAGGGCTGGTGTGCTTTGATGTCCGGACCCTCGCACTTGGAGGTCGGGAGGTCCGGGATGAGGGAGTCCAGACACCCAGCAGGGGGGTGGAGCCAGCGCCCGGGGAGGCGATGGGCGAGCGGCACTTGGTGGGGGAGAGCCATCGGCACCTCTTTCTCCTATTGACTTGCCAAATAGCCCGCTCACCTCCTGGGTGGAGGGTGGTGCCGGAATGTCTGAGGCCGGCCCAGGCCCAGGGTTGAGGTCGATCGGGGGCCAGGCGGCCTCGTGGTGGAGTGTCCAAGATGGCGCCCCAGGCTGGGCGCGTGGGCCGGCAGTGGATCGGACCCACGAGGTCGACATGCTCGAGGGCAGGGGTCCCTGAGGGGACGGAGGACGTGCAATGGTGGTGTGTGGTACTTGCGGGACTGGACTCAGGCCTGGTTGGGCCGGGGGAGAGCGGCCCTTCATGTGGCCTGTCCAACACATAGGATATGCCAAAGGCAATCCCATCTGTCCCCATCTACACCTGGAACATGCCATGCACCAGGACCCCTGGCCCTCCAACCACCTGCTGCTAAACCGCCGAGGAGCTCCTGGCCCTGGCCCTGAACCCCAGACACCGGAACAAAAACTGCTATACTTCCTCCCTGCGATCAAACAAAGGACCCTTCAGCTGCCGCCATTACAACTTCTCCTGCAACACAGACCTACCAGCCCCCACTGGATCCTGCACCACTTCTGCCCAGAAGACCACAAACAACCCAGAACCGCTCCAATGCATCCTGCTCACCTCCAGATCCCTCTGCAAATGCATCATGGGAATCTGAACACCATCACCAACCTCTTTCCTAATGTTGCCTTTATCAGTGAAACAAGGCTTATCCCCTTCTCGAACCCTGACATCGCCTCTGCAATACCCAACGGCTACAAGATGATACTCCAAGTCGGCACAAACAAACATGGGGGGGCATCCCCATCATCTTCAAATTAACCATTTGATGCACCCCCACCAACGATGACCCCACACCTCTGATGAAACACCTCAAATTCCAACTACAGACCCGTGCCAAGACCCCTCTGTTATACAGACCCCCAGAACCCTGACTGCCATTCTGTGATGCCATCTCTAACCTCCTCCCCCTCAAGTTCTTGACTCCTACCACAACATCCTACTCGGCCATCTCAATTTCCACATCGGTAACTCCAACTATGACAACTCCACCACCCTCTTGGAGAACCTCAACAACATCGGCCTCACCCAACTGGTCACCGAACCCATACATAAAGCAGGACACACACTCAGCTCAGTTTTGACATCCATGCACAGAATCAAATTCAGCCACACCACACAACTCACCTGGACCAATAACGCCATTGATCCCTTCACCATCTCCGACACTCAGCACACCATCACCATGCTTCACAGCTCCTCCAACCGCAGCTGGGGTAAGGTAACGGAGTCACAGTGGGCACAGGCCCTCAGCTCCCCCCATACCGAAGCTTCATCAGACCTTGACCAGGCCATTCAGAACTGCTCCGCATTGATCACGAAATGCCCCAACAGAGTTGATCCAATGAAACCAACAAAAACCAACAACACCTTCAATCAAGCTAGCTAGTAAACCCCAGCACTCCGAATCACCAAGAGCAACTACTACAAACTTGAGAAACAATGGCGCACCGCAAGGGACCCTTCCAACAAAGCAGCTCACAAAGCAGCTCACAGCAACTACCACCTGCACATCAAGGAAGCCGAGAGGGCAGCCATCAAAGCCTGCATCGATACAGCGGCCAACCACATAAAAGTACTCTTCAAAATAGTCAAGAAATTCTACAACCCAGAAGCCACAGAGAACACCATCCACCCCTCCCAAGAACTCTGCAAGGTCCTCTCAGACTACTTCCACAACAAGATTGCAATAGGGGTGGGTGGTAAACTCCGCTCCACCGGCGGAGTTTGCAGAGTTTTGCCCACTCAATGCTCCCATCGGAGCACGGAGTTCGGCAAAAACTCCCTAGGTCACCCTGTATCAGAGTATACTGGCACCCTGCCCATCACCCCCAAAACATAATGCAGTCCTTAAACATCCAAGTAACAGATCGCATGAACAATAAATAAACATACCTAAAATAGCTAAAATTGTTTACCCAGGAATAGTTACACGTGGTAACGGTGACCCAGTCACTGCTGCTAAGGAAGCATCCACTCCAGGCCACAGAGCCTGTTCTGCAATTTGCGGGCATGGCTAGAAATTACTTGTATCTAATATGGAATGAAGTGACTGAGGGCTAAGCCTGGGATCGGCGTGTCTGCATAAAGCACAGCCACTCGTAAGTCTCCCAAAAATAGACAAGTCTAATGGAACTCGATCTTTAACTCCAAGGCTTGATCTGGAATAGCAGGTGGGCCGAAGGTGGGGTGATAAAATGCATCGAGTAAAGAAGCATCAAAAAGCAGTAGATAAGAATGCTATATATCAGCTGATACTACTGACACATCGTTCAACTGGAAACACACGGATTACTAATTCTGGGGTTTGGGTACTGTAGTCTCACAGAACATGGAAAAGGCTATCAAAAATCTTTGAGAACTATACTCTCAGTATGCTTATACCCATTGTACATGGTCGGGAGGAGGAACTGTTGTTTTTTTTGTACTCAACGTGTAGAAAAAGCCTCTTCATTCAGAAAATTAATAGAACAAAATCGAACTGGCTGTGCCCTTGCTTGTCCCCTCCACATTGTTACTTACATCAAATGGCTAAATCGAATAAACCTGACCCTTTCCTTTTATAATGTGGTTTTCTTTCTGCACCCTGGATGTACAGAGATGTTAAACAATGTGCATGCTTTACTGCTACAATTACAAAGAATGCTGCAACCCTGACAGCTGTCAGTGAAGCATCTCCACTCCATAGGAGTGACAATCTGCTACACACTTCAAATTCCAAACATTGGGCCCGATTCACAGAACTAACTTAAGACAAAATCCTAAATTTACTACCATTTTTGTATTCACAGGAGGCACTTACTCATTTTGGTATTCACAGAAGGCACTTACTCATCTCGGTATTCACAGAAGTTAGGAGTCCTAACTTTAGGACTCCTAAATGCCTTCTGTGAATATCGAAAGTCTTAAAGTTAGGATTTTCTCAGTTTAGAGTAGTAAAGTTAGGACTCCTAACTTTAGGACTCCTAAATGCCTTCTGTGAACACCGAAAGCCTTAAAGTTAGGATTTTTCTCAGTTTAGGAGTCCTAAAGTTAGGAGTACCTTGCTGTATCACAGTGAAACGTAGGTGGTAGTTAGCACTCAATTCTTTGCATTGCAACTAAATATTTTTAAACTGGAACACCCTTTGTTTGCACATTAAGAACCTTTCACATATATAGTACTTTGAACTGGAAGAAATGTCCACCTTTGATGATGAGAGAGATAACATTTTCTCAGAATTACTCACAGGGGTATCTAATGGTACCACCAAATAAGAGAAAACCAGTGAACAGGAAGGCCTTAAACAAAAATGTATCAAGTTGGAATGGCTTAAAAAGCAAGAACTGTCCAGATAGTGGGACACCACCACCTTAAAAGATACCTGGACATCAGCCATATCCCTCGAGGACTAAGAGTAATTATATTTCTCTCATTTCAGTACTCAGACTCTGATTTGTTGATGGAGTGGGAGGAATTGATCCTACATCTTCATACAAAATGATGGATGTTTTGGTTCGTCATGCAGAGCGCAAGTGAAATAAACTTCGCAGTGAAATACCAAAATTAGAATTGGAAATTCAAAACATGAACATGCCCGAACCAACTGAGAAAAACCATAAGATACTGAAAGAAATTCTCAGTGGTTGATAATTGTACGTTAAATACAAAAAAATGAGAACGTTTCGAAGGGATGAGAACGATTACAAAAACAGGCTAGTATTTACTTTTCAAAGAAATATGATGAAGCAAAACTACATCAGGGAGAAAATAATGTGGCAAAAAATCCAACTGTGGTCATATCATCAACCAGTGAATCAGACCTTTCAAGCGTTAGCAGTGTTACAACTGAACCAGAACGCACCATTTCAGGCACTGTGCCGAATCCGACAAAATCTTCTTTTTTAGAGGAGATGAACAGCTTTCGCAAGGGTTCAAGAAACAACTTCAATTGAGATACCACAAAAAGACAAGAATGCCAACATCAGTTCTTCGGGATCAACGTGAAGAAGAACGTGCAACAACACTGTTCATATATCGCACTATGTCATTTTAATAAGAATTGTATTGAGAGGAATCTTTTTTCCAAAAGACACATTAAATTACTGAATGAATATAAGATTTTGATGTTCTCTTTCTACAGATAGATTTGGGTCATGTTTGTTCAATAGATCAATAATCAGGACTCTTTAAACAGGTCAGGATTAGGACTTGACTCCCCAGATAGCGAATGCTTGTCTAATACTAATGATTGGAGTGCCGAGGTACAAGTAGTTTCAAAAAACTCTCTTGACGGAGATAGGAGAAATATTCTTGTGATAGACCACCAGAAAGGAAAACAGGACTGCATAAATCAAGTCATGCTCATGTATGCACACACGCTGCATAAACAAAAAATAATAAAAGAAAGGAAAAAGAACTGAAGTTATGGATGTTTTTACAGTCTTTCTTTTGTCCTCCCTCTTTCTCTTATACTTTCTCAGTGTTTGACGAAATACTAACTTAACATGTAATCTCCCAATTGTCCTGTATGAGAGAAGGAGTTAATCTCACTCCATGCTTTACGCAGCACTCTTATAGTCAGAAATGCTAGGGTCTTGCGGCCAGATTCATCGAGCCGAAAACGGCTCGCAAAGGGCCAGATTCTGAGAATCTGGCCCTTTACGAGCGCTATTTTTGCATTTGGGATTCTTCATCCCAAATGCAAAAATCGCATTTTTAGAAATTGCATATTTGCGAATAATTGCATTTAAGGAATCTCAATTAGAGATTCCTTAAATGCAATTCAAGAAGCATTTAAAAATTGCGAAATCGCTATTTTGGGCCGCTATTTACCGCGAGGTCAAACCTCGAAGTAAATAGCGAAAACTTAGAAAAATGCATTTAAATGCATTTTTCTAAGTTGCATGTTACACACACACATGTCCTTTGGACATGTGTGTGCGCAACACCAATGTAGATTACATTTCAAGGGTGCTACAGGGTGTCCTTTGGACACCCCTGGCACCCTTAAAATCGCATCCTTATTTGCGATTAGCAATTTGCTAATCGCAAATAAGAAATGTGTAGGAATCGCAATTTATTTAGCGATTCCTACATGAATCCCGTTTTGCAAGTCCTTAATAGCGATTCCTTAATAATCGCTATTAAGGACTCGCGAAACTGCACTATGATGAATCTAGCTGTAGTCTTTAAGAGAATATGAATCCCACACGAGTTTAAAGTAAAAAGAAAATGAGTCTCTTCATCAGTGTTTTCCGGTGTCGCAGGTCTTTCCAGTTCCTTACATGTCTGAACCTTTGTTTAGTCCCCATTTGGGTAAAGTCTGTGTGGCAGCAACTACAGGCGAGTCGCAACATTGGGGGAAAATTGCTGTGATGATCTCAAACAACTCGATGTAAGTCCACCCGTGAAGGAGACGCCAAGTCAGCAGACTCAGATGTGTATCAGATACACCAGGGTAAGGTGCTGAGGTAGTCCTACCAGGATGGACTATCTGGGGGGGAAAGGAGGCACCAAGCCTACCGACTCGCACACAGAGCCGGAGGAAGACGTCTTTAGGTTAGAAAGTTCAAAAGACAACTAGACTGCAGCAGCAACTTCCTTACAGAAGCGCCATGGTCCAATGTTTTCGCAGAGAGGGGCGTGGTCCTAATTCGTAAGCCAAGCACCGATGCTTGGCTGCGTCCATTTATATATGATTCACAAGGTACAAGGGCAAAAGTGTCATTGTTCCGAATACCTACTGGGTAAGAATATGATCAAGACACAAAGAAGGTATTGTCCTTCTTAACTGGAGCTAGGGTGTGCTTAAATGGGGAACTAAATGTGTGGCATTTGCATATATCGGCTTCGTGAAACTGAACACGCCATTCTAGGTGTAACACTTTATCATAACTTAGCTTTAGTAGATACCTAGGTGCAGAGTTACAGGTGAGATCAAGTTGCTTGAGGGTACATAAACGTAGGTCACAACTTTCCATGAAAACGACAAGCCAGTATAGAGTTGAAAACTGTTGTTAAAAAAGAACTTCTGCAGGAATTGAGAGCCATGTTGAATGAAAAGGTGATGGTGGTGGTGGTGGTGATGGTGGCGGGGGTTAAGGTGGTGGTGAGTGTGATGCTGATGGAGGAGTGGGTGGTGGTGGTTAGGGTGGTAGGGTGGTGGTGGTGTCATGTTGAAGGTGATGGTGGTTAGGGTGGTGATAGATAGGGTAGAGTGGTAGTGGTTAGGGTAGGGTTGGTGATGGTTGGGGTAGGGTGGGAGTGGTTGTTAGGATAGTGTGGAGATGATGGTTTGTGATTAGGGTAGTGGTGATTAAGGTGGTGGATAGGGTGTTGGTTAGGGGCATGGTGGTGGTGAGGGTGGCGGTAAGGGTGGTAATGGTGATGGTGGTAGGGTGGTGGTGAGGTTGGTGATGGTAGTTTTGTGGTAGGCTGGTTAGGGTGTTGGTGGTTAGGGTGGTGGTTGGAGTGGTGGTAGTTAGCGTGGTGGTAGTATAGTGGTCGTGGTTAGGGTGATGGTGGTGTGGTAGTAAGCATGGTGTTGGTTGTGGTGGTATTTATGGTGGTGGTTACAGTGTTAGTGGTTAGAGTGGTGGTGGTGATTAGTGTGGTGCTTTGGGTGGTGTGGTGATGAGGGTAGTGGTGGTGAGTATGGTGATGGTAGGGTATTGCTTAGGGTGGTGGCAGTACTTAATTTGTAAATTAATAAGTGCAGGTGCCCAAAGCGCTGCTTTGACACCTGGGCCAGCATTATTAAATATCAGCCACATTGAATACCAACACTGCATACTACTTAACCCAGCTTAGGTTTCTTTAATGCATTGCCTGACACTCCTTGTCCCTTTATCTCAGTGTTGCAGGTTTCTACTATTTCCCTAAGGGATCGATTTTTTTGTTTTCTCCTCTTCTTTCTTTCCCCTTTGTGTGCTGTTCCATTTCTTGTTCTTGGGAAATGCCCGATGAGGAAAAATAAGTGCCAGACTCAAAGAATTAGTGCTGGTGGCCCCCACCAGCTCAAATTAGGCATCAAGTGCTGGTGGGTAAAGGTGTGGTGCTTAGAGGTATGTCATGAGGGTTAAGGTGCAGTGTGGTTTTTGGGGTGGTGTTGTTTAGGGTGGTAGTGATGGGTGTGGTGGTGTTTAGGTTGGTGATGGTGTAGTGCTAAAGTGGGGGGTTATGGTGAAGCTTAAGGTAGTGGTAGGGTGATGGTTAGGTTATTGGGAGGAAGGGGTGGTAGATGGTGACTGGAGGATAAGAAGGAGGTGCTAGGGGTGATGGTGATAGAATGGTGGTAGGGTGGTTATGGTGGTAGTGGTGGTGATTGGGGTGGTGGTAGGGTGGTTGATATGGTTGTAGCAGTGGCTAGTTTAATGGTAGTAATGGTAGTTGTGGTGGTTAAAGTGCTGGTAGGGTGGTGGTATGGGGTGGTGGTGGTAGGGTGGTGGAAGACTGGATATGGTTGTGGTAGTTAGGGTGGTGGAATGGTGTGGTAGAGTGGTGGTAGCATGGTGTTAGGGTGGTGGGTTGGGGGGTGGTAGGCTAGTGGGGGTCATGGTAGGTTAGTGATGGTGGTGTCATGGTTGTAATGACTGTTGTGGTGGTGGTGGTTTGTGTGGTAATCGTGGTAATCTTGGCTCCCAACAACTTTGGGATGACACCTGGTGGCCCAACATTCTTGGTACACCCCCCAAAACAACTCAGACGGCGAGGAATTTGGGAGTCCACATCGACAATGCATTGTCATTGAAAAACCACGTAACAACTATTTGTGGTAAAGGCTTTGCGCTACTGAAAATGCTACGAAGAGTGTTTCCCTGGATTCCCTTGGAATGTAGAAAGATCTTAGTCCAGTCACTATTAATTAGTAGACTTGATTATGGGAATTCCCTATTCGTTGGCATGGTGGATTACTTATTTTCAAAACTACAGCTTGTTCAGAATGCGGCAGCAAAAGCCGTATGTAACAAAAGAAAATATGCCTCCGCTACAAGCTGTTTGAGAGCCTTACACTGGCTGCCAATGAGAGAAAGCCTTTTTTAAAATACTGTGCATCACCCACAGAGTACTGCACAATACTGGCCCGACCATCCTAAAAAATAGAATCAACTTCTATGTACCAAATAGAAATCTTCGATCCCAATTCACCGCAAGAGCGATAACCACCTGAATAAAGAAGGTTAGGACGGGTGGCCGTGCCTTCTCACACTTAGCTGCAAACCTGTGGAATAATCTACCGACAGACTTGAGACTTACCGATGACTACCTTACTTTTAGGAAAAAACTTAAAACCACGCTGTTCCCTAACACTCATTAAAATTACCATCGACCTGTGTCAGCTCTCTGTACATTGTTCAATTTTAGCGCCATGATATCCTTTTAGAATGAATGTTAGCTCTTTACAAATACTTTTACCATTACCATTACCATTTACCATTACCTATAGCAGGGTGGTGGTGGTTATGGTGGCGTTTGTTAGGGTGGTGTTTGTGGTAGGGGTAGGGTTGTGGTAGGGTCTTGGTGGTAGGCTGGCAGTGGTGTTGTGGGTTGTGTTTAGTGTTATTAGGGTGATGGTGGGTAGGTTCAGTGGTGGTGGCTAGAAAAGTGGTTAGGGTGGTGGTAGGCCAAATTAAGCCTACTCAAATGTCTCTCAACAATGCCCAGCAGCAAAACTGGTGATCTTCAGGAATATTGCCAGTTAGCCTTTGCAGAGTTTTCTTAAAATGCTACAACTCTTTATAACAAGAGTGCTCTGGAATAGAAAGGCGGAAACAGACTTAAAACTGTAGGAAAAAAGGCTGAAATACTGTTGGAGTGTCTGGGTGATGAAGTAGTAATTGATCAAAGAACGTATACATTCTAAAGATAATACTCCGATTAAATTTACAATGCACATCATATTGCTCTATTGGTGTGACGCAGCATTTACATATTGGCAACATTTTTACAATGCTTCTTGGGTGTATATTTTGTTTTGTTATCACGCATTAAAGAAAGAATGGTACTGGTTCTGTTTCTATACTTGGGTCAGCTTTTTTGCAGTCCTGAAATCCAGTTTTTAGGTCTCGCGACCTATCAATGCGCGCATGCGCATTCAGCGGAGCGAGAATTCAAGTGCTCAAAATGCTCGTCAAACCAAGGGCTTTTTGGTGCGGTTTTCTTTGAGTTCACGTGAATCACGCGACCAAACAAGCACGCGCATCAGCCTCCCTCCCTCTCTTCTAATTGCATTTTTTCACGGCCGCACAGCACATCAAAGGGCTTCTCCCAGCGTGTGCTGTGCAGCTTCTCCTCCCCTAATTATTCATGGCTGGTTTCTCTTTCAGCGCCTCCACTCTTTCCCAGGCCTATAAAATGACCGGATTCCCCACCCTGTGCTGTTCAACCTGCATTGCGTGAACGTCAGTCTATGCTGTGTTAACCATCATTTGTGCAGTACACATTTATTTTCCTGTGTGTTACCCTTTGTTCACGATCTCCGTCTAATCCCCAGCTCCAGCACCTCCCTTCTCTCTCCCCGCGCACAGCCTTACTTGCATTTATCCTCCCCCTCCCCAGCCAGCTTCCCCCAGGCCGTAGCAGCACTCCTCCCACACCTTTGAAGTGAAGCTTAGCTTCACTTCAAAGGCCCCTGCTGCTTCACACCCTCATCGCCGCTCTCCCCGCTCGGCCCCCTCCCCTGCCCGCTGTGTCGCATTTCTCCTCCCCCCTCCCCTTCTCTGCCTCCCCTCCGTCTTGCTGTAATAACAGTGAACATACTTTATCAGCGCTGATTCATTAGCCTCAGGGCCTCTGTTTACTTTTGTGTCACGTGCTTTCTACGTTCATGTTCTCTGCGGCCTCCTGACCAGGACGGTGTTATCTAATCTTGGTCGTGATACTATCGCCAGACAGTGGTCATTTACGTCTGCGGTCTCGCGAGGCTGCCATGCGTATAGGTAAGGATAGCATTGCAGGAACCAGCAGCAGTCAGAACAGACCGTTTTGTCTATGCACTGAGTTTTCGTGGGTGTCTGCTTCTTTCTGTGTGATTGTGTGCTGCTTGGCAGCTGCATGCCTCTGCGCATTTGTATGTGTGAAAGTCAATGTTTTTGACACATTGCAACGGCAGACAGCAATCGGCTATTACCTCGCGAGGTCAAATAACATCAGCATTTATCAACCTGCAACGAAACCGCATCTTGTTGCTTGATTGGACGTGGAGAAATAAATGCCAGCAGTAATTACATTTAGTTCACTTTGTAGCATGCTCTCAGTCAGTAGACCTCTCGTAGCCATTTTATCGGTGCAATTTATTCAATTAACGAGCACGGCTGTCCCGGGGTTAAAGATACAAATGCCCCATAAATGTTGCGATGAAAAAATAATATAAGCCATTCTCTTAAATGAAGATGGCATATTAATAAATCTATAATGACACTGCTGCCAGTAGAAACAAAAACATTTTGTAATAACCACAATGCGTCTGGTCGCTTCTGAGACGAGCAGTTTTACAGTGAGAACAGCGACAGTCCGGTTTAGGGTGAGAATACGGACAAAAAGTATTATGAGCATGGTAACAATATTGATATTATTTTCACATTTGTTTAGTGTAATGATGATGATGAGAATAATAATATGTTTTTATTATTAATATTATTTTTTTTATTAATTTTATCATTATCGTCCGGAAACAGATTTGACAGTGACAACCGTATTTGACAATAAACCGTGACACTGGCTGCGGGTAATTAATGTATTCAATGCAGCCACCAGTTCATTGTGTCGTTCATGGTGGATTCTCACAGACTGACTTACGTACACTTCCCTACCCACACTTAATTCCAGTTTGGTGTGTTTGAAAATGTTGTACATATGTGCACAAAACAAAACGCCATGTGAGGCCCTTGGAAGAGTTTTAATTCGGTGTGGACCTGTGTTCACTGGACAACTCAGTGTACCCTCTGCCCTGTCATTTGAGGGGTTTTAGAAATGTAAGAATGAGGCATGTTCCTCACGGAGGGAAAGGCGGTGTTTCTTCCGCTTAATACGACAACAACGGTACGGTGTTTTTATACAGTCCTTGCACTACACTTCTAACAATAAGGGTTACTTTTGCCCAAGAAGTGGCACTCAATTTATCAACCACAGAAGGAAGCAAGGCTGCTCCTTTATTTAAGGAATTTGAACTCCTAACTTAAAGATGACGGTACTTGTCAGTGGCGAGCGTTTCACAAACTGAGCCGTCCTGGCAGCCGACTATGACCTTTTAATTTGGATAAAATGCTAAATTACCTTAGCATGAATGACTTTTACTATGTGGGGAAGTCCCTCAGTAACGTATGCTTTTCTGAAAACGTTTTGCATCTTCAGAAAGCAGATGGAACATGTCTGCATTCGGTGAATCAAATGCAGGAAAGCGCCCGGTAATTCCAGAGATCATAGTGTGGTATCATATATCTGGATGCAATGACGGAAAAAGCAAAGTACCAGTGGGGCAACAAAACTATACTAAAGACAATTTTTTAGCCTGCGTTTTAAGCCCCACCCTTAATTACACCAACCACGCCCCCTTTTCCCGTCTCACTTATAGCCCTGCACTTAGGTTCTGGCGAATGGCAGAACGCTGTATCACGAAGGTAGAGTTCAGAGGTGTATGTGACCTTTTGAACAATAGCTGGATGAAGTAAGGGAAGGGTGAGGCGATGGCTGCTTTGATACATTTTCATTTCACTAAACAGCAGCGTGCAACTGTGTGCTCTTCTCTCTGAAAGGGGGGAGGGTGGCGTCTCAACTTGGTAGTTTCAATCAGCTCCTGACAGTGAGGAGCGAAACTGTGAAATAAAATTGTTTACAATAGTGCGGGCAGCCGACCATTTCAAAGGCAGAACTAAAATGTGTACCTCTGCACTTCCACAGAACAGCACTTTAGCATGCAGATTACTTCTTATTGGCGCCAAGAAACGACATGGCTTTGACCACTACTCTTTACACCACTTCCCCAAAAAGTTAAACAAGCACTGGCGTTGCCAATAGGTTTCGCATTTGGAAAGTTGGAGCTATTGGTTTTGTAAATGACATTTTATATTTATATATTGTTATTGACAATGCCAATAACGATATATAAATATAAAATGTCATTTACAAAACCAATAGCTCCAACTTTCCTACTGCGAGACCTATTGGCAACGCCAGTGCTTGTTATATTTGCACTAGAGCAATATAGTGGCAAGCAATTCAGAAGGGGTCACTGGGAGATGAAGTATTGATGTGGACGGAGACACCTACCGCATTATACAGAAAAGGACTTCAAAAAACGACTGGGGATTTGACAAATATTTTGTTATGAATTAAAATTTACTTTGTTTTTGGTATTTCCATATGTTGCTGTTAAGCTCATTTTCCTCGTTTTCTCTTGGGGCATCTTTTTCCTTCCCAGACAGCTGAGGAAAATACATGAATAGCTGTGTCCACTTTTCACAGACAGGGCAGGGAAAATGGTTCTGTTTTTCCCTCGCAATATTGTGGTGGATGCAGAGTGTGGCCTCACCCGGTTTCGAAAACGATGACAGTGAAGAGAGGAAGCAACAATGTAAAGTGTAGTGAATTAAAAAAGTACCTCAATACAAGAGTGAGCAGCAGAAGGACACCAATAAATAAATTAATCAGTACTTGGACCATGCTCCATTGAAGGGACAAACAAGAAGAAGAGGAAGTGAAACTTGCACATGATGACTAATAAAAAGCAAGGAAATGAGAGTTACAATGAATTTATTTATTTATTTTATTTTTTGCATTTGTAATGCGCACAGATACCCACAAAGGGTTTCCCGGCGCCAGGGCTAAGAGGTCAAAACATAGAGGCAGTAACTGTCAAGGACCACAATTATTTATTAAAAAGCCAAGTTTTAACGTTTTTCTTAAAACTGGCAAAATTCTCCTCCTTCCGTAAGGCTAAGTGGAGGGAATTCCAAAGAACTGGTCCCAGATGGGAGAAAGATTTCCCCCCCATTCGGGCCAGTTTGAACCTGGGAACCACGAAATTTGCTCCATTTAAAGAACGGAGATTGCGTGTGGGAACATGGGGCCTAACCAATTTTTGCAGGTATTTTGGTGCAGTTCCTGCCCTGATCTTGAACATGTATGTCAAGGCTTTGAACCGAACTCGGTTCTCTACCCTCAACCAATGCAGGTTCCTCAGATGCTTCGAGATCCTTGCTGTCCTAGGAATCTTGCACAGCAACCTGGCTGCGGAGTTCTGGACCAGCTGCAATCTCCTGATCACGGCTAGATTGGAACCCAGGTATAAGATGTTACCGTAGTCAAGCCTAGATGTAATTAATGCATTGACTACGGTCTTCTGGGTATCCACAGGCAGCATCCAGATAATCTTCCGCAGCCATTTAAGGATCGTGAAGCAGACACCAGCCACTTTGTTGGCCTGCTGTTTCATTGATAATGAATCATCAATGCACACCCCCAAATTTCTAGCTTGGGTAGCCGGGGTGGGGAAGGCGCCCAAAGATGGTGGCCAATGGGTATCCTGCCACAGATCTTTATTTTTCCCCAGGAGAAGAATCTCTGTCTTCTCCCCATTGAGCTTTAGCTGGTTCGTAGACATCCAGCTGAAAATTTCCTGAAGGCCTAGTTTCAGCACAGAGGGGGATGAAGACTCTGAGTTAGTAAGGGAAAAAATAATCTGCGAATCGTCCGCATAGGTCATAAGTTCTAGACCTACCCGCTCTGCCAAGTCGGCGAGGGGGCGGAGATACAGATTGAAAAATAGCGGGCTCAAAATTGAGCCCTGAGGCACACCGTGGGGTGACAGAAAAATGTCCGACTGGGCCTGTGAGGACGAGATCTGAAACGTCCTGTTGCTCAAGTAAGATCTAATCCAGTCCAGCGCTGCCCCTCCGACACCATCCTCACTCAGCCTGACAAGCAGTCTGTTGTGTGAGATGGTGTCGAAGGCTGCGCTTAAATCAAGCAGAACAAGAGCAACCGTTTGCCCGTCGTCCAAGAGTCCCCTGATCTTCTCCGTGACTCCCAGGAGGGCAGATTTGGTGGAGTGGCCTGCCCTAAAACCCGATTGGGAAAAATGGAGTAGGTTGTTATTCTCTGTGTAAGTTGAAAGTACACCATGGATGTGCTTCTCCAGTATTTTTGAGAATGCTGGCAGCAGGGAAATCGGACGATAGTTGGCCAGTACCTCTGGATCAGCTGACGGCTTTTTCAGCAGAGGGCTGACCATGGCGTGCTTCCAGGACGCTGGGACGGTTGCCAGATGAATGGAGGCGTTTAGTGTCTCGGCAATAATCCCCAAAGCACTGTCGTCCAGTTGGCTCAGAATATTAATTGGGAGAGGGTCACATGGAGAGCCCGACTTAATAGAGGTGGCTAAAGATTTCAAGGTGTCCAGGGAGATGGGTGGCCAGGAGACAAGCCGGTTTCCTGATAGGCTTTCTAAGGGAGGAACTTTCCTGTCATCCCTCACCGGAACATTAATGTTGGCAAGAATAGTCTCGATCTTTTCCACAAAATATGTGGCAAGGTCTTGACATTTTTGAGGGGTCAGGGGACGTGCAACTGCCATAGAATTAGCTCCGGCTAATTCTTTAACTGTGTTAAAAAGGGTCCGTGCTTTATTGGCAGCAGTATTAATGGTCTCTGTTACATAGGATGCTTTGGCTCTAGCACAGGCCGTGTGATAGAGGTTTCTGGCCTAACGATATGCTTCCTTTTTAAGAGGATCATACTGTTTGCGCCATTTCCTCTCAAGTCCCTTACACTTGGTTTTTTCTAGTTTCAGTGCTTCCGTATACCAGGGGGCCGGGGGACGATGGACATTCCCTCTACACCTGGTAGCGGGCAGACAGATGTCAACTGCTCTCTCTAGCCAAGTGTGGGCTTCCAGCGCATTTCTTTCCATATCAGCACCCAGAACAGGGAGGGATGCCTGTAACGCGTTCTGTAACTCAGTTAGATCTAGCTTTTTCCAATTTCTCATAAAAATTGGAGGGCAAGCAGAGCCTGACGAATTAAATTGTTTAAGAGTAATACTAAAAAGCGTTAAAAAATGGTCCGACCAACAAATAGGGTCTGTTTTCAACCATTTTAGCTCCTGTACATTAGAAATAATGGGGTCTAACAGATGCCCAGCTTTATGAGTGGGACCCTCATTTCGTAGAGACATATTCAAAGTATTAAAGTCCTCTAACAGGTTAACAGCTATGCTATTAGATTTGTCATCCAAATGAAGATTTAAATCCCCCAGTATGGTCAAGTTTTGGGCATTCAGAAAGTAAGGCGAAATGAAATTAGCCAAGTTCGCAGCCCAACCACTGCTGTTTCCCGGAGGACGATAAATTAGAAATCCAGAAAACATAAAATTTGGATTCAATGAAATTTTAAAAAAAGCTGCTTCGCATCCAGGAATATTTACTGTTTCAAAATCACAATTAAAATCCCTGTTAAAGATCACAGCGATGCCCCCTCCTACTTGTTTATCTCTGTCTACTCTAACAATGGCATAGTTAGAGGGTAAGGCAGCGGCTACATCGGGACCTGCACCATCATGCAACCAGGTCTCTGTTAGAAATAGCGCGCAAGGTTTTTCTTCAGCTAGGAGGTGGTAGATATCAGCTTTATGTTGAGGCAGTGATCTACAATTAACAGTGTAGAATGTGAATGTGCGAGAATTTAAAACAGAGGTTTGAGTTGATGGCTTAGGTTTGTTTGATACCTCTGGGTAGGGCTGAACATTTGTAAGAGCAAATGTACAGTGAGGACATACTTGTATACCCGTTAGGGAAGGCTTTAGGACAGAGCATTTACTATTGCTACTTGGGCGCAAAGACCTTAACTGATCCACAGTGATCTTACCCGGACTAGCGTTTCCTGCCCCGTGACCCGGCCTGGCCCGGACGGGCACAGACGGGCTGGTCTTAGGCTCGTCTTTGGCGCAGTCAGAGGCGCCTACCCTGCGCGCCATCGCTGCGCGCTGGGGCCTCCGAGTGGCTAAATACTCTCCAGGAAGCGGAGGTCTAGAGCGCTAACCGCTCGACACTCCGTCAGGTGCCGCCCCTGTCCCGCCCTCGACAACCGCGATTGGCTAGGATGCCGGTTGCCTCTAAACTACGCGGAAACAGTCCACGGCTCACAAAGAATGTCACTGGTGAGTGCAAGTATGTGCTCTTATTTTCAGGGTGAATCTAAAAACAACATATACACAACAACAGTTTCAATTATTTAAAAAGCGAGCTTCAGCTCAGTGTCACTGCACAATGTGCATTTAAAACAATTATTAGCCTCTGAAAAGCGAGTTACATTAACAGAATGTTCGTGCTCGGCGCCCAGCGGGGAGTAGCTGCCACCAACTCTTACCGCGTGGAACGTCTGCCTCCTCGCAGCCTAAATACTCTCCAGGAAGCGGAGGTCTAGAGCGCTAACCGCTCGACACTCCGTCAGGTGCCGCCCCTGTCCCGCCCTCGACAACCGCGATTGGCTAGGATGCCGGTTGCCTCTAAACTACGCGGAAACAGTCCACGGCTCACAAAGAATGTCACTGGTGAGTGCAAGTATGTGCTCTTATTTTCAGGGTGAATCTAAAAACAACATATACACAACAACAGTTTCAATTATTTAAAAAGCGAGCTTCAGCTCAGTGTCACTGCACAATGTGCATTTAAAACAATTATTAGCCTCTGAAAAGCGAGTTACATTAACAGAATGTTCGTGCTCGGCGCCCAGCGGGGAGTAGCTGCCACCAACTCTTACCGCGTGGAACGTCTGCCTCCTCGCAGCCTAAATACTCTCCAGGAAGCGGAGGTCTAGAGCGCTAACCGCTCGACACTCCGTCAGGTGCCGCCCCTGTCCCGCCCTCGACAACCGCGATTGGCTAGGATGCCGGTTGCCTCTAAACTACGCGGAAACAGTCCATGGCTCACAAAGAATGTCACTGGTGAGTGCAAGTATGTGCTCTTATTTTCAGGGTGAATCTAAAAACAACATATACACAACAACAGTTTCAATTATTTAAAAAGCGAGCTTCAGCTCAGTGTCACTGCACAATGTGCGTTTAAAACAATTATTAGCCTCTGAAAAGCGAGTTACATTAACAGAATGTTCGTGCTCGGCGCCCAGCGGGGAGTAGCTGCCACCAACTCTTACCGCGTGGAACGTCTGCCTCCTCGCAGCCTAAATACTCTCCAGGAAGCGGAGGTCTAGAGCGCTAACCGCTCGACACTCCGTCAGGTGCTGCCCCTGTCCCGCCCTCGACAACCGCGATTGGCTAGGATGCCGGTTGCCTCTAAACTACGCGGAAACAGTCCACGGCTCACAAAGAATGTCACTGGTGAGTGCAAGTATGTGCTCTTATTTTCAGGGTGAATCTAAAAACAACATATACACAACAACAGTTTCAATTATTTAAAAAGCGAGCTTCAGCTCAGTGTCACTGCACAATGTGCGTTTAAAACAATTATTAGCCTCTGAAAAGCGAGTTACATTAACAGAATGTTCGTGCTCGGCGCCCAGCGGGGAGTAGCTGCCACCAACTCTTACCGCGTGGAACGTCTGCCTCCTCGCAGCCTAAATACTCTCCAGGAAGCGGAGGTCTAGAGCGCTAACCGCTCGACACTCCGTCAGGTGCCGCCCCTGTCCCGCCCTCGACAACCGCGATTGGCTAGGATGCAGGTTGCCTCTAGACTACGCGGAAACAGTCCACGGCTCACAAAGAATGTCACTGGTGAGTGCAAGTATGTGCTCTTATTTTCAGGGTGAATCTAAAAACAACATATACACAGCAACAGTTTCAATTATTTAAAAAGCGAGCTTCAGCTCAGTGTCACTGCACAATGTGCGTTTAAAACAATTATTAGCCTCTGAAAAGCGAGTTACATTAACAGAATGTTCGTGCTCGGCGCCCAGCGGGGAGTAGCTGCCACCAACTCTTACCGCCAATCAATGGTAAATAATGGGAGGGCTCTAAGCCCTTGTATGTAAACAAAATGACTTGCAAGCAACTGCACATGCAACGTCTCAGGTGAGACCTAAAAATGGAGCAAAAAAAGGAGAAAACAAATGTAGAAAGTTAGTATTGCGCTACAAATGTAAAATATACAAAAGATGCACAATGTGGCTTGGCGTCTTACTTTGGATGGTGCTCTAATGTTGCAAATAGATATCAACTTGCAGTTCCCTCCGTTTTTGCAAATATTATTGCTAAAATAGAGAAATGTAGTGCTCCGGCCCTTGGAAGTAGAGCTGTAATGCAGGCCTCTTAAACCATAAGGTGGAGAGGACCACAACCCTTCAACTCAGCCTTGAGATGTATGTAGCTGATATGCTCCTCCGCCTTAAGCTACAGTAGGACAATGGTGGTTGTGATATACCCATGAATGGTTTAACTTGTTGTGCCATAATCCCATCAAATACAGAGATCCTACTCTTTTAGGCTATAATTGTGACTGGCTGCTGTTGGTTCACATATAACCACCACAAGGATGGATGGTACTTACCCCTAGATTCATTTTTCATAGCCAATTTTATTGTTTATGCCACTTGTCATGGTGTAACAAATAAATACGCATCTTCCTACCTTCAAGGAAATTCTACCAATGAGCGTTTTGCAGCCGCAGTTCATATTGGCCCATGGTGTGTTAATAGCCCCCTTGTGTACAGCAATAGCAACTGTGCAAAACCATAGCTAACAAAACTGCCAAATCTTTTATCCAATAAAAAGTGAAACATACTATTTTTGAAAGTCATTTGACTAAAATAGGCCACATATGAGTTTTGAGTACAAGCAGTATGGAGCAGATGTACAAACCCCTTGAGACACTTTTGTGCTGCTGTTGGGTCACTTTCTGTGAAGCAGCGGCGGCATAAACAATGCACAACTTTGCAGCCCATGTACAAATGTGACGCATCTAGGGAGATGCACCACCTTGGAAAGCCCTGCACCACATTATACCTGTGTCAGGTAAAATGTATGCAGGGTGAGCGTTCTCAAGCGGGAAAGCCTAATAGAAGTGGAGCAGTGAAATCTACAAGATTTCACTGCGCCACTTCTAGGACGCCACTGGGTCAAAAAACCTACCCTTGCTTGGAGGAGACGCAAGGCGTGATGCAGTGTATTAGGTATAGGCCTACCCATGCATTGCTGGAGTTGCATCGTGCTTGCAACACGACTCCAGCAATGAGTGACTTTAGCATCAAAATTTCTGAAGCATCTGTCAATCCTTGCACCATAGTGCGCTGTATTGTAAATACGGTGCATCCATGGCCACCATGGATGCACCAGGAAACTGACAAATCCATACAGATGTATCTGTTTCTTTTGAAATAGCCCCCAAGTTTGTATTTTAAATCTCCTCATGAAAGCCAAAAGAATGGTGATTCAAGGACAGCAACTTCATCTAAGGCATCCACCCACACTATTGCATAGACGCCTACCGGAAGATTGCAGCTACGAACCGTTAGGCTCCTCATTGGCCAAGACCGGTATCATTTATTTGTAAAATATTTCATCTCAAATTAGAGCGAGAGGAAGGGCAGGGGAGCGAAGCTAAGCATATTGGCATATTTCGATATTTGACAGCAAGCAATACAACATGTGGGAAGCAGAATGGCTGCCCAGCATGTGTACAAAGCTGGCACCACTGCAAGCTTTCATGGGCTCCTATTAGCAGAGTCTAATGTGTCTTGAAGCCATATGGTCTGTGTTCGCCTTCCACCCAAAGACACCAGATCTGTCACTGTCATCACTACAGAAACATGTAGTTTTTGTTGTGGACTCTAAAAGAACTGTATTTCAGTCATAAATATACACTAGTGTACATTCTTATATTGCTTTAAAAACAAGTGGGGGTCTGGGAACCGTTTCTCTTCACAGTAAAAGGCTATAGAAACGATAGAGATGTAGAAAACAGAATTCCTAATTCTAGAAAATGTGCACAAGTATTATGTCTAAAATGTGCTGTCATTGTGGGTAAGTTCAAACACAAAAATGAAGAAAAACGCTAATGGACGATTTACAAATTGCGTGCGAATATGTTTTCCTTTACAGTATACCACAAGTGGATGCTGCCAGCAGAGTGGTGGCCAGAGATTTGGTTTTCAAGAAACTCTTTGGATTTACTTCAAAAAGCGTTATTTGAGCAGCGGAAACATGAAAAAGAATGACGGGTGCCTTAAAGCATTATTTTCTACTTATATTTAAATGCTATTGGAAATATTTTTAGATTTTGTAATTGTCTTGTTGTTGGTTTTATGTAGCACTTTACTTTTAAGTGGCATATGTGGCATGTGTTTAACCGTTATGCATCAGGAGCAGAGTTGCGCTCATATTGTGTTTATGTTGCTGCGCCTTGGCGTGTAATAAAGCCTAGGCTAATATGTAATATGGTTGTAATGTATGAATGGAGACTTACAGCCTGATTCATCATGCTGAATTGCGCTCGCAAAGGGCCAGGATCTGAGAATCTGGCCCTTTGCGAGTGCGATTTTTGCATTTGGGATTCATCATCCCAAATGCAAAAATCGGTAATAGCGGTTTCGCTATTTTGCGAGGAATTACAATTAAGGAATCTCTATTTGAGATTCCTTAAATGCAATTCATCATCCATTTAAAAATTGGGAATTCGCAATTTCGGCCCGCTATTTACCGCGAGGTCAAACCTCGTGGTAAATAGCGAAAACTTAGAAAAATGCTTTTAAAAGCATTTTTCTAAGTTGCATGTTGCACACACACATGTCCTTTGGACATGTGTGTGCGCAACATCTGTTTAAATTTGCATTTAAGGGGTGCTAAAGGGTGTCCTTTGGACACCCATGGCACCCTTTAAATCGCTATCTTATTTGCGATTAGCTAATTGCTAATCGCAAATAAGGAATACTCCCCATTCATTCCTATGGGCCTTTTGGCCCATAGGAATGAATGGGGAGTTATTCCTTATTTGCGATTAGCAATTTGCTAATCGCAAATAAGGAATATGTAGGAATCGCATTTTGTTTTGCGATTCCTACATGAATCCCGTTTAGCGAGCCTGTAATAGCGATTCCTTATGAATCGCTATTAAAGACTCGCAAAACGGGTCTTTCATGAATCAGGCTGAAAGGGGCATATGTAGGTAGGCGTTTGTGATTCGCAAACGCCAAATTTCGCCGAATTTCGGCGTTTGCGAATCACAAACGCCCCTTTGGTGTGTAGGTGGCACTTAGCAAATTAAGGAATCACAAAAATTGTGATTCCTTATTTTGCTTATAGCTTTAAAGGGATCACAATTTTGCGATTCCCTAAATTCTATGTAGGGGTACCTTAAAAATTGCGATTTTGGCATAAGGAATCGCAAAATACCACCTACTTCAAGTAGATGGTATTTTGCGATTTCCTATAAAAATGCATTTTTTAAAAAAAATTCAAAGTGCCACGTGGCGCACAGCCATGCCCTTAGGGCATGTATGTGCACCACATGTACTTTCAGGCACATTCCAGGGGTGCAACAGGTGTCCTCTGGACACCGTGGCACCCTTGGAATTGCGATTATCAGATTGCAATTTTCTTACAGAAAATCGCAATTTGAGAATGTATCCCCATTCATTCCTATGGGCTTTTTGGCCCATAGGAATGAATGGGACACTCATTCCTTAATTGCGATTCGCAATTTGCTAATCGCAAATAAGGAATGTTAGAGATTCGCAAAAAAATTGTGAATTATTACCTACATTCCATTTTGCTATTCTCAAATAGCGATTCCTTAAAAATCGCTATTTGAGAATCTCAAAATGGAAATTACCTACATATGCCCCAAAGTGTGTTAATGCAGGATGGCATAAGTGAGAAGTGTTCAGGGTCAGTTGTACGAAAAATCCGATTTTGCAATTTCCAATAAGCAAATTTTACCAAATCGCAATTTGGAAATCCAAAATCTGCACCTATGGGCGCTGACCGCCTTCAACTTGTAAGTCGCAAAAGAGTTGGTTCCCATATTTGCAATTTGGTATTTGCGATCTCCAAATATGTCGCAAATTCCGGATGCAGTTGCAAATAGCGACCGCATTGTAAAAATTGCAAATCTGCATCCTGGTCAATGAGTCAAACTCATGAAATAGAAATTGCAGGATCAAAGGATGTCGGGGAGGGAGGCAGAGAGATTCTGGAGAGCTGCAGAGCACAATCAGTTAAATGAGGAACCTAAACAGCAGTCACCCAACACCAGGAATGGCTGGTCATAAGCAAGAGAAGGAGGCAGGAGGTTTCAGAGAAGGAACAAAAAGCAGTAGAGCTGAAGAGGATGCCCACAACATCTACTGGTCACTCCAGTAGTGTGACCTTCTCCCCAAAGCCACCATCAGTAGAGGCGGAGGATGCCATACAGCCGCCCCTCCCAAACCCTGCTGTCAGTCATCAGGTCCCGAAAGCAGTGCTCTACTGTGCATGCTCGAAGAAAATGTCACACTTTGCAGGCTTCTGGGCCTCAGGTGACTGCAGAACAACAGGCATGTCTGGTGGGCTTGAGGCGTTGATGCAGCAGGTTCAGTGCCTGCAGCACAAACAAAGAAAAACGGACAAGCGAAAATTGCAGACAATGGAACAGTCCAGTATTGTGGGGCTAAACACAGTGGCCCATCACTTGGCAGACAATCAGGCCAGCATGGACACAAAAATGGACAGACTGACACGTGCTCTTGCGAAACTCTATACTGAGATTTCAGAGGACAGGAGCACTCAAAGGGCCAGATGTATTAAGCCTTTTTCCCGTTCGCAAACAGGACAATTCTCAGAACCGGCCCATTTGCGAACGGGAAAAAGCCTTTTGAGATGTATCTCAAACCTACATTCATTACATTTTGCTAGTCCTTAATAGCGTAACACCAAAATTCACTATTAAGGACTTGCAAACTGCAAAGATGATACATCTGCCTCAAAGTGCGCAGAGAGAGGAGCAGTGCTGTGCGCATTGATGCCATGACCAGGTCCATTGGAAGGCTCGCACTGGCCACCACTGAATAACTGACAGAATATCTAGGAGCTAAATATAGACCTACAAAAATATCAGTGACAAAATATCGACAACCAAAATATCAAATTCCCCTTTACGAACAGGTAAGTACAAAAAAGTTTAATCCAAAATATCATTGTAAATAATATAGTTTGTTAAAATATTGAATTTTTTAAATGACTTGAAAGTATTGTTAAATAACATACTTAAAAATACCTAAATAACCTTAGCAATTATAAATAATTAAATGTAATAATAAAAAAAATAAACATGCATTTTTATTTTTTAATACATATATATTAACTCAATAGTATTAAAAAAAAATCAATATTTTTAGCATAGGATAGCGGGAGGGTAACATTTACTATTCCCACTCCAGTGAGGGCAAAAGTAGGGAAAGCGTTGGATAGCAGGAGGGTAAAAATTACTATTCCCACTCCAGTGAGTGCATCGGTAGGGAAAGCGTTGGATAGCGGGAGGGTAAAAATTACTATTCCCACTCAAGTGAGTGCAACAGTAGGGAAAGCGTTGGATAGCGGGAGGGTAAACATTGCCTCTCCCACTCCAGTGAGTGCAAAAGTAAGAAAAGCTTTGGATAGCGGGGGAGTAAAAATTACTATTCTCACTCCAGTGAGTGCTACAGTAGGAAAAGTGTCGGATAGTGTAGGGGTAAAAATTACTATTCCCACTCCAGTGAGTGCAACAGTAGGGAAAGCGTTGGATAGCGGGAGGGTAAAAGTTACTATTCCCACTCCAGTGAGTGCAACAGTAAGGAAAGCTTTGAATAGCGGGAGAGTAAAAATTACTATTCCCACTCGAGTGAGTGCAACAGTAGGGAAAGCGTTGCATAGCGTAGGGGTAAAAATTACCATTCCCACTCCAGTGAGTGTATCAGTAGGGAAAGCGTTGGATAGCGTAGGTGTAAAAAGTTACTATTCCCACTCCAGTGAGTTTAACAGTAGGGAAAAGTTGGATAGCGAGAGGGTAAAAATTACTATTTCCACTCAAGTGAGTGCAACAGTAGGGAAAGCGTTGGATAGCATAGCGGTAAAAATTACTATTTCCACTCTAGAGAGTGCAACAGTAGGGAAAGTGTTGAATAGTGTAGGGGTAAAAATTACTATTCCCACTCCAGAGAGTGCAACGGTAGGGAAAGTGTTGGATAGTGTAGGGGTAAAAATTACTATTCCCACTCCAGTATACTTCATATTCCCTACTGTGGGGCTCCTTCTGTAAATTATTCTTGGCACCTCCCCTATGTTCTCAAGTAAACCTGGCACCCCCTTGAGCAGTCATCAATGGTATACCATTTGGAGAAACGGTAAGGATCAGGAGAAACTGTAGCACAGATAATAATTTTAAGGAGGAAGTGAACAAATTATATAGCAGACTCAGAACCAGGGGCTACCAGAAAAGGACACTGGATAAAGCCCTAAGTAAAGTGTCGCAGATCCAAAGAGTAACGACCTACAATGTGCAATAGGACAAGATTTACAGGGTGCTCAAGAAGAATTGGCAAATGCTCAAGGGGTCGCCAGGTTTACTTGAGAACTTAGGGGAGGTGCCAAGAATAATTTACAGAAGGAGCCCCACAGTAGGGAATATGATTATGAGAAATTATATTAAACCTACATGAAAAACTACGATTGGTTGAATGCCCTCACCGCCCACTGGATTTTTCACCTGTGGATCATGCAATATTTGCCATCTAGGCATTAATCATACTAAGGAGTTCCGGTATAACAGTGTGAAGTCCTATCGGATACAGGAGTTTATCAACTGTAATAGTACAGGGGTGATTTATGTGCTAATCTGTTCATGTGAGAAAATTTATATTGGTAGTACCAAGAGAACTCTTAAAATCAGGTTACAAGAGCATAGACGGGCCATTCTTAACCAAGATCCTAAATCACACATTTTTCAACATATTAAGGAAAGTCATAACACCCTTAAGGAATTTAAATTCCATGGAATCCAGAAAATGGAACAGAGTATTAGAGGAGGTGATTGGGAATTATCTATCAGAAAGCAAGCAGCAAGTTGGATTAGCCGCTGTAGAGCAGTCAAGCTGGGTTTAAACAGTCATTCAGAATTACACCATTTTTTGCAATAATGGGATGTTTCAGAATTAACCGATATTGGAGCAATCTTTCGATTGTTAATTGGGGACATCCGCCTCTCGAAGATTTGTTTGTTTTGATGCTCAGTAAAGTTTCTCTAAAGTTTTGTTTTTAGATCAATGTTTGAGTACAGGCAAGCATTGTATGTAATAATACATTTTTTAACTGTTGTGCGGCATGAAACCTGAAGGTTTGAGTAGCAAATTATGTAATAGTTACAGGCAGACATTGTCTGTTGAACCATGTAGGAGGACATCAATTCTTGATATTGGGTCCAAATATTAAATAAAATTAAAAGAGTATACAATAAAAAATTGGATGCATATCAAGGAATCTGAAGGAGATAATGGTAGAGTTCGGAAGAAATAAGTGGCCAGTTGCAGAATCACGCCATGGCATTAGGATCAGTGTTTAAGCTTTTTGAAGCCAACACTTAGGTCCAATGTGGGGTTTTAAGATCGTTTAATATCCATGGAATTGTGACCGATGATGACTCTATGACTTACATGCCAATAATAGGAAATGTAGTGAAGAAATTCATTGTGGGGCTACTTAGTTAGAAAATGGCTAAAATGTTAAGGCAGATTACAGGATGTGATTGTTAGGATCCGCGGTCAGATATTGCTCATTAACACGCTAGATCTGGATGATCATTGGATGTTGGGAGCAACAAAGACGGCAGGGTATTGTAACGATGGTGATTGGTTCAAGGCACATACAGGAAATAAACGGGAGTCTGCACAGTTTATGATGTGTGAATTACGTGTGACAGGCTAACAGTCGTTAATCGGAATTTGTACACTCGATATTGGCAATGGGATGTGTATTTGAATATTTAGCTAAACTTTGTTTAATAATACGTGAGACTTTAGTAATAACTTTAACGACGAGAATCGGGCTTTTTTAAAGACAAACAGGAAGTTGTCTCAACGATGATGATTGGTTGATGGCGATAACAGGAAATAAACATGAGTATTTCCGGGCCGCATTTTTGCAGACTCTGCGTGATAGGCTGCATTGGCCAAACAGGAAACTAACTGGTACCTTTCTGGTCTTGGTTCTTGGGTGCGAACCACACAGGAAACATGGTTAGAACGATCATGGGTTTACGCGGGGAATGAAAAATTTCCTAGCTAATGTAACGGAAAGTTTCAATTCTATTAAGGACTAGGAGGCGAGGATTATGCAGTCCTTTCTTCTCTTTATTATAATCAGCACTTTAAAGAAAACCAATCAAAACATTTTATCGAACCACAACTCCCATGAGCACATGGGATACAGTGTCCATGGTAACCAACAGCCAATCATGGATCCGTCCGCCGTGCCGTCCTATCCTCTTCCACTTCTTCTCTGTGAGGCAGAACCCCAGGAAACATTCTTCAATCCTTCTGGTCTTGTCCTAAACCAAACAAGAAGACCGTTATCCAGCTCTTCTTACAAGAAGGAAGGCAAAAGGCATTACACAGCATGCACCAGAATCAATATAGCCTGACAATGTGAACATTACCGGGTTTCAAACATGAATTCAGATAGTATACCGTTCTAGCTCAAGTCATTGCATTAGCATAGCATTGAAGCAAATCATAAAATTAATACTTACTGAAGTACGAAGGTGTACGGGTGGGGCGAGACCGGCCAGTCTCGGGAGGGATAATCCTCGCCTCCTAGTCCTTAATAGAATTGAAACTTTCCGTTACGTTAGCTAGGAAATTTTTCATTCTATGTCAGGACGGAGGCGAGGATTATGCAGTTTCAAAGCTTTTCCACCACAAGCTCTGCCGCGCCATAGATGGGCTTGAAGTAAAACTTTTTGAATGTAGACTCCGAGGACCAGCCTGCTGCTGCCATGATGTCCTCTAGCCTACCGCCCACCTGAATGGCCTTAGAGGCCATGGCTCCCCTCACAGAGTGAGCTCCAAATCTGGTCACATCTATTCCCGCTTTGGTCATGATCCAACGGACCCACCTAGCCATAGACGGAGCCGAAACAGCCTTAAAAGGCTTCTGCAATGCTACGAGGAGCTGCCGTTCCCCAGGAGGGCGGCAATCCGCTGTCATATCCTCGTACACCTTGAGGCAACGCACCACACACAACTTCGGATGATCCGGAAACGTCGGGTAGGACACTGACCTGATGCTAGTTTTGGTACGTCTAGCAACTGTGAAAGTCACTCCCTCCGGAGTGAATACGCGTGCCGTGATATCCAGTGCACGCACGTCAGAAACTCACTTACATGAGACCAGACACAGCAAAATCGCCAGTTTAGATGACAGTTCTTTCCTGTTCAGATACTGGTTGTCACGCCAGGAGCTAAGGAACCTGAGGATGATGTTGACATCCCAGAGATTGTAATACCTAGGTTCTGGGGGCGTGGAAAGTCTGACATCATTCATGAGCTTGCAAACCCAAGGATGCTCCCCCGCCAGCCTGCCGTCGATGTGAGAATGTCCCGCCGAAATAGCGGACCTGAAAGAGTTGATGGACCGATAGGCCAAGCCCGATTGGGGTAGTTCAGCCAGAAAATTCAGAATGTGGGTAACGTCAGCCCCCACGGGATCGGCGTGTCTTCCCAGACACCAACGACGCCACTGCTGCCAAGCCGATTGGTACCTCTTGACGGTACCTGGGGCCCAGGCTCTGCTGATGAGTTCCTCAGCGTCCGCCGAAAGGCGCCCGTCCTGCCAACATCCCCGGAAATCCTCCACGCCATGAGGATTAAGGTTTCCTGAAGCACCAGCGGGTGCCCCTCTCCCAGGGGCCCCGAAAGTAGCGACAGGAACAAGGGCAGATGAATCAGACAATCCCACGACAGCTCTAGCATTGGGGGAAACCAGGCCTGAGCCCGCCAAAAGGGGGTCACCAGGACCAGCGAGGCTCGTTGTCGGTGAACTTGTGCCGCTACTCGAGGAATCATGAGGAAAGGGGGAAAGGCGTACGCCTGCTCCGTCGACCAGTTCTGTAGGAAAGCATCGACCGCGATCGCTTCCGGGTCCGGCCTCCAGCTCACGAACCTCGGAAGTTGACGGTTGAGCCGGGAAGCAAACAGGTCCAGTGAGAACAGTCCCCAAGTCTCTGTCAAAGCTTGGAAGACCGCAGGGTGCAGCCTCCAATCGCTGAAATCCTGGAAAATCCTGGAAATTCCTGGAATGCCAGTCCGCGATCGAGTTCTGCGTCCCCGGGAGATATTCCGCCGAGACTGAAATCTGTTTTTCCAGGCAATAGTGGCAAAAGTCTTTCGCCAGGTTCGCCAGCGCCTTGGACCGAGGCCCGCCCAGGCGATTGATATACTGTACCGCCGACACATTGTCCATGCATAACAGGATGCAGCACGACACCTGGTTCTGTGTCAGAGACTTCACCGCGAAGGAGCCCGCTAGAAGCTCCAGGCAGTTGATGTGAAGCTGTAGCTCGTCCTCCGACCACCGGCCCCCCATGGTGACATTGCCGCAACGGGCTCCCCAGCCCGCTCTGCTGGCATCCGATTCGATGATCAGGTCCGGGCTGGATCCGAAGATCGCCCTCCCGTTCCACGCACTCATGTGCTCTATCCACCATCGCAACTCCGCCCTCGTTTCCTCTGTAAGGGAGATGAGTTCGGAGTAAGTAAGACCCTTCCGGAGGTGTTGCGCCTTCAGGCGTTGAAGTGCCCTGTAATGCAACGGGCCCGGAAAAATCGCCTGAATCGAGGATGACAGAAGGCCCACTATTCGAGCCAGGTGCCCAAGGAAGATCCTGTCCTTCCGCAGAGTCTGGGAGAGTTCCTTGCGGATCTTGTTCACCTTCTGCTGCGGGAGACTGAGGCAGGCCGTGTCGAAATCTATGAGGAAGCCCAGAAAGGTAATCTGTCTCCTCGGAAGAAGTTCCGACTTCTGAGCATTCACTACAAACCCCAAATCCTGGAGCAGGGCAATAGTCATGGTCAAGTGCGACCGAAGACGTTCCGGCGACTGATCCATGATCAGGATGTCGTCGAGATATGTGATCATCCGTACGCCTCTCTCGCGTAGCGTCTCCACCACCGGCCGAAGGAGCTTCGTAAAGCACCAAGGGGCCGACGAGAGACCGAATGGTAGGGCTTGAAATTCAAAGACCTCCTCGTTCCATAAGAATTGCAGGTAGCGCCTGTGAGGGGGAAAGATCGGTACCGTGAGGTACGCGTCCTTCAAGTCCAGGCGAACCATCCAATCCCCCTGTAGGAGAATGTCACGTAACAGATGGATTCCCTCCATCTTGAAATGGCGGTAAACCAGCCATTAGTTGAACTCCCGTAAGTTGATGACCGGGCGAAGCCCCTTGTCCTTCTTCTGGACTAGAAAGATGTTGCTCAAGAACCCCGCAGGGTGAAGGTGTGTTCTGCGAATTGCACCTTTTTTGAGGAGTTCTGTGATCTCGTTTTCGATAAGAAGTCTGTCTTCTGTGAAAAAAACCAAGGGGCGAGGGCGAACCCTCTGGTGGGGAGTGCCATAGAATTCTATCCAGAAGCCCCTGACCGTCTGGAGAACCCAAGGGTCTGAGGAGATTTTGCACCAGTTGTGGAGATGCTCCAGTAGCCTCCCCCCCCAGAACGGATGGGGAAAAAAGGGTAACACTCACCGGATGGGCCTCCCGGTGCATTGGCACTGCCGTGGTAGCCTCTGCCGCGCCCTCTGCCGGCGCCTCGGCTCGGGTAGAAGTTCCCCTGGCGACCGTCGTTCCAGCCGTTGTTATGACGCTGCTGGGTTTTGTTGTTAGGGCCCTGCTGGGATTGGCGGCCGGAGGAGTGACCCCGTCCTCGTCCGGCCCCTGCAAAAACCCGTCCAGGGAAAATTTTCTTGATTGAAGTTTGTGCTCTGTCTAAAGCAGAGAAAGTCGTGACAAACGTTTTTAATTCTTTAAAAAAGGTTCTCCAAAGAGTTTGCCTTGTGCAATAGGGCCAGCCTCCGAAGTGGCTAGATCTCCGAGTTTTGGATCAATCTTGATAAGGAGAGATTTCCTTCGCTCTGCTGCCAACGCACAGTTCGCGTTGCCCAGGAAGCATAGGGTTCTCTGTGCCCAACCTGCCACGACCTCCGTGGACATCCCCGTCCCCGACTCCTTGGCCCTCTCGGCTAACTGGATAATCTGGGTAACGGGGCCCACGGCGTCCAGGAGCTTATCCTGGCAGTTGCGCCAGGATCGATCTATGCCCCTCCTAGGGTCCTTCATAAATTTTGCGAAGAACGCATAGAGCTTTTCGTCAATGTCTGGAGTGGCCGCCACTCTGCCTTCCAGTTTAGGGCGAGGGCATTCACCCCGCATGCGGGTCCTAACCTCCTTGTCTAGAGGTTGGCGTACCTTACCAGCTACGTACGCAGCTACCTTGGGGTCCGGGATCCACTCCGACAACCTCGGGTGGTGGATCCTTGGGGGATTGAACACATCTGGGGTCTTGTCATCCCCCTCCACGGATTCCGAAGAATGGGACGCAGGACGCCAGAGACGTACCGAGTAGCCATCCTCGTCGGCCGAGGAATCATCATCATCGGTAACACCCTCTCCCTCCAAGGGGAAACCATCCTCCTGGTCGGAGTCCAGGGCGACCTTGTCGCCATCCTCTCCGGGGAAAAATCCCTCCCGGTAGGGTAATGTTTTTAGCGTTCCCGCACTCTTGCGGAAGGAGTCCCTTAAGCGATCGAACTCCTCCAAGTGCCCCGCGTGACGCTTCGCTGACTTCTTCCCACCACCCTGCACACCTTTGGTTCCGCGGTCCGCAGGACCTGCGCCTCTAAACTCCCCGGGGAGACTCTGTGCGAGGGCATCCACTCTCTCCCTCAAAGGTGCCAGCACCGTGTCCAGCGCCTGCGAAAGCGCGCGACCAACCGCCGGTGGCACGGGCTGGAAGCAGCTCATTTGTTCCGCCTCCTGAATGGGGGGGGTTGACTGCTCAACAGTCTGCATGTCAATGAGGGTGAGAGCACAGTAACACCTTAATTAATTTCAGAAGGTAGCCCCCTCACCGGTGCTCAGGCAGTACCGCCGTCCGATTTTATCTGCGGTGACAGAAATCCGCCACCAGGTGGCGCTGCGCACACAGCGCGAACGAGTACACTGAGCCGGTGTCAGAGGCGATGGTTGGTGAGGCAGGGAACTCCCGTCTCAGCGCGCTGTCCCGCAAGGCAAGAACCGCGAGCGCAGCCTAAATCCTTGCGGTGGCGCCCCACAGGGCCGAGGGAAAGCAAGGACGCTCTCCACAGAGCCCACGATCGCACGGCAGAGACGGCGCAAGCAGCGCCTGACGCTCGTCAATTGCCGTAACGCCTAAAGGAGAAAAAGCGCACCAAAGAGTAAGCGCTACTGCGCAGGCACTAAATGAACCAACAAACTTATGAAAAAACACGCAATATGTCAGAAAAGTAAAGAGGGTGACTTATCTGACGAGCAGAGATGAGAGAGGAAGAGGATAGGACGTCATGGCTATTTATACGACGGATGGATCCATGATTGGCTGTTGGTTACCATGGACACTGTATCCCATGTGCTCATGGGAGTTGTGGTTCGATAAAAATGTTTTGATTGGTTTTCATTAAAGTGCTGATTATAATAAAGAGAAGAAAGGACTGCATAATACTCGCCTCCGTCCTGACATAGAATTTGGCTCGTTTTGATCGGTTGTAGTCGGCCATAAATACTGGGGCCTAAGAGAGAGCAAGGCACAGCGGAAATGATCGCAACGGCTGCCAGAACGGAACGCGTTGTCATTGAGAAGGGTCGAGAAATATAGGTAAGAAGACGCAGTGGGCATTTTTAGCATGAAATTCGAATGTGGTAGAGCATGCCTATTGATTGTATTTTATCTTTTATTGTTTTTGGGTGCCCTTTAGATCACGGAGATGGGACGATAATGAGGAAATAGCTTGGGATTGAGCCGCATTAAACGAAGTAGAGAGGGCGACTGGGTCCACTGGGGAACAAGGTGAGCAATCTGGACATTGGTGGCAGTCTTAAAGTGTTGGGAGATTATAGAAATATGAAATTATTAGTACATCTCGTATGGGTTTTTCTTTTGGAGTACACTGGATATGATGAGAGTGTAGAAACTATGCGCATAATCAGCAGATTCAAGAGCTATTAGGACTTTGGCAAACAAACGGTTATATTTTGATTACTTGTAGGAAGTCTCGAGTGAAGATCGAATCAAGTAATGCGGGCCAAAGCAAGGGTGCTATGACCTTAATTGTTGTTTTTGAATATATTGCAGGGAAATTTTGGTCGCCTGGGTGAATCAGCACAGAATTAACTTTGAGCGCAGTATCCGTGACGACTCGTGACCGTGACATTATTACACTAATGAACACACTCACTTTTATTTGTTAGGTGAGAGGTGGCACAAGTGATTATTATTTTTTGAGGGTTTTATGCCAGCGCATTGAATCTGAGATGGGAGTGCAGCAAACTCATTGTGGTTTTTATATTTATTTTTGTTTCCTTTTAAGTACTATGGTCATATGAACACTAGTCGCAAACATCTACAGAAGTTGGAAGAATATTGGGAAACAGTTAGCACGGCCATTGGTGGGATTGGAGAAAGGATAATTATATCTGAGGTGAGAAACATGATTAGAACATAAGAATGATGATTTCATTAATGAGTTTCGCTGATTGAAAACATCAGATTTTGATAAACATGAACGGTAATGATGTATGTTTTCTTAGTGATGTTAAGAAACCACCTTGGGAGTGTACTGCGTTTCATGAATTAAAAACAAGTTAAAATATTGTTAATCTTTTTGAATGGCATATAGGCAGGCTCGAAGAAGCATGCGTAGAATGGTATATAGGCAGGAAAATATTAGATGAATTTACAATAAGAATTGTTTGGTTAGAGGCTATTTGACCATTATGGTTACTTTTTGTTTTTTTCATTTTTTCTCACAGCCCTGATGATGTCGCGGTTGGGACAAAACGCGTAGGCTGTAGCGGTGGAAATTGTATAGACTTTGCCACTATTATCTGTGAAAAGGAAATGAACATCAATACAATGGATATCATCTATCAATGCAAATATTAAAGACATTGATTCAGTAATGAAGAAAGCCTGCTTGGAATTTCTTTATCCTTAACTCTTGATTAAAGGCAGAAATTGTTGCTTTACATTTATATGTATATGTGATACTCCTTAGGCAATATTTTTTCTGATTTATAGTGGCTTTGACGACGGGCTGCTTCAAGTAGAGTATCAACTTGAAATTTCGAATACTTCCTGAATATAGTACTTGATTAAATATCTCACTGTACACAAAGTTCAGTACCCTCATCGTGCTAGTTTTTGAATAATATTGGAAGGGCGCCAATAAGGGAGTGGCTATATATTTTTTAATTTTGTTGTTGGTGCTGTAAACAACGTACACTTTGACTTTATGGTGTCAAAATGTATGCGAATGTCAGCTTGTCTGTCAACTGTTTAGTAACTCCTGACATTAAAGGTATTGTTACTTTGAGCAATCAATCAAGTGTGGTGCCATTTTGTTACAGTATTGAGGCTATGAACATGTCTTACCTTGAGAGGTAATGTGTAGCAGTGTGGCCTCTGCACCTTCTCCTCTCCCTTCCTCTGCTCTGCTCTCTTCTTTTGGCTGCTGAATAGGTGGGCCAGGATCCTTCACCTCTGAATCAGATTCAGGCACTGCAATGTGTAGGCCTCTCATGCAGGCAATATTGTGTAGGCAGGTACGCTTTCTACAATCTGACAAGCAGATTCTGGTATATATTGTAAGGCCCCCGCCCCCCTGATGGAGGCAGCGAAAAAAAGATTTGAGCCAACCAAATGTTCACTCGATCACAGTGCTGTTGTGACGATGTGCAGTGTTGTATCGCCTTTCATTTTGTGTGGTGGGAGAAAGGTAGGGTGTAAAGATCCAGGGGCATATGCACTGTCAACTGAAACACATATATTAGTGTGAGATACCATACATATTGTGAGGATTGGGCACTTACATATCAGCATTTACATTAATTGTCAGTACCTAATAAGTATCTGTCATTAAATTCCCCACTTTCCGGTCGTCTGTATAGTCCGTTGGGCATTAATATGAATGAGCCATGGGGCCTTCCAAGAAATTTTGAGATGTCGAATGTCAGTTATTATATTGTGGTCAATGCAAACTACTTGTATATTAGGGAATGCTTTTTTTTCGTGGTCCTAAAAAGGTAGTTAAGATGAGATGAAGGACACATGGGCACGTGTTCCATCAATACACCCTATGACCAAGGAAAATTTTGCTATCCTGTAAAATTGTAATGTGGTAATTCACAATTCGCCTTTTTCCGGGGCAAGTATATGTGACGGTGGATGTTGAGAAGCATGGAATTGAGGAATGAGCGGAAAAAATGTGATCCTCACCTACAACAGTTGCCACATCCTGATAACTGCCAGAGGCCAATAGGTGTAATTAGCACAATCAGGGGGGTAGTTTCACAGGGTGTTTGGGGTGTAACACCCCCCAAATGAATGTATTTTCAGATAGTGGGGTACAGGTGCTTTCAGTCGGGTTAGGTGGGATATAAGTCAAATTTCAACAGGGATGTATATATACACACATAGACAAAAATATTGGTTATTTAACAATTCTAGAAAATGTGATTATTTTCCTAGCACTCTTACCCATCCGCATTCCTCTCCCATTCCATTGCCCCTTAGGGCATGCGCCCTCCTTATGGTATAATGTATTGAAACATTATACAGTTGTACAAAAGTGAGAGGAACCCCTTTACGCCAAAGGATTAGGGTACTATATAATTGTGTCACAAAAGAAGTATCCTTTGGACTGTATTAGTGGACTCTAAATAATATTAACTTTATGCACTAAAGTACATCTAGATCTCACTCATTCAAGTTCACATCATACGTATAAGGGAAGTATAACCATATACCCAAGGTCAACAATTTAGACAACGTTTTTATGAAAAAGTATAAATCTGTTTATTGTTTAAAAATATCATGTAGTACACAGATCTAAAAGTGTGTGAATAGTCAATTATACAATTGTTTCTAAGAGCATCTGAAATTGATTCAGAGTAATATACATGTTGTGAACAAATTAAAACACTTTTTCTACAAGCACATAAAAACACATTACAAGTTAAAAAGAGAGTATATACACAAGACAAACAAATATGTCATTAAAATAGCACACATCTCTGATTTATTAATATTTTTGGCAGAAACCCGGTACTCTAATGTTTATAAGTACTCAGTGGTCTCAGCATCTCACGGATTGTGTTTTTCTTAAGGGGCGTCAATGCATTTCGATGGAAGCCTTATAATACCATCTATATCAAGACTTAAATTGTAACTCTCAAAGACAAACTGATTTAAGCTTGAACCGTTAAAAACAACTCTTGCTGATTAAAAGAGGCCGCACGGGCATTCAAGGATATGGAATTGCAGTGAGATTCTGGGGCAGATACCTCCATCTTCCTCACTACTGCCCAGATAGAGAATGTCGGATGTATCATATTAACACCTTTGTAGGCACCAATAATTGACGTTGTGGTTGCCTTTGTCATAGGAGTATTTATCACCGGCCATATTGGCTTGGATTTACAAAATTCCTGTTTCAACCTCGGAGAACACTTTTATCATTAGGATTTTTCTACGTGCGAGGGCGTCACGTCGTCTTTCGGGTATCTTCAGAGCAGGTTATACTTCCCTTATATGCATGATGTGAACTTGAATGAGTGAGATTTAGATGTACTTTAGTGCATAGAGTTAATATTATTTAGAGTCCACTAATACACTTCAAAGCAAAGGATACTTCTTTTGGGATCCAATTGAAACATTATATGCCAGTCTGATTGCTAGAAAATCTGAAGCTCTCACCCCTCCAATCCAACTGACCAAGCTACACCCCTGAGCACAACACCTATGTGGCTTTAAAAGGGCAATTAACTCAAAAATCGCAGTACTACTTAGCCTGTATTTGTCATCTACCTCTTTCCTCTGTTTGGTCAAAAATGGTCAGCCTGATTCTGAATATCCTCTCCTGTCTCCGCCTCCTCCTCTTCTGAGCAGCCAGTATGCGCATCCTCCTTGCTATCACGTATAGGGCGGCAATTGTGGACAGCTATGGTGAATTCTGGGACTGATTTTATAGTTTGCACCCAGTTACTACCTGGTTTTGAATTGGCTGTAAATTGCATGAGCAAACAGGTCAAATTGTGACTAATCGCTATTTGTGACTGCATCAAACATCCCTTTTGCTAATCGGTATTACGAATTCCTATTTTTAATCAATATATTTATTCGCAAAAAATACCAACTAGTAAACCAGTGGCATCACTATTTTTTGTTTGCAAATGATGTTTATACATGGCGTACTGCGATTTTTGAATCCTCAAACGACTATGCAATTGTTTTGCGAGTCGCTATTCTTTTGTACATCTGGGTCCTAGTTCTTTATGTGTATGGCAGAGACTACTCCTATGAGGTTGAAGCAGATGCATAGCTGTGTTTATGTCTGGAGTGCAGCGAAACGAGTGAGAAATAGTTATGCACATAGTTAAGCCTACCATTCTTGGGGTTATTTTTTCAGCTTCAGTGGGTACTATCCAGAGTTATTTTTCTTTAAAACCCCTCATACCGTTGGCTGATGATTTTGTGGCTCATTGTGGGATCATCTTAGGAAAAATCAAGAAGTAGCTGTTTTTCCAAATTCTGGGTGCTATTTTATGTTTCTTGACTTTGCCAGGAGAAAATTTCAAAATGTTGCTGCTTGTAGAGAGAAGAGAATTCCATTAACATATTTCATCCCATAAGGAAGGATAGTGAGCTTCAGTGCCAGTCTAGAGTAGAGACATCTCTTCTGTGAATGTCTTTGCACTTTTCTGGCCAATCTTTTTATGTCCAGATGTTATCCTACCTTACTGCGGAGTCTCCACTTTCGTAAACGTACTATTAAAATGCAGTTTTGCAAATACTGAAAAGCTTAAACGTATGTAAATGTGTATGTTGTGAATCAGGCCTGTCCTATCTTTTTCTGTGTAGAGTTTTCTGAAGACTGCAGAATCTCCGCACTTGTCAACTTACTATTAAAATGTAGTTTTGTGAATAGTGAGAAAGCGTAAACTTACAGAAATTTGTAAGTCTACCTTTGTGAATCATGCAGTATTTGTACAATTAAGATTCAACAGGTAAAGAGAATCTAAAAAGGTTCTGGGGGGCGTGGCCAAGATGGCGGGCTGAGAGGAGGCACCGTCCGTGAGCTCCCGTAATCCTGGGCCCTTGAACCACTGAAATCCGCTGATCTCCTCCCAACTGCACGGAGATCGGCGCCAGAAACGAGAGAGCACACAGCGACACTGCTCAAAGCTCCTCATAGCCCTGTGGTTACAGCGGCGGGGCTCCGGAGTGAACCCGGGGAAGGAGACGGCTTGGGGAGCTGGTCGGGCCCTGAGGAGGCCGGAGCCGCAGAACAACGGAGCTGCGAAGGGGCGGACTCAATGCACGCGGACCGCCTGGAGGTAACGGTCGGCCCCCGCACAGCCCCCCAGCGAGATTCAGTGGCGTGGACGTACGCGGTGCACGTGGTGCCCGGAGCTGACTCCGCCGAGTGAGGGACCGGCGTGGGGACGCTACGCCAGGCCGGGGACCGGGCCTGCCAGTAGGCCTGAGGCTGCGCGCTATCCCCCTGTTCCATCGGAGACCAGCGCAGGAAGAGGGAGCGGGTGGACGGCCACTCGGGGGCACCTCCATGCAGCGCGGGCTGCCAGAGCATAGCTGCCGACCATCGCACGGACCTGGGTAGGAGGCTGAAGCAGCGGATTGGCATAGGGTCGCTACGCGAGTCCGAGGACGCGGCCGGAAGTGGGCCTCTGACTGCACATCGTCCCCTCGGTCCGCCGACACTCGGCGGCGGGGGTGGGGCACCCTAAATGTCCCTTCGGACGCCACAGGAAAACCCGGGGCCTTCCATCGCAGGCCCCAGAGACAGCACAGAACTGTGGGAACCTGAGGGGGGGCCGCAACGCTGCGGGGGACGACCCACACGGCCTGTTGTACACCTCGCTCCCTGGCCGAGAGGGTGTGGCTCTGCTGCGGTCCCGGTCAGCCGGTGCGAGCCCTAGACTCCGGTGAGGGCGACGCCATTGGAATGGCCGGAGGGGCTACACAGCCAAGTTTAAGAGACATGTAACAGGCCGGCCGCACCTCAGGCGACCCGCCACGCAGTTGTGGCAAGCCTTGACCGCCGGAGTCACACAGCCTTGCCCCTCGACTCAGTGCACTACGATTGCGACCAGCGCTGGAGGTGGACCTCGATCGCCCCCTTCAGATCAGGGCTCTTGGTGTGTCCTGGGGGCCTGCAAGCAGGAGTGAGAGCTAGCTGTGACACCCGTTGTTGTGCCATAAGATCCCGCAAGGGGTTTCACCCGCCGGACAGAGGATATCCCGGAACCAGTGCCAAGTCGCACAGCTCCCGCCAGAGGACTACATCATTTGGCGCGCTTTCCCGCATTCACGATGTCCGGTAACAGAGGGAGTAAGAAGGGAGACGGCACATTGCCGGAGATGCTGGGTAGGGGTACCCCGAGACAGGACAAGGATCAGCAAGCCCCAGGCCCCTCGAGCAGCTCCCGTGGAGCGGAAGGAGGGGAACCTCCGGTAACCAGATCCTTCCTGGAGTCACTATTCAGCTCCCTCAGGGATGATTTCCAAGCACTAAAGTAAGAGGAGGCCGGAGAGGTTCGGGAGGTGCGAAGAGAAGTCGACTCCCTTGGCGAAAGAGTGGCTACTGTGGAGGTAGCCGGCCACTCTCGAGACGAAGAGATCGCGCAGCTACAGCAGGAGGTATTGCGACTACGGGATCAGCAGCTTGACCTCCAGGCGCACAATGAGGATCTCGAGAATAGGTCTCGGCGCAATAACATTCGGGTCCGGGGAATTCCATCTAAAGAGCAGGGCGGCGATGTCGCTGAATACCTGAGGGACCTGTTTAGTGAGATACTGGGCGAACCAGGGGACTTCCCTATAAGAATTGACAGGGCGCACAGAGTGGGCCTGCCGCGCCGGTCCTCGGCGCGTCCCCCTGATATCTTGGCCTTCCTACCGTACTTTCCTTTGAAGGAACGGATCCTCCGTAAGGCATGGAAGCAGCAGTCCCTGCGTTTCCGGGGACACCAGGTGGCCTTTTTTCAGGACTTATCAGCAATCACACTGCAAAAACGCAAAGCATTTAAAATAGCTACGGATTTCCTGAGGGAACACGACACTCAGTACTCCTGGGGCCATCCCTTCCGGCTCATCTTTCGGTGGAACGGGACTTTGCACCAACTCCGGTCCTTGCAGGACACCTGTGGAGTGCTGGGGATCACCGCGACGGACGAGGATGCACCTACCCCCGCCGCCGACACGGCACTAAAGATGGTTGGCAGACGCTCCAGGGACGGCGATCTCCTTCTACGCCCATGCGACCAGACTCACCCACTATCCGGGCGGAAATGGACAGTGCAGTGCGGGAGGTGACCAGAGACACGGCGTCTGGTGATGTGGCCCTAACGGCCTGAGTACACTCCGGGGGGAGATCGACAAGGCTTCTTCATCAATGCAGGTTCGGGGGTTCGGGGGAGGGGGGGTGGTGGGGGGGTGTGTTGTGGCTGGACGTCCACTTGAATAACTTTCCACGGACTTGTCCACTAGGGACCGGACTTGGACAATGGGGGGTTTTGAGCAGTTGGCCGAGGGGGAGGTGAGGGAGGGGGGCAGTTGGGGAAGTTTCTGGTTTGGAGGGGAAGGGGGATGGGTTGAGGAGGGGGGAAGGAGGAAGGGGAGGGGGAGTGGGGGGAAAGGGAGATTTGTTGTTTGCATGAAGGGACTGTTGGGGAGGAGAGGAGGGAGGGGAAGGGGGTGGGGAGGGAATGGCAGTTTGAGGGATGTTCATGGGGAGTTGGGGGGCAGGGGCATGGACCGTACAGTACTTATGATGCATTCGCTCTGACTTTACACTACTCCCACACACTACTTGCACCAGAGCCGCCCCTCCAGGGCCGTGACCCACTGATAGGGCTATACTTTTACCCACATCGATGACAGCCCTTAAGGTTGTTACTCTTAATGTGAAAAGGCTGAATAACCCTGTAAAGAGGAGAGCAGTGCTGTCCTTGCTAGAAAACATACAAGCTGATATTTGCCTTTTGCAAGAGACCCACCTCCTGGCCCGAGATTGTCAAAGGATGCGGTCTCAAAAGTTCCCAATGCAATTTTTCTCCTCCAACACTACCAAGACGGCATGGGTAGCGATCCTAGTGTCCAGAACATTTAAGGGAGAGGTTCTACATACACTGACAGAACAGAAAGGGAGGCTCCTAGCATATAGAGTAAAGTCGGGAGGTCTGGTGTTTACCATTGGGTCGATATACAGCCCCAACGAACACCAGGAACGATTCCTTCGCTCGGCCTTGGTGGACATCACAGCCACCCCGGATAGGCACATAATCATAGGGGGGGACCTGAACATGGTCTTCGACTCGTCTTTGGATAGGTCGGCGCAGAGGCATCCACAGACGGGTGAGATCTCGCAGATAGGCAGGTCCCAACTGGACAAACTGGATCTCCACGATCTCTGGCGCCGCCTCCACCCCGCCGCCCGTGAGTACTCCTATTACTCGCATGCACATAAGATCTATGCGAGACTGGACCACCTTCTGGTCACGGGACCGGTCTGTGACCTGGCCATAGCCTCTAAAATAGGGGTTCTCTCACTATCGGACCACGCCCCCGTCACGGGCACATTCCGTCTACCACCGATGTCTCCCTCGCGCGGGGTATGGCGCCTCAGAGACACTCTTCTGCATAAGAAGACGGTGGTGAAGCACATACAGGACTTGATTCGTGATTACCAGACGCACAATGATAATGCTGATACCACCAAGGTGACACAGTGAGCAGCACTGAAGGCGGTGCTCCGAGGAGAATTCATTGCTATCTCCTCGGCGGAGAATAGGGCGCGGCAGCAAAAGCGGGACAAACTCACCAGTAAGGTGCGTGAGCTGGAACAGGTACATCAGAGAACGGGAGCTCCCAGGGTATGGAAGCAACTTAAGGCAGCGAAGAAACTCCTGTCAGCGTTGGATATGGACAGGGCGGAATACGCTGCGTTACGCTTGAAACACGCGTACTACACGGGCGGAGATAGGTGCGGCCAGCTCCTGGCAAACAAGCTTCGAGTGGCGCATCAAAGACACTTGGTGAAAGAGCTATCGATCTCCGTTGGAGAGACCACCACAAAGGATAGCCAGATAGCGGAGGGTTTTCGTCGGTTCTACGCCGAACTGTACGCAGGCGAGCCCCCATCGGTGCAGGCAGAGGCAGAATATCTGGACTCGGTTGCCCTTCCATCCCTCACCACGGAACAAGCGGAACATCTGGAAAGAGACATTCGGGTTGAGGAGGTGATTACAGCCATTTCCAAGCTCAAACACGGGAAGGCTCCGGGCCCGGACGGTTCCACGTCCCTTTTTTATAAAACGTTTTGCCCCGCTCTGGCGCCTATCTTTACACACCTCTTTAACTCATTCTCCGCCCCTGGAGCTATCCCTCCGGATTTACTCCAAGCGACGGTGTCGGTCATCCCCAAACCGGGGAAGGACCGGACTCAATGCAGCTCGTACAGACCGATCACTCTTTTGAACATCAACCTCAAATTGTACACCGGGATCCTGGCGGCCCTCCTGGCACTTCATCTGCCGGGGCTGGTGGACCCGGATCAGGCGGGGTTTGTCCACGGGAGGCAAACGGTGGACAATACCAAGAGAGTGGTTCATATTCTAGAGAAGGCCTCCCGGATCCCCGGTGAGAGAATGCTGCTGGCTGTCGACGTGGAGAAGGCCTTCGACCGGGTACATTGGCCTTACTTGGAGAGGGTTCTATCGAAGGTGGGCATAGGAGAGAAATTTCGCACTCTAGTATTCAACTGGTACCGATTTCCATCAGCGGTGGTACGGGTGAATGGCTGTAGCTCTCAGAGATTTGTGATAGAGCGGGGCACCAGACAAGGGTGCCCATTGTCCCCGCTGCTCTTCGCACTCTATATGGAGCCCCTTGCCCAAAGGATACACCAAAACCCGAATGCGACCGGCATACGGATGGGGAGGTACACGCACACCATTAGCCTCTACGCAGACGATATTATATTAACGCTGGCAGATCCAAGGAGGGCACTCCCTGCATGTATCTCTGAGCTAGAGGATTTCGTTGCTGTAGCAGGCTTCAAGATGAATATGGGGAAGTCGGCAGCCCTCGGCGTTTCGCTGACTGCTGCCACGAGAACCGATTTACAGGACCTCTTCCCCATGCACTGGTCTAAAGACTTGGTGCCATACCTGGGCATACTATTGGCGCCCACCCTACCCGCTATGGTGACCCCCAATTACGCAGCCTTGAGTAAGAAAATTAAGGAGGAGCTGAACCGCAGGGGCAGGGGAACACTGTCTTGGCTAGGCAGAATAGCCGCAGTGAAGATGACTCTCCTGCCACAGGTGCTATACCTGTTCCGGGCTCTGCCGCTCCAGCCCCCGAAAGGATGGATACAGCAGACTCAAGCGGACCTTGCACGCTTCATCTGGCAGGGCCGCAAACCCAGACTCAAGAGAGCCTTATCCACACTGGCCCCTGAGGCTGGGGGACTGGGCATACCGGACCTACGCAAGTATTTCCAGGTGGTACAACTGCGATATCTGGTGGAGTGGAGCAAGTGGGAGTCAGATAAGCACTGGCTTTTTCAGGATCAGGCAGTCGCAGGCCGCACTTTGCAGGAGGTGCCCTTCTTACGTAGGGCTCACCGTCCCCCCAACCTGTATGCGTCCTTCGCCATGCGGGTCTCGATGAGAGTTTGGGACGCTACTAACATTGCACATGATCTCACTACTTTCCCCTCGCCGTTCACGCCATTGGTTGGGAACCCAGATTTTCATCCCGGGATGGAACTCGGGGCTTTCGCGCACTGGCGGAATGCAGGATGCAGTACGCTGTTTCACATGTATACCCCGGACGGCGTCATCCCGTTTCAAGATTTCAGACGAGAATACCAACTGCCCGAGACGGAAAGGATGCGGTATATGCAGGTGCGCCACTGGGCGCTCCAGCCGCAAGTGCGGGAATCGGCGGACAGAAAGCTCCAGCCTTACGAGAAGTGGCTTGTGACGTGCACCTCGGACACAAAACTTATTTCAGATCTCTATAAATTCTTGCAGCCTTCCTCCTCTCATATTTATAACCCGGGCAGGGAACGCTGTGAACGAGAATTGGGGAGGGCCCTAAGTCACACAGAGTGGGACCACATTTCCTACCGGGCACGACACTCCGCGTACCACATGGGACTCACGGAAACGTTCACTAAGGTATCCACATATTGGTATTATACACCGGAGAGACTGCATGAAATGAATCGTAACATCGAGAACACTTGTTGGCGGGCTTGTGGGCAGATAGGCACACTTACACGTTTTATGGGACTGCCCCCTGCTGTGCCCCTATTGGAAAGAAGTCCTAGACGAGATTGATTCACTCTTTGACATTGAACTGCCTCGCTTCCCCGCGCATGTCCTATTGGGCTTGCCCAACGGGCTGATGTACCCTCTGAAGTCTTGTAGGGGTAGTCAGATTGCGATTGTACTGGGTTCTGCTGTTCAAAACATACTCATTCACTGGAGCACCACCACACTCCCCTCCACTACGGGTTGGCTGCACAGATTGTGGTATGTCCTGGGGATGGAGAAGTTGTCACTCATGGTGGCGGGAGAGGTGGAGCGGTTTAATGACCTGTGGCAGCCGTTTTCACTCACTACTTGTAATGGAATTTAAATAACTCACATGCCTCCGATATCTCCGATTGTTGAGATTAACATCACCAGCGGATCCGGCTAACCAGTGAGTCTAGAGTGGTGGTCAGTTAAGAAAGGAGGGTGGCCTGAGGGAGGTAACGCGGGAGGGCGAATTTAGTACTGTACGGGGGGAGTGCGGGAGGGGGTTCGAGGGGACGGGAAGGGAGGGGGGAGTTTTGGAAGGGGTTGTTTATTCTTGAAGTTGTTGATGCTGCATGCGCACCAGACACCACGCTCAGATGGACACTACGATTGCAGAGCCTTTGCGCGCTGGTTGCGCTCCTGTATGGTTGTACCATTGCACTAATTCCTAGCGACAACTGTCTCTATTTTTTTTTGTAACTGTTTTAATAAAATCCTTTAAACCTAAAAAGCTTCTGATTTGTAAATATCTAAAGAAGCCCTGCTTTGGGATTGCATACCTATTCTGCAATTCTTCACATAAGAGCAAAGAGCTAGAACAGAATATTTGAACTGGGGTTTTAAGCTGTAGATTCTGCTGATAGGATTTTTAGCTTTCCTGTATGCACATCGGCATGTTCGGATTGTAGATCATCAAAGTATGAAAGTTTAACAGATATTACAAAGGCTAATAATATGCGATATTTTATAAACCAATAAATCAAGTCGTATTTATGTAGTGTGGCTTGTCAACTGAGAGAATATCCAGGCGCTTGCTGCAGGTATCAGTCGAAGAGCCAGGTTTTGAGTCCCTTCCTGAAGTGGGTCTGTGAGGGTGCTGTGTGGAGTGGGAGGAAAAGGATGTTCCAGGCTTTGGCGGCGAGACGGGAGTAGGAGCGTCCTCTGGAGCGGCAGTGGCATATACAAGGTATCTGTACGAGGGTGAAGTGTGTGGAGCGGAGTTTCCTAGAAGGTTTGTGCAAATGCAGGTGGTGGTTCACTTAGGGGGAGCCTTGGTTGTGGAGGGCTTTGTAGGCGTGGGTCAGAAACTTAATAAGGCATCTTTTTTGGAATGGGAGCCAGTCGAGGTCCTTTCGGTGCTGGGTGACATGGGTTCTCTTAGGTGGGTCGAGGATCAGTCTGCCCGCTGCATTCTGGATCATCTGGAGTCTTTTAATGAGGATGATGGTGGTGTCCGCATAGTGTGTTGCTGTAGACCAGTTGGCTGGTGAAGAGGGCCTGCATCACCATCTTCCTGGAGCCAATGGGGAGCCACTTGAAAACTTTGTGGAGGATGTGGAAGCAGGCTGAAGGGATTTGGTTGACCTGATGCTTCATGGAATATTTGCTATTGAGGAGGAAGCCGAAGTTGTGGCTGTGGTCTTTCGAAGCAAGAGCAGGTCTGAGCTCCAATGGCCACCAGGAATGGTTCTAGAGGGCGGTGTGTTTTCCCAAGATCTGAACTTCCATTGTGTCCGTGTTGAGCTTCAGGTAGTTGTCCATCTAGGTAGACACGTTCTTCATACAGTTGTGGAAGTTGGTCTTTGTCGAGTTAGGGTCCACAGAGAGCGAGAGGATGAGTGTCGTCTGCTTAGGAGATGATTTTTATGTTGTGTGATCTGACAATGTCTGTGAGGGGTGCCATTTAAATGATGAAGAGGGTGGGACTTAGTCTGAGCCTTTGGGGTTGCCGCAGATGGTGTGCTTGCCTTGTGATGAGAAGGGAGGTGATTTCTGGGTGTGACCTGTGAGAAAGGATGCCATCCATCTGATTGCATTGTCTGTGATTCCAATCAGGTGTAGTCGATCAATGAGTGTTTGATGGGAGATGGTGTCGAAGGCTGTGGAGAGGTAAAGCAGGATCAGTGCAGTTGATTCTCTTCTGTTGAGTAGGGTGTTAATGTCATCTGTTGCGGTGATCAGAGCTGTCTCTGTACTGTTGTTGGCTTTGAAGCCTGATTGGCAAGGGTCCAGTATGTTGTTTCTCTTTCTGTGCGGTGAGTTGGAGGTTGATGGCCTTCTCCAGGAGTTTGCCTAGAAACAGGGGACGAGAGATCGAGGGGCAGTTTTGAAACTCACTGCGATTTTATTTATTTATTTCACTTATAGAGCGCACTGTCACCTCGAGAGGCATCCTGGCACTAGCAGAGGGTTTCTTGAGGAGGGGTCTGACCTCCACTTGTTTGCAGGCATCAGGAAAGCTCAAACTTGACCCGAAATGGGTATCAGAGTGCTTTACATAGCACCAGTTGCATTACATGAGGACACATTCATTTTTGGTTGGCACGGGGAGATTGAGTGATTTCCCCAGAATCACAGGATGTTCACCGTCATTGCCGAGACTCTAACCCAGTTTCCCAGATTCAAACCCCCTAGCCGTTAGGCCAACTCCTCTCCCAATTGGTGACTGATCTTGTCTTTTCCGAGGTTGAAGAGTCGGTAGTGAAAGGGGTCGGTGGATGCTCTAGAGTGGTTAAAGTCTATCAGAGTGGTTGTATTCAGCGTGCTTAGTTGTTTCTATGTGGTGAGCGGGTGGCTGGCAGTGGTAGCTGGTGGGATGCTGAGGAGGTTGGATGATTGGGGATCGAAGTTTCTGTAGATGGTTGCTATCTTGTTGTGGAAGTGGTCGGCGAGGTTGCTGCAGAGTTCCTGTGAGTAAGGGATTGGGTTCTTGGTGGCTGATGGGTATGTCAACTCTTTGATGATGGTGAAGAGTTATTTGGTATGTTTGACTCTGGTCTTGATCCAGTGGGTTAGGGTCTCCTTTTTTGTGGCTTTGATCTGGTGGTGGTAATCATTGAGGACTGATTTGCAAGTGGCTTGGTTGTTGTGGTGGTGCAGCTTCTTATTTCCAGTTGTTTGCAACGGTGTTTTGACGTGCTGAGTTCCAGTGTGTACCAGCAGATTTGTTTAGGGGGTATGTGCATTTTGACAGGTTTGGTAGGAGCGACTCAGTCGGCGGCGTTTGTGATCCCTTTGTTGAAGTTCTATATTGCCTGATCCAAGTTGGTAATGACGTTGGGCTGCATGGTGTTGAGAGCATCAGTCCATTGTTGCTGAGTTACCTTGGTCCAGCTGCAGAAGGGTACGCTGGGGCAGTGTGGGGGAGTCTGGCGAGGGGGAAGTGAACGATGGGAGTGGTCCGACCAGGTGAATTCTGAAGTGTGGCTGTTTCTGATTCTGTTGCTGCACATAAAGATGGGGTCCAGTGTATGTCCTGCTTTGTGTGTGGTGTCAGTGACCAGCTGCTTGAGCCCGTTATTGTCCAATATTTCCAGGAGTCCGGTGGAGTTGGTGTCATCGGAGTCGTCCAGGTGGAAGTTGAGGTCTCCCAGGAAGACGTAGTGTTCACATTCAATGGCGAGTGCGGTGATGAATTCAGGGATGGCATTGCTGAGGCCACTTCGTTATCCTAGTGGTCTGTATGCGAGGGTGCCTTTGATGGGGGATTTGTCGATGATGCAGAGCTGGAAGTTCATGTGTTCCATGATCGGCATGGTGCAGGTGATCTATTCCTAGTGTACGATGGCAATGCCGCCTCAGTGTTTGATGGTGCGGTCATGATGTTTAATCTTGTAGCAGGTGGGTGTTGCCGTGGCGATGTCCTGAGTCAATGCAGAGGTGAGCCAGGTCTTACTGATGTAGGTTACTTTGGGGGCGAGGGTGGAGATGGTGTCCCAGTATATGGTGGCATGTATGCAGAGTGATCTGGTGTTGATAAGGAGGGAGTTAAGTTGTTCCAATCAGCTCTCTGCTTCTGAGGCTGAGGTGGCACTGATTGCTGCAATGGTTGTCTGTGCTGTGGTTGAGGAGGATGGGCATTGGATGGCGGTGAAGGGTGTGGAGCGCGGCGATGTGAGGCAGTTGTGTTGTTTCATCCAGGGTCCAGTATGAGGGCATCTATGGCTGAGTATGTGTGTGGGTGTGACAGCCCAGGGTTCCTCGTGCTGGGCGTTTTCCAGGCATGGCCATGCACAGACAGGCTTGCCCTTGGTGCACCAGCAGCACACCAGCAGTGCAGCCATGCAGCAGCCTCCATAAAAAGACCTGGGAGGTGTAGGAAGGTGGAATCTGACTGCATGGTCACCCCCACTTTTTTCCTGGTATTTTGCTAGTTTTTGACTAGTCTGAATGGGATACTGCTAATCAGGACCCCCGTTTATCTGCTTTCTCCCTAAATTGATTACATGTACTTTAGGTACACTCCAGAATGGATTTTGTGGTACCCTTATAAGTCCCTAGTATATGGTATACTATGTAGCTTTGGGAATAGGTACCCCAGAGGCCTCCCAGGGGCTGCAGCATGTATTGTGCCACCCTGAGAGCCCACTCAAACTGACACCACAGGTCTGCTACTGCAGCCTGTGTAAGGTGGTGCATGCACCCCTTAGTTAGATATAGTTTCACTCTATCTACCGTTTATCACTGCACATATAAACCTATCAGTCACCCCTATGGCAGGCCTTATCAATTCTGAAGGCTGGGTGCTGCGTTTTATGTGAGAGGGTGCACATGCATGAGCAGAGCCCCTCTGCAGCCTTCGGAACCTATTTTCCGGGGTTGTTTTTGATGCAGCCAACCATATACTTTTAAGTGCATTATAACCTCACTGTAAATGCTAACTTTAAAACAGCTGCTTAGAAACATATTGTGTTTGTTGTCAAACACCTTGGAATCATACCTCCCCCGCCAGTAACTGGCGGGGGAGGTATGATTCCACCCACCTAGAGGGAGAAATATGACGATACTGGTACACCTGGTACCAGCTTTCTCGACCCTGGCATCACAAGACCGATGCTGCCAGCCACAGACACAAGTCTGCCCTCCTGCTGCTGGATGAAATTCCAGCAAGGGAAGGCTTGACAATAGGCTAGGCTTCCTGTCACAGGGTGGAGTAACCACCTCCCAGACAGGCTTTAGTGTATTGGGGCTGGGTGGGTGCACTCTCAGAGTGCTTTGATGTCTGTACTGGGGGCACATTTGGTGTCCCTGTGCATAGTCCAGCTCAAACCGGTTACAGGAGTCATTTGCTCCTGCTCTGGTGTGAAACTGGACAAAGGACATGGGTGTAGCCACCCCTCTGTGCTGACCCTGCCATAGGTGGGCCCCCAAAGTTTGTCCCACCCCTTCCTTGGGTATAAAGTAGGAATCCCTGACTACAGGACTTTAGATTTTACCTGGACTAAACTCTGGTACAAAAACCAAGTACTTCAATGATCTGCACGATGCTGGACAACTTAAGAATCTCCCTTGGAGTAAAGGAGTTACTTCCCTGCTGAGCAGGCACCGAAATGCATCTGACCGGTTTGCATCTCCGAAGCTCCTGAGGACTCCGAAGATTTCTACAACACAAGAGTTGGGTTCCCGTGGTCCCTGAGGTTGATCTGTGCTTTCAGCTATTCTGAGGCCTGTATCCCCCATGGAGACCGTGCAACCAGAACCCCTGTGCTACGTGTACTTTTGCAGCAGCATATGCTTTCCATCAACCCCTGAAGCTGTACTTCGGGCTACTTGTAGTCCTGACCCAGAACAGTGTTTCCACTGATGATTTTTGGCCTACACTCCTTGAGTGTTCTGTGGGCTGGAATTTTGTGATTCCTCTAGAGGTCCCTTTGCGATATCTGGTCCACTGGCCTGTGGGCCCCTGTGAAAGTAACTTTGACTTTCTGTCGGCTTACCAGGTTGCTCCAGATATGCCCTGACTTTCCATTGCTTGGAGAGTCCCCAGGACCTTGCTGGTCCTCACTGAAGCTGATTTCCTCTGACCGTGTGGGTTACAGTTGCCAAGGCTTGTTGGTGTTCCATCTGAACACTGACTCCACAGCACTCTACAACCTTTGTGGGAAAGCTCACCTCCAGGCTTTGGTCATCCTCGACATCTGCTGGTCCCTGTGGCTGTAGAGTCAAGCATTGTGTCAACTCACCTGAAGCACCCTACATCGGTGGGCATTCGTCTATTGAGCCCCTGGTCACTCTGAAGTGACCCAGACTCTGTCCCCTCTGCTTTCAGGTTCTTCTCATTTCCGATCCAGGCTTTGATCACACCGGACACTTTTCCTCTTCATGGCAGCAGCACTTTTCAGCATCACGCATTGAAAACATCGAAGATTCCTGACATCACTTGACACCTATGCACCTGTCTTCCCTGGGTCAGGTAACACAAGTACTCTGGTGCTAACAAGGGTGCTGGCCTTAGAACCTTCTATGTTTGAAAGGTTTGCTCAAAGTCCTCTAGGAAATGTCCTTAATCCTTAAAATTCTAACAGCGACTGTACGGAGCTCGCACCCGTGTTCTCACACTGCACCCGTCCTCCGTGGGTCGCCGGTGTCACTACCTTGGGTGGTTCCTTGGGGTCTCATCGATTATATGTGCTCTAGGCACTGTGTTTAGTCAAGTTGTGGTTGGTATACCACTTGCTTAGTATATGGTTCGGTCTCCCCCTGGAGCCCGCTGTGTATTGTGCTATTTACTGTCGTTCTAGTGATTTAATATTTTGTGCTTTGTTCTCTAATCTCATAACTCGGTCAGTAGAGAGTGTTTAGTTTTAAATACATATAGTTTATATATTCCTTGTTTGGTTCTCCTTTCATTTGGTCATTCAGGAGGTGCTCATCTGGTAAAACAAGCTGCTTTACATTTCTTCGAGACTTAGCCTGAAGGCTACTCTCCATAGCTACCACTAGGATAGCTTTCAATAAAGGTTGTCTTTAACCTAATCATCAAAAAGGGTTGTTTGGACCGGTACAAGGTGCCCACTATAATTAGTGGTCAGCATATACCAGGCCAGCTTCTCACAGGAGGTAGGAGGGGCTAGCAGGGAGGCAGGAGGGCAGCGAGGTGGGAATGGTGGGAGTGGGAAAAACTTCTGGAAAGGCGCAATTACTGAATACTGAAGAAGCCAACAAAAATGCCAAAATATGCAAAATAAAAAGGGGCAAACTCCAAAAGTAAAAGCTAAAAACAGTAAAATAAAACGAACAATTACTAGCTGAACAATGCACAGATGCCCTCAGAAAAATAGGGCACCTATGGTGGTCACCCTACAAGTGGTCACCCTACTTCGGGGTAGGGGCTGGAACTGGCGGCTTTTGGACTGCCAGCAATTCAGCAGTTCCATGGAACTAGACAAGGGCAGCGGGGAAAGCGGGGCAGGACCAGGGGTTAATGGCTATTCCAATTAACGTCTTAAATCTAGTGTGTTTAAACTAATCTGTATTGATAATACCTGTTGGCAGGATCACTACCCAATGAACAAATAGGTAATCCGGAAACACATCCTCTGAAGGCCATGGCTCTTTTCCTATGACTCCATTCTGTCTATACGCAAATGAAGAGACGTAGAAACACCAAAGTGAAGGTGGAGACATACCCCGCAATTGAAAGGCAGCTGAAGAAACTGTGCTGGCACGTAGGTTTCTTGTACTGCCAAATAAACTTCTGCCTAAGATGCAACCTGTCTCATTTCCTAAAATATTGCATGCTTTATCATATAGAAAATAACTAGGAGAGGTTTGGGCTGTAATCAGTAAGGCTAGGCCTATTTAATATACAATAACAACACACATTCCAGTATTGATGATTCTTCACACTCTTACTTCCACATCACACCACACACTTGAGATGACCAAAAGAAATTCCTTTATTTTTTTATACTTTGTTTTTTTGGCGTTTGATCTAAAGGTTCTTTCTGTTACTGACCCTCCGAGTGGAAGCAATCATCGGAGCACATTGACTGCATGCGAGTTGTTATATCCCAAAAGTTCAGCGGATTTGGTTCGGACGCCCCCCAAATAAATTTGAAGCCCGCATTGACAGGGACAACGCCACCGAGAGCATTTTTTTTTTTAGTTAAAAAAAACTTTCTTTGGTCTTGCACAAGTAACACAGCCATACGCCTACAACCCTGGGGCCGGCAGCATATATCAGATAGAGTGTTCAGTAGAATGACACAGCCCTTTGGCCGACAACCCGAAGGTCCGGCGACGAGTCAGAGGTATTTATAGCAAAGGTAATCAACTCGTGAAGATTAGAAATGGCAAAGCATTGTGTTAGAACTCATTTTTGGTTTGAGCATAAATAAAAAAAACAACAGAAAAACCAACATTTGATCACTGCACCACAGCATTCTCCCTCTTATCACCATATAGTTATACTTTTAGCCTGTAGCATCTTGGCATGCCTGACATCTTCAGTTTACTCGGGACATTCCAGTGGTCGTGTTTTTGGATAATCAACTAAATAACACCAGTAGTATTTAGGTCTAGAGCCAGCTGGAAGTTCCTCCTCATAGGTTGTCAGTGTATCTTTGCAGTATGTGAGGTCTTCCAACCAGTGCAGCAATGTTGGATACTTCGAGCCACTCCAGTGGAGCGAGATTCTACGTTTTGCCATTAACAGCGCTATCATACAGAACTTGCGTTTCCTTGCTCTTACTTGGGGAACAAGGCCTAGTAGGCATACTCGTATCGAACATTCAATGGGAACTTCTAGCATAACACTCAAAGCCTCCGTCACCTGAACCCAGTAGTTCGCAATTTTCGGGCATTGCCAAGCCAGGTGAATGAAGTCTGCATCTTCCATTTGACATCTTTTACATCTTGAGTCTGCACATAATCCGTATTTATAAAGCCTGTGCGGTGTGTAATACATGTGGTGTAGATATTTATAGTGAATGATTCTTAAATTACCATTTGGTGTCAGCATGTTAGTTAGCATACATGTTGTGGACCATTCTTCTATAGAAAGCGGTTCTGTCATGCTTACACTCCATTTGTTTCTCATTTTCTCGGTGTTACCTGCAATATCCTCTTGCAATCTACTGTACAGTCTAGAGACTATGTGAGCTGCAGTGGGTGTCGGTAATATAAACTGCAGTGAGGTCATTTGCTGGGGTTCCGCCGGATAGGCTTTGTAGAGTTCTTTCATTGCCCTTTGTAGTCGGTAGTATGTGAAATTGAACAGTAGTGTTGGATTGCTGATATAAGTCAGTTTCTCCAATGGTTTAAATTGGCCCTCATCGTATAAGTCGCCCATTTTATCTATCTCAGCTTGTTGCAGCAGTCCCATGCCAACAGCTTCTTGAGTGACCGAGAGCTCCGGGTGATGTGCCAACGGTAGGGCTGGCGCATACAGTGGAAGTTTACCCGCCTTTTTGCCCATCAGGTACCAGGCTGTGTTGGTGGTGTTGATAGTGTTTGTGTCATGAGTATGTAATGGTGGACGTTTGTGCGGCAATACGGTCGCTAGGGGGACAGGGTAAGCATCTCCCGCTTCAACCGCAATATGCGACATGAACGGTATTTCATGATACCAATAGTGTGCAAACTGCGCTTGTGCACAAAGGTAGTAAAGAAAAAAATCTGGCACTTTAAATCCTCCCTGCGCATAGGGTAATGTTAGCGTGTGCAATTCTAGTCTGGCTTGTTTACCCGCCCAGATGAGATTAAGGACTACTTTGTTTTTATTGCGAAAGACTTCTGCTGGTGGCTTAAGGGGAATATTGTTGAACAAATAGAGGAATTTTGGTAGAAGTACCATCTTCACTATGGCAGCCCAATCCGCCAGCAATAGTGGCAACTTGTTCCAGTGGCCAATTTTCTCCTCCAAGCCGGAAATGACCCTCCCATAATTTGTTCGGGTGACTAGCTCAGGGTCTCTGTGGTACCAAATGCCTAGATATCTCGTGGGTTCCTCCCGCCACTCCAGCGGATAATCCAGTGCAAATGGGGCAGTGCTATCTGATAACGCTATCACTTCTGACTTGGACCAGTTGATTTGCAGGCCCGAATGCTGGCCGAATTTTATATATTCAGGCAATAAGGGATTGAGGTTTCGGGCCGGATCTTTGACATAAAGCACCATATCATCCGCATATAAGGATATATGTAGGGGTCGCGTTTGGAATTGGAGTGCCGAATAATGATGGTGTTGCCTAATCTTGCATGCAAGTGGTTCTAGTACCAGCGCGAATAGCATTGGGGACAGTGGGCATCCCTGCCTGGTTCCTCTGCCTATTTTGATCGGGTCCGAGACGTAGCTATTCACTCTTATACGGGCAGAGACATCAGTGTATAGCACTGATATCCATTGCGTGAATATGATCGGAAAGCCCATGCGCTGCAATACTGCATGCAAATATGTCCATTCAATCGTGTCAAAGGTTTTGGCGGCATCTAATAGGGCCGCCGCCGCTTTGGTTTCGGGTGACAGATAATGAGATAATGCAAATAACGTACGTGTATTGTGTGTCGTGGACCTCTCCGGTATGAAGCCAGATTGATCCGGCCTAACCAGTAACGGCATCAAGGGCTTGAGTCGTGAAGCAATAACACTCGCAATGATCTTAGTATCTACGTTTATGAATGATAACGGCCTGTATGAGTCACAGTATTCCTGATCTTTACCCGGCTTCAGTAGCGCCACAATCATTGCTTCACGGAGGGACGTTGGGAGAGTCTGCTTTTCATGAGCATCTCCGTACATTCTTACCAGATGCGGTGCTAGAAAATCTGTAAATGCCTTATTAAACTCTCCTGTAAACCCATCCGGTACCGGCGCTTTGCCGTTAGGGAGCGCTTTGATAATGTCAGTGACCTCCTCAACCGTGACGGGTCGGGACAAGTATGTTCTATGTACATCCGACAGCCATGCAATTTCTACATCTGCCATATACACTAGTATGTCAGCCGTCGATATCGTGAGCCGCGACTCATACAATTGACCGTAAGTGTTTTGAAATTCATCCAGTATGCCCCTCATGTCATACTTGACAGTGCCCATGTGGTCTCTTACTGTATGGATGTATTGTGGGGCATGTCCAGGGCATATTTTTTGTGCTAGGGCTCTCCCCGGCCTGCCTCCCTCTCCGTAGGCCCTCACCTTCCCGCGTTTTGAGACATAGTTATGTTCATCAGTGGCATACTCCTGGTGTTCTGCCAGAACTGTCTTTATTTCGCCTAGTATGGTAGAGTCTCTGGAGTGCTCATATCGCCTTTCTAAGTCACGAAGTTTGGATTCCCTCATTTGCAGGTGCCGTCTTATATCTTTAAGGATTCCCGCTGTAGTGCTAATGCATTTCCCCCTAATGGTCACTTTAAATGCTTCCCATAGCAGCCCCAGGTCCTCAGTTGTTGGAGCATTGAGGTCGAAATATTCCACTATGGCTTTGTGAATAGTGTCCTTGTATACGGAGTCTAGGAGTGCGGTGGCAATAAACCTCCAGGCGAAGGGAGGGGGCGGGGTGTAGAATGGCATTTGTAAGGAGAGTAGCACCGGGCTGTGGTCAGATAGTGTGCGCGGTAAGTGCTTAATAGAGGTCGTCCATAGGGATATCTCGCCCGACCCCAACCAGTAGTCAATTCTCGACCAGCTATTGTGTACTGCCGTTATGTGCGTGGCTTCTAAGTGGTCTGGGTGTTGTGCCCTCCAAATGTCGGTTAGATGTAGATCTACCATAGCATCCTGTATTGCCTCCAATGCCCTTTTATGTGGTTCTGCAGTGTTTGATGAGCGATCTAGTCCATCCTTCAGGGCAATATTGAAATCACCCCCCCACACTAAGTGCGCTACGTGTAATTCAGAAACTGTATGCCATAATTTAGTGTAGAACCCTGGATCATCTATGTTCGGACCATATGTGTTTATTAACGCTAAATTGTGATTATGAATAATGCAAATTAATATTACATACCTACCTTCCGTGTCCTTTAGTACACTCGAGACCCTGAAGTTAACTCCCTTTGGTATGAGAATACTCACACCTCTTGAGTAGGAGGAATAATTTGACCTGTCTACCGTCTCAGCCCATCTATTACCTAGTGTTATTGATGCATTTGCTGCAATGTGCTGTAGGAGAGTAGGGTCTGCTATCCTATGGTCACCCCAATTTTAGCTTTTTGCTTCACTGGTTTTTGACTTAATGTGGCTCTGGGCCTGCTAATCAGACCCACAGCCTGCTGTTCTCTCTCTAAATTCACATACATGCACTATAGGTAAATAACCAATTTGGTACTGGACACCTTGTCAGCCCCTGTACAGTGCACTATAGGTGCCCAGGGCATAGGTGCATTCAAGGCCTACCAGGGGCTGCAGCATATCTTTTGCCAACCCTGGCTGGTACTTAAATTGACACAACTGGCTGATCACTCAGCTGGGGCAAGGTGGTGTAATCACCCCTTGCTTAGATGTAGTATACCTATATCTAAACTTATATCTGGACATATATATACCTATAAGCCATTCCTATGGCAGTCCTTAACAATCCTGGAGGCAGAGTGCTTGGCGTTATGTGAGATGGTGCTCTAGCAGGAGCTGAGCCTGTCTGCAGCTGTCGGGACCAACTCCCTTAGCTGTTCCGGGATATTGCCATACCATATACTCTTAAGTGCATTATAATCCTCGCGGTTATGTGCTAACTTTAGTTTGGCTTTATAAAAACATGTCGTGTTTGGTGTCATACGTTTTGGAATAATACCCCCTCGCCAGTCCTGGCGACGGGGGTAGCATTCCACCCTTCTAGAGGGAGAAGACATGTTACTTTACTAAAACGCGGTTAATCCAAACCAGAGCCTCAGCATCACAAAATGGATGCTGCTGCCACAGACACGAGTCTGACCTCCTACTGCTGACCAAAACTTAGCAGGGGAGGCCTGGACAAAGGGTTTCCTGTCACAGGGAAGTGCTACACCTCCCCAGACAGGAGATAGTGGATTGTAGCAGGGAGGTTTGAAAGAAACTAGACACTGCCTGGGGAGCACAAGGCTTCCCTTGCATAATCCATTTAAACCGGGTCTGGGGCATTCCAGCCCCAGTCCTGGCACGAAACTGGACAAAGGGAAAGGGGTGTAACCACCCCCTTCCTGGGTCCCACCCATAAGAGGGACCTAGCAGGTAATCAGCCCACAGATTTGGAATAAAGGTAGGAGCAGTGCCAACGCACATCAGATTATCCTGACTGAAACTTTGATACAGAACTCTGGACCCTTCAACTTCCCACTCGATGTGGAAGACTGAAGAATCTCCCTTGTGGTCAAGGAGTGACCACCCTGTGCAAACAGGCACCATCCAGTGCCTCACCATTTGCTTTATTGCAGTTCTCGCCGGAACTCGAGCAACAGAGATCAACAAGACCCAACTTTCATGCCTTCCAACTGCCCAATCCACAGTCTCAGCGAATCTGAGACCCGTGGATGTGACCTGAAGTGTGGGGCTGGCCATCTTGGAAAAACTACGAAGTGCTGACCGTGCAGCTCCCGAGGCTTCCTCGACGCTGTGCATTGGGGTTTGAGAAGCCCCAGCTCGAGAAGCTTTTGCACCAAAGCTTACCCCTCCACACTCACCGAGTGCTGCGTGGGGCCCTTCTGCATTTTCCTGCTTGACGAGTTGGTCCAGTCGCTTGTCCGTTGGCTAGTGGCCCCAGTACCGACGAACCTTTGAATTTACACTGCTAGTCTGGTTGCCCCAGACTGGTCCTCTCTCCCCTGAAAAGGAGCACCCGCTCTGATCTTGCTGGTCCGAGTAAGAAGCGATCTTTGAATCCTGCGTGGGTTGCCTTTGACAAAGCTTGTTAGCTCCAATCCGGAAGCTGACACCTCCGACAGCGAGAGCCTTTGTGGGACAGCTCGTGATCCACTCCTGGACATCCTCCGTGCCCCAGAGTCCACGTGGCAGCGGAGATAACTTCTTGACAACCACCTGATTGCGCCCGACATTGCCTGGTTCCTTCCTGGTTCCACCCTGGTCACTGCTGAGTGACCCAGACTCTGTCCCCTCTGCTTTCAGGTACTCTACATCTTTGATCCACCCTTGGATCCAACCGGACTCTTCTCTCCTGGACGCTAAGCATGGGCGAATTTTGCGAATCTCGCGTTCGCGAATTTTGCGGATTTGCGAACTCGCAATTCGCAAAATCCGCGAATTCTCGCGAATTTGCGGATTTTTTTTTGTGTTCGCGCGGGTTTTTGCCAGTTCACGAGGGTTTTGTACAATTTCGCAAACGCGAACTTACCTGTCGGGTCGCAAGTTTTGCGAACTTGTTGTTTCTACGTGTCCAGCCTGTTTGGGACACTCTTCCTCATCACTGCCACTCTCTGTCACCACTGCCACTCTCTGACTACTCATGCCACCCTCTGGCCCACCCATGCCACCCTCTGTTTCATCACAGCACCCTCTGGTTGTCCAGTCAGTGTACATTATTGTGGCAAAGCAAAGCACACCTTCCCTGCCTCAAGTGACCTGAATTAATTTGGGGCTGATTAATGTGTCACAGAATATTTTTTTAGCTGGCACCTGCTTCCTTAGTGCTTCCTGATTAGTGATCTTTTGCACTTGCTAAGTGCTTTCATTGTTGCAAAATTAGTTACAACACCTGCCCTGCCCCAACTGACAATAATGAATTAGGGGCTGATTAATGGATTTGAACTTCCAGCCTGGCTCCTGCTTGTCTCCCTTAGCTGTAATTCAGGACCTTTGTGGCATATGTGTAACTATTCTGAGGTTCAGAGCAGGGTCACATAATAGTTGCAAGTAGGCAACTGAACTCTGGAGGGGCCCCTCAGGAAGCACTACAGGAAATGGCTACTAATGATGAGCCTGAACTTTTGAACCTGGTAAGTAGTTTCAGTTTTGCTAAGATCGTATTTCTGCAATTTAGCTCTTATTCGCGGTGCGCGAAGTTGTACTGGGAAGCCGCGAACTCACACGAACAGTGCGAGCAAGCCATAAAATCCGCTGCTCGCGTATTTGGGGATTTTGCTGGAGATTCGCGAATCTCGCGGATTGCGAATTTACCGAAAATCCGCAAAATCCCGAGCGAAACGGATTTTCCGCCCATGCTTACTGGACGCCTGCAGCATCTTCATCTCCAGGCACCATCAGACTGCGTGACGAAACCCGACACGCTTTGGCACCTATGCACCCGCTTCCTGTGGGTGAGGTAGCTCACGAAAGCCGGTGATCCTGCACTGGTATACATCTCTAGTGTCTACGTCTAAAGTTTGGTAACTCTAGTCCCGTCGGAAGACTCCTAAAACAGTAACTTTGTAACTTTTACGCACCATTGACTTTGCATTGGTGCATGCGTGTGCTTTTAGCACTGCACCCGAGTCCCCCGGGCTTTTCCCGACTTCACTATTGCTAGTCCCGAATAGCCCCAGCGATTCCCAAGGCCCCAGGCCTTACCACTGTTCGAATAGTGATACCTATACCACTATTTTAGTATATGGTTTGAGTGGCCCCTGGGCCTCATCCATAATTGTGCAACTTTCATATGTTTTACTGTGCTTTTGTTTAAACGCTTGTGCTTCTAGACTCATAAAGAGTATAGAGGATTATTCTGAGAATAAATACATATATTTTTATAATATATAACTTGTGTGGTGTCCTTTCATTTGATATTACAGGATTGCATATGGTAAAACAGCTGGCTTCACATGCCCTCTTGAGTTTAGCCTGAAGGCTGCTTAGTCCATGCTACCCCTAGGATAGCTCGTCTATAAGGTTGACTTTACAACCACCACCATAAGGGATTGTTTGGACTGATACAAGGTGCCACCAGAATTGGAGACATCATATATCAGGCCAACATCTCACATGTGCGTTTCCTGAAGAAATGCAATATCCACCTGGAGTCTGCTAAAATAAGCAAAGATTTGGCGGATTTTTTTAGGGTTATTCAAACCCCGCACATTCCAGGTGATTAGATTCAGTTGCGGTGATGTTACTCCATTAGCAAGTACTATATTTGCAACACGTTAACCTGGTGACCCTTGTCTGATATATTTTATAACTTTGCAAAACAACAAGTACATGGTAGCCAACATCGACGTTCATTCTGTGGGATTCGGAGTTTGCAATGCGGTATTATAATAGCGACACATCAATCTGGCAAAACACTTCTGACTTGCCATGTGAGTTGACATATTAATAATATCATGGCAAACATGAAATACTGTCATTTCCAGTGATTTGGAGTTTGCAATGCGTCTCAGGCACAGCGATCTATGACTAACAATCCCCAAGATCCCCTTCTTCCCCCCTCCCACTTCAGCATCCCAACCTTGCCAAAGCCATATCCCCGAATGAAACAAACAGTAGAAAGAACTTCTGTAGTGGAACACCCACAGATGCACGTCTCCATCCACAGAGTGGTTGTGGACAGGTGCTCAACTGCAATCAATAAGCGTGGGTGTAGTGCTGCAAGCTGTACAACATCAGGTATAACAGATAGTTAGCTGGCAGTCGTTATTGCATGTAACTGATCAACAGTGACCCTCCTCCCAAAACAGCGATTGGATGGAAACTCTATTTCAAGGCCCACTACAGTCTTTTGACATAAGTCCGACATAGGTCATACAGCCCATGCTTAATACCAGTACTTGTATCAGTAAGGTAGCTCGTGGTATGAAGTAGTGTGTGGCTGGTGATAATGGAATACTCAGAGGTCTATCTCTCCATATATAATGGCGCCCTCTGGCAGACATATAGAGAGGCAATCAACGTACTAGCGTGGAGTCCTTTCGGGCACCATCATAAGTACATGTTGCCCGTTCAGTTTCAGCATTTGCTAAGCACATCGGCAGTGTGTCTTAGAAGGGCGCACAAACTCACAACAGTTCCAAAGATGTGCTTGTGTGTGGTTGTGTGCAACAGATGTGCAGTATATCCTGCAACGAGGACGTATACGGTAAGGAAAGTGTAGATCCACAGTTCAGTTTGCCTAAGAAATGAACATTATTACCTTGTTAGGGCTGCTCAGCCATCTTCACTGTGTGGGTCCTCCCGCCCATTAGCTCTACCCAATTTCTTTATGTATTCATGGGCAGCCTGTGGCGTGCGCAGAATCGTGGATCGGCCTGCTTGGGTGACTTTGAGTTTCGCTGGGTAAATCATGGCGTATTCAATGCCCAGATCCCGTAGCTTTTTTTCGCCGTGCTATACTCCTTTCAAGTCAGTTGGACTGCCATGGTGTGATCCGGGTAAAACTCCAACTTATTGCCTTGATGGTTGATATCACCCTTCTCTCTTGCCAGTCTTAGAACAGTATCCCTGACTCTATAATTGAGCATGCGGGTAATTATGATGCGTGGGGGAGCCCCCAGTTTCGGGCGAGGTGCAAGGGAGCGATGTGCACGTTCCACTAGAAACACTGGCGACAAGTCTTCTCCCCCGAATAGTTCTTTGATCAGACCTTCCACGTAGTGTTCCATTATCCCAGTGTTGGTCGATTCCGGAAGGCCTGCTATGCGGACGTTGTTGCGGCGGGATCGCGCTTCCAAATCTTCTGCCTTATTGCACAGTATCTCTAATGTTTTTACCATGCTTGCACAGGTTTTAGTGGTGGATCTGGATTCGTCCTCTACTGCCGATATTCTCGTCTCCACCTCCACGAGCCGCTGTCCATGCTTGTCTAGCTAAGGGGCCATGTTGTCCACTCTCTGTGTCAGATTGTCCAGTTTCTCATTCATTTCTTGCAAGCTGTGTTGTATCGCACGTAGCACACTCTCCATACCGCTCCCCTCCTCCATTTCATTATCCCCCTCATTCTCCGATAGGGCAGTGGCACCTTTGGTTGGCTTTTTTGCTTTGAATTTGAGCTTCGTCTGTTGCTTCTCCGGTTTTCCCATCTTGCGTGCGTAAGATTTTGGGGCTCCAGTATCCGTCCGTGTGAACGTTGATGCTGAAGATTTCTTTATGGATTGCGATCTCTGTGTACCGGTATGGTCAGCCAATCTTTTTTTGTAGTCGTTTTTGATCGGGTATGAAGGGGCCGGTGTCAAGTTGAATAGCTATTGTGAGTGCTCCCAACAGCCCTCTTTTGCGCAAAAATTAACTGAGTAATTGTCGGCAACAGCTACATCTCCTTGCATACGCCACTACTGCGACCCATAGGCATCGCTCCAATTACTGAGCAGCCATCCAAATTGGCCCAGACGATGATCCGAAGCGGTCACCCGCACAAGTGTGCATGTGCACGTGTATCTCATTGAATAGGCAGACTGGAATATACATTTAGAAGTTTGGCATGTCCGGAGAAGCCTCTGCTTGACCACACTTAATCCGCCCTTGCGTCGCTGCAGTGTATGGTAGCATTACATCATATGTAGGTAACCGGCTCTGCCACGTGCTGCAACAAGACTTCACATACATTGCGCAGTTCACCCAAGTATCTCCTAGCATGCACAAGCACAGTGCTCACGTTATATGCGTCATTCAACAGACCCGCTCAGACAGTCGCCCGCTAGTACAGAGCACGCCTACGGGGGTTCAGCACTGTGCGATCGTGGCCATAATGATATGTGACAGTATTCACCGCTTTCGACAGCCAGGAGCAAATCGTCACCCTTAGTGTAGTCTACAACAGCTAAATCGGTGCGGCGTCATTTACTTGCTTTCTAAGCATCATTTACATTCTCGGCCGCCTTGAGTTTCATCTGCGCGCCATCTTAGGCATCTTCATCTCTGCGGGGAACGTATTGCATATGGTACTCACGGTCGGTGCAACTCCGCTGTTATTAACTTTTCGCTACTGTCTACAATCAGCTGTGGTCCATATGAGCCATCTGGAAGTTAGTTAGAATAGTTCTATGTGCACGTTACACTTTGCCCGGTGTCTTAGCTGTAGATCGTGGGTGCCGCCATTTTGAGACAACAGAAGCGGGCATCCGTTTTCCTTCCGCAATCGGTGTTTCAAGCAATTATCGGCATCGCGGACCCCTGCCAGTTATTGCCGCGATGTTCCGACGTCGATATCTGTGCTCAAAGTTGCCGTAGTCGCCATCAGCACCACGTTTGCAGCAGTATCAGGCACCTGTCCGGCAGAGCTGCCTTAGGATCCAGCCATTCCACAGTGCGTCCTCTAGCGCCCCCCCCCCCCCCACCGAGAGCATTAGTTGCCTTTCCCTAGTGAGAATCAAGGGGCATATCAACAAGTAGCGTGAGGAATTTTATCGCCTGCTATCTCAGATAATTATCGCCATGCTACCGCCATATTACCAACGCATAGCGCAATGGCGATAATTATTAATAAGATAGCGATGTTTTCCATGGAACTGGTCTCAGTCCTATAATTCACCACCCACTGACTAACATTGTTTAGTCAAGGGAAAAGCAGGCGTAAGGAAAGTAGCGATAACAGAGGTTTTCGCTACTTCTCCTGTCGCTATGCTGCTTTGCGTGATGCTTGATAATAGGAGAAATGTCGCTTAGCAATATTTCTCCCGTTATCCTGGGAAGGAACGCCCACTTTGCATCTCACTAGAGATGCAAAGCTGGGCCTTGAGGGAAAGTGAGAAGAAGCATGGATTCACGCGTTAGCATGTCCTTGCTAATAGGACGTTAAAATTATTGCCACTTTTCGGCCGAAAACGGATGCAAAAGTGGCTATACTTTTTTAACTTATCAATAAAGGACTAGCTTCGTTGTGTTTATGGGAAGACTCAGTACGTATGATGGCAAACCATTTGGTTTGGTTGTTAAGCCCTCACCCACCAACCTAGTTGGTGGCATGCTTCATCATCGGGCCCACCACAGTGACACCGAATGTGTCCCGGGTGTGCTTCGACTCCAGATTACTGAGGAGCTGGTATACTTCTCTGAGTGTGCTGTGAGGGTGTGTGTAAGAAAGTAATTTAAAAGCTATGCAGTAGGTCCCAGTTCCCGAGGGTATATAGAAAACTTTAATATCTGGGCCCACGCTAGCGAATAAAAAGGCGAACAGACGCAGTGGAGCGAATTATGAACTCCCACGTCCTATGTGGTCGACATGTTTCAGCCAGGCCTTTTATATTTACTACTGGCTTTCCTCAGGACCAATGAGTGTGTGGGTGAAAAAACTATAAATTATATTAAGTGATACGTGTTTAAAAAGTGTCGCACACGCTAAGGTGCTATACGTGTGTGGAGGGGGATTCCCTCCGCTTTACTGTACACAAAACAAATTGGACGAAGACAGACGTACAAGGTAGAGTCAATAAGTATGATATACTTATAACACAACATGTTGCCGGCAAGTTAAGGTGTGTGAACGACCTCTACCGGCGGGTTGGAACGTGGCCATGAAAGTTATATGGCGGTTGTGACTACAAAGCGGTTAAAAACGGGGTGTAAGTGGTGGACTAAACAGCGAAAAATAGACAAAGGGTGAGAAACAGGTAAGAAAATTTCTTTTTCCTCACACTCGCTACTAGCTGTTAAAGCCTCATGGGTCACCTGGCAGGGGGAGAGAGGACCCTAGGTATTGTAGAAGGCAGAGGTTAGTGCCAATCCTGTTGGGAGAAAAAGCTGCTTACCTAGGCAGTCGTGCTGAGGTGGTCTCTATACTCACGAAATTATCGGTCTGCGAGCTCCATAAACCTGTAGTCCTGCTGCGGTGTCCCGAGTGACTGGCTGGAAAATCACGGTCGGGTATTTATAGTCCTTCGGGAGGGCGGCACCTGCAGAGGGGTGGAGCAATGGGCGCGGCTGTATGTAAAGCGCCTATTCGTTTACTAAGCAGCGCATTTGCGCATGATCAGAGTCACTACAGCGTCACAGTCACATGACGACATCTTCATCATCTGGGAGGGTGACAAGGACACTCTGAATCAATTCCTAACATGGATCAATGACCGTGATACCTATCTCTGGTTTACCTGTACTAGCAGCTCAACTGAGCTAGCATTCCTGGACCTCAACATCAAAGCTGAGCAAAATGGCTTGATTACCACCACACACTACAAGCCTACCGCACGCAACTCCTTATTGCGCTTTGACAGTTTCCATCCTAGGCCACTCAGGGAAAACCTTCCCTTTGGCCAGTTCTTACGCATAAGGTGTAATTGCAGTAAGATTCAAGACTATAAATCACAGTCGAAAGCATTAATCCACAAGCTGGAGGAGCGCGGTTACCCCACCAGAATCATCTCTAAGACCTGCAAAAGGGCACGGAATCAGAACAGGGAGGCACTCCTTGACACCGTCATCAAACCATCTGAGTCACCCATCATGACTTGCGTGACCACTTATAACACTGCCTCAAATCAGGTGTCCAACATTATAAAGAAAAACTGGAAAATAATCAACTCAGGAGCAAGGAAGTGGGACCTTCCTCGTTTTGCCTATAAGAGAGCAAAAAACTTGAGAGACCAGCTAGTGTCCACAAGACCAAGAACAAACCCACGACCCACAGACAACACTATTCTCAATGCATGGGGTCTACCTAAACTCACTGGACACCAACCCTGCAACAATTGCAGTGTCTGCCATCTCACCTCTCCCTCAAAGACATTGAATTTGGAAAATGGCAAAATCTGGACACAACGTCAGTTTACAAACTGTAACTCATCCAACTTGGTATACTTGATCATATGCCGTTGTGGCCTGAGATACATCGGCATGACCACCAGGAAAGTAAGAACTAGAATGACTGAGCATAGGAGCACCATGAGATGTGGCAAGAATATAAGCAAACTGACAGAACACTTTCTCTCCCACAATCACACTCCTAACGATTTCACATGGACTGTAATTGAACAATTTGAAAACTGTGATGAAAAAACTCTCCATACAAGAGAACAACGGTGGATTTACAGCCTTTCCACTCATCTAACCGGACTCAACGATTCCATACCATGGAATTCACTGAATACTTGAATCCCTGTTTCCGTTTGGACTCGTGGTTTGGTCCTAGTCTGTATGTTTTATCAGTGTATATTTTATCAGTGCTATGTCCTCCACCTCTCAACCCACATGATGCACTAATCGCATACCAGCACCAATACGCATGCTCTATCCATGAACACACTGCGCATACTGTGACGCTGTAGTGACTCTGATCATGCGCAAATGCACTGCTTAGTAAACGAATAGGCGCTTTCCATACAGCCGCGCCCATTGCTCCACCCCTCTGCAGGTGCCGCCCTCCCGAAGGACTATAAATACCCGACCGTGATTTTCCAGCCAGTCACTCGGGACACCGCAGCAGGACTACAGGTTTACGGAGCTCGCAGACCGATAATTTCGTGAGTATAGAGACCACCTCAGCACGACTGCCTAGGTAAGCAGCTTTTTCTCCCAACAGGATTGGCACTAACCTCTGCCTTCTACAATACCTAGGGTCCTCTCTCCCCCTGCCAGGTGACCCATGAGGCTTTAACAGCTAGTAGCGAGTGTGAGGAAAAAGAAATTTTCTTACCTGTTTCTCACCCTTTGTCTATTTTTCGCTGTTTAGTCCACCACTTACACCCCGTTTTTAACCGCTTTGTAGTCACAAGCGCCATATAACTTTCATGGCCACGTTCCAACCCGCCGGTAGAGGTCGTTCACACACCTTAACTTGCCGGCAACATGTTGTGTTATAAGTATATCATACTTATTGACTCTACCTTGTACGTCTGTCTTCGTCCTTTTTGTTTTGTGTACAGTAAAGCGGAGAGAATCCCCCTCCACACACGTATAGCACCTTAGCGTGTGCGACACTTTTTAAACACGTATCACTTAATATAATTTATAGTTTTTTCACCCACACACTCATTGGTCCTGAGGAAAGCCAGTTGTAAATATAAAAGGCCTGGCTGAAACATGTCGACCACATAGGACGTGGGAGTTCATAATTCGCTCCACTGCGTCCGTTTGCCTTTTTATTCACTAGCGTGGGCCCAGATATTAAGGTTTTCTATATACCCTCGGGAACTGGGACCTACTGCATAGCTTTTAAATCAATTTCTTACACACCCCATCACAGCACACTCAGAGAAGTATACCAGCTCCTCAGTAATCTGGAGTCGAAGCACACCCGGGACACATTCGGTGTCACTGTGGTGGGCCCGATGATGAAGCATGCCACCAACTAGGTTGGTGGGTGAGGGCTTAACAACCAAACCAAATGGTTTGCCATCATACGTACTGAGTCTTCCCATAAACACAACGAAGCTAGTCCTTTATTGATAAGTACATATTAACTTGGGGATCCGGACTGGCTTACCTAGTCCTCTCTCTCCCTTTTGATTTGCTTATACTTTTTTAACGCCGCCTTGTTGATATGCCCCCAAGTAACTTATTAACATGTTGTACACAAGTAAGATGTAGGGGACCGTGGCATTACCTATGAGGATTTTGTGACAGCCTTTCTTTGGTGAAAAAGCTCTTCTTTGTTCTGTGTCCTGAGGAGAATCCAAAACAAAAGTATATGAGTTCGAAAGGCGTTGAGAGTTCATCTTTTCTAACAAGTGTCCCACTATTGAGTTGTACCAAGGTGTCTCACCTTTCTAAGGACAATTAATACATTGTACAATAACTTTATGGTATGAGCTGAAATGGAGCACTGTTAGATCATTGCTCTTGCTTTTTGAGAAGTTTAGCAGGGCTGTTTTCTCCATCTATCTTGTTGCTTTTCTCACTGTTCGAAAAAAAATTCCAGAAGTTGAGCTATTTCTAAATGTTCTTCACATGTATTCTAGGTCATATATGTATGTATTGTAATATCTTTAGGTGTTTCTGAGATTTGTAATGTATCTGTTCATGTATGGTGTCTTTATGGTGTAAAATTTTGAGGACCAAAGATTGTCTTATTTTTTGAAAAAAGGAAAATTGTTTTGAAAGAACTTTTAGATCAAATGTAAAAAAAACTAAGTATAAAAAAATAACAGAATTTAGTTTGATCATATCAAGTGTGTGGTGTGATCTGGAAGTAAGAGTGTGAAAAATCATCAGTGCTGGCATATGTGTTCTTCTTGTTCATCATATAGGGAAGCATAATTTGAAGAAATATTGTAAGCAATACTGGTGGAGACTGAAACTCCCAAATATGTGGCTGAATTGAAAAACAAGAGTCTGGCAGCTCTGGTTGTATATTAGACACAATTTGTGTTTTTTTAATATTCAATTTGTACCCAGAAACTGTACCAGATTGTCGGGCCAACTGCTCAATTGCGACTAAAGCATCATTAACAGAAAAAAAAATATTTCAATGTCATTGGCATAGACCAGTAATCTAATTGTTAGTTTGCGCAGTTATAAAGAAGGAAGAGAAGTAGGAGCTTCTAAAGCTTGAATAAAAGGCTGCAAAAAAAGTGAGAACAGCTGCAGAGAAAGGGGCAATCAATAAATAGCACGTCAGATAAGCCCCCTCATACAAACAATACATCCAGTCAAAAAGATTTAAAGGGTGATGACTCTGCCCTAAACAGTTGGACCCAAAAATCATACAGGCCAAGGTGGACCACAAGAACTGCCAGGAGACCCTGTTGAATGCGTTCTCAGAATCCAACAGGATAATCCGGAAGGCCCATCCAAGACACTTACAACCTCAATTAACTATATCGCTGTTTTGGCATGTGAGGTTGTATCCCTCGATGCAATAATTGCTGGGAAGATTTAACCAGGCATAAAATAGATGAAACACACTTAGACAGCAGTCTGGGGTAGATTTGCAAATCGGCGTTAATCTGTGAAGTCAGCCTAAAAAATCCAAATTCACATGGGTGTTTGTTCGTCTTCAAAAAGATATATTTATGGATTTCACCCCAAGATGACGGTACAGACTTTATGAAACTAATTAAATTAAACATTTCATACAAAAATGTTGTTACTAATTATTCTTTTTCAGAACATGTCTACATAGCGTCACTAGTGTTATCATTTATCCACAGGGAATGTGATAATTTTTTTTAAAATAGTGCAGGCTATTTGGGTCTCAATAATATTTTTTTTTTAAATTCCTACTACATCTGTTGCATCAATGAATTGAACAGGTAGGTAAGTGGCATAATTATTATGGCACATTATAGCGTCCGTTTTATCTTCCTTGTGCCATCCGATAACTCCCGCATCCATATTAAAAAGGTGCTCGCAATATGGTATAAGGTGTTCGCGAGCCCATAATCTTACTTACTAAACTTTTTTGTCATGTGTATATGGAAGGACATCTATTATCACGCAACAACATATAATCAATCTTAAAATAGTGCAGTGGCATGAGTTAAGTGAAATATTCAGATTTGAAGGACATCTAAACAAAGGCTCCAGGATAGATCGACAATATCTGGGCTAATGACTCCATGCCAATAATACATTGATTAGAAATACTAATGAGATATTGATTTATATACATTATCGTAGGATATAAGCAAGTAAGTGATACCATCTCACTTGAAGAATATTTAAACATAGCTCTTAGCCAAGTACGACATAGATCGATAATACCTGGGTGAATGGCCTTGTGCCAATAATATATCGATTACAAATATTAATGAGATATTGCGCTTCCTATAATTTATTCATATGAATTATCGCATGGCATGAGTTAACAAGTGATACCCTCTTTCTTGAAGAATAATTAAGCATAGCTTATAGTTGAGAATGGGAATTCCTATGTGAATGGCCATGTGCCAATAATATACAGATTAAGAATACCAAGGAGGCATTGTGTTTCTTACAATTTATAAGGAAAAGAGATCCCCTTGATCTAACTAGAACTTATGGTACAAATATATACTAATCAAAAGATAACAACAACATATTAAAAATAAATATCAGTTTTTATTTCATACGCAAAAGTCAATTCAATACCAGATAAAAACATAAAATATACACAATATATTAAAACAATTAACTGACATAATACAAAGGCAGTACAATAAAATCAAGCTCATACACCACAGATTATGACCCGCATAATACTAGGATTGGACAGAAACGAGTAAGACATACAGTTTGTACAATACAATTGGTACACTCAATGACCTATTTTCCCACTTTGTAGTACACAATGCTTGAATCTGTGATTATACTAAAGTGCTGGCATCTTGAGTTGTACAAGAAAGGTGCGTCGACGCGTTTCGATGGAATATCGTGATTAAACCATCTTTTTCAAGACTACTGTTTTTTCTGTCATATAAGCAGGGTCTTATTTAATTTTTCGCCCTATAATAAACACATATAATATTAGTATAGACTTCAATTTAATAAATATTATACAACATGTTCTATTATCTTAAGCAAAGAGACTGGAATTGAAAACCATATCATGATAGTTACATATTATAAACATCAGTCCCTTTATCAAGACATTGTCAGTATCGATATGGTTCAAAGCGTTCACCCCCAATTCAAATGAATCTAAGAGAGAAGAACATCACTTGATTGTATACAATAGGAATGGTTGGTGCTATCCTCACCCCTCATATTAAGCCCAATGCTGATGGTAGTGGCGTTAGCACATGTCATGATTGTTCATCTGTCATCCTAAATTCTTACACAAGGTAGATCAGTCAATACACAAAATCCTTACCCTTGCTAACAGATGGTACGAAGGAAATAACCAGGCGCTCTCAGGTTGGCAATGAAAATCGTATTGTGACACTTGGTAAATAATATCTTTCTCAGTAGTTTTAATATAGGATCATATAACGCAGCGGCAATGCTATGTTGAATAGCTCTAAGATGGCCGCCGTACTCGCATTTGTTGTTCCTTATCAGTAAACAAAGGAAGTTGTGAGTCACGTGTCCTCTGCGCTTCCGGGGTGCTGCTGTTAAAAACGCACGTTTCACGTAGCTCGGGTTTCGGAACACGTTACTCTGACCTTTGCCACGTCTGGTTTTCAGGCCGTTCTCGGTAAGTTTGCTGAGGGTACTTTAAGTTCGGGACTACTTTAGCAATAACCGAAAATAACTTTTAAATTGATATTGAAGAATACATCGCCTGCACTATTTTAAGACTGATTATACGTTGTTGCGTGATAACAGATGTCCTTCCATATAGGCATGAGAAAAAAAGTTATTAAGTAAGATTATGGGCTCGCGAACACCTTATATCATATTGCGAGCACCGTTTCAATATGGCCACGAGAGTTATTGGATGGCACAGGGAAGATAGAAGGGACGCTATAATGTGCCAAGATAATTATGCCACTTGCCTACCGGTTCGATCCATTGTTGCAGCAGATGTAGTAGGAACATTTAAAAAAAAATATTATTGAGAGCCATATAGCCTGTACTATTTTTTTTTTAAATGATCACATTCCCTGTTGATAAACGATAACACTAGTGACGCTATGTAGACATGTTCAGAAAAAGAATAATTAGTAACAATATGTGCTTATGAATACTTCACATTATGTTGAAGTTTGTGAGTATAAGTCACCTTTTAACACTAGTGACGCTATGTAGATATGTTCAGAAAAAGAATAGTTAGCAACGATATGTGCTTATGAATACTTTACAATATGTTGAACTTTGGGAGTATAAGTCACCTTTCAAACATGACTACTATGCAAACGGGCTATTGCAACGGTTATGCTAAGGTCCAGGACCCGATGTCATTATAACAAAATGTCCAGATATGCCTTTCAATTTTGGGAGCGCAAGTCACTGTAAGTCTTAGGGTGAATACATTAGAATATTCCTGTGATCATTGCTTTCTTAAGAAGTAGTGCTACTGTAAAAATATACATGATATCTGCAGGTACCCAAAATATATGGTGATAATATGCCGATGTAAGAGTCACAAAGAGTTGAATTCAGTAATTGAGATGGCTTGTGAATGTTTCTATGAAGCAAACTACAACAAATAATACATAAAGATACTTTAAATGGATCTCTGAAAGGAAAAGAAATGTACACTATTCTCGAGTAACTTGTATAGTTTTCTGCTTTTTTCCTTGCAAGTGATGTAGGAGTATAGTACAGTAGTATGTGTGTACATCTGATCTCTTTTAGGGATGCAGGATTTCATTCCCAAATTGTTTGTTATTCCAGAGCTTTTGAACTTCATGAGTAGCTTTACGTTATTTGGACTAGAAATACCGTGAATATTAGAGGGACACATTTTGTGCCATACGTTGAAGGTATGGGTTTCTTTTATTGTATATATTGTTGCATGAGATTTGTTTGTAGACATTTTTTCTCTGTATATTGTATATATTAGTTTTTTATGTGCACTAATGTAACAACCGGATTTTCGGACCAGATAGAATCAGCTCACCAAGACACCACCAACCCGGCCGAAACATATCCACCTCCCTCCTCAGGACCTACTTACCACGGTACCTGAGTACCTACCTGAGGATGGGGAATTAGCAATATACAAGCTCAAATCATCAAAAACACCACAAAATCTATAGGATTACTAGGAATACTCACTGATTACTAAGGAATTCCATATTCTACACCACACTCATACCTTAAAGTCTCGCGGTAACTTAGGCCCAGACTATGCTACCCTCCTACTCATAGTGAAGGGGGCAGTTCTGATTACTTACCATTACACACTGACCACAATCGTGCTCACACAAGCCACAATCCTGTGGGTATATGCACTGTGTCCTCCCGGTGCTCTCACTCTCTCACACAAGCCACAATCCTGTGGGTATACACATTGACCAGAATCAATGCTCTCACTAATGCCACTCTCTCTAGCGGCAATCTCACTACACACCGTATCCTCCCGGTGCTCTCACAAGCCACAATCATGTGGGTATACACATTGACCACAATCAATGCTCTCACTAATGCCACTCTCTCTAGCGGCAATCTCTGTCCTATGAATACCTTCAGCTCTCTCTCTCTCTGTTGGGAAGTTTCATCATATACTACTGGGAATATCTCATTCAGTTTAATCCTTTCACACAAGAATGGCCGAATTACGATATGCAAAGGTTATTTCCTGATTCAAGTGCTCCCTGCTCCCTTGCTCAGTTACCACTTACCCGGACGGGAAACGCATCCGTCCACATAACAGCATCTGACTAGAAGAAAGGTTAACTGCATCCTGTAAATATCCTGTAAATAACAAACACAATAGTTCACTAAGAACTGGGGTCCCTTTATTATGCAATAACAAATTATAACGACAATATAATACTGCAATATAACATATAGCTTGAAAAGCAAAGGAAAGAATTAGAATGTGTGTGCACGCTAATAAGATAGGGTCGACGTCACCTTATGAGTACGAAGTCTGGACTCAGTTGTCATCTGGGTTGCCTTCTCGTCTGTGCCTTGTCTCATCTTAGGATCACCCCTGCAGTCACGGATACACGTCTGCACCGCTATGCTCTGTCTCCTCTGCTCCCCTCCAAGTCACTGGAACCTCCCTCTTGTTCTCTGTTTTGTCTGTTTCACTCTCGCTGTTCTGCACTACTCCTCTCTCCTCTCGATCACGGACTATCTTCACCTTCCAACTTCGATCTTATAAATCAGTTTCTGCCGCTCTAGTATTCGTTCTATCCGCTAACTGCTTCACTCTGCATGCTCTGATCTTTATATCAAAGCTCACCAGCTGCTCCAACTAAAGTAACTTCAATCTTTCTGAGAGATTATCAGCCTTCGGTCTTTTTCGGATTTCAAAATGGCGACTGTCTGCTTTAAGTTGATTAACTGCAATCATGCGAACGACTAGCTGCCGTCTACTAACTGACTCTGAACTCTCCGTTCTTTCACTAATATGGAACCTTGTTCATGCATGGAAATATCCGGCCAGTAACCTGCCGCCCACCAAATTCTTGTACCACCCCGTACCAAGGACACGTTCTCAGCCAGCCGGCCTGATGTTATGTCTTCGACAAGAAGAAAAATACAGTCTTTCGATAAGGGCCAGCCTGAGCCGGTTCTCTCCAAACGAACAACACCTTATAACTAAAACATTACATTTGACCTAAAAGCATCTCAAGCAGCCGAGGCAGAAAGAAAGATGGAGTCTCTCCCATTCGAGGCCTATAATTCTATTTTCCCACTGCTTAAATACCCCAAGCTGGTGAAGCATTTGCCCTCACAAAACTATATAGGCATCTGGTCTCACTGAAGACCTAAACAGTTGGCAATTTAATAAATGTCCCACCTTGCCAGTCATGTTAATGAAATGAAAACTCAACCTGCGTTTTCTCCAATCCGATAGGTCTCTGAGGCAGCTGATGCCTGCCATTTTTAAGCAGCACTTGCACCTTTGATAGCTACCCGCAGAAAAAATTCTGACCCGTAAAACTGATAAGCAGTTTATTTGGCTCCAGCAGAGAAACTGTGGCCCCAACCCTCTGAAAAAATTGCCAGTGGAGGTCTACTGTCTGGTGTCAAAAATCAGATCTTACCAGAAATTCAACACTGTAAGATTTCATGGGAGAACGCGACCAAGCCACATAAAAAATACTTTGCCTGAGGATACAATTCTCTACATAAGAATAGCATGATGAAACTGTAAGGGTCCCTTATTCAGCTTGTGAAAGGGGAATCTGTGGGACCTTTGAAGGAGACTATCCATATCCCAGTCATTCAGCTGTGCAAATGATTGCCTAAAGAGATTAACAATGTAAGCCCTAGCATCATTCCCTCTGAAATTACCAGCAGATGCAAGCTATTCCTTCATGCCCTTCTCCATATCCTCCATTTTGAGGACAAACTCTTTTGCATATTTTCCTGGACACCGACTAGGCTATGTGTAATTTGGATTAAATCCATAAGTGCAATAGAGCAAGGCTCCATTTCATTCAGGTGGGTGTGAATAATGTCCAAATTCCTTAACATTTTACAAAGTGCCACCTGAGTTTTAAGGTGAAAATTTTTTAAGCTAATGAGTCTTTTTATGCCACTATCGATGCTGGAGTAGCATAATTTGGCTCCATCCTACTATGTTTTTCTAGGCCATATGTATTTTTGCATTTGGCCATATGTACTTATGTGACACGATAATACTAATGCAATATAGTGCACTGAAGTTATAGAAGTAAATCTATTGTGTGTTTTGACACATATATGTGTGCATATTCAATTTTTTCCTTTTCAGAGACATGTGAATTGCTGATATTAAATCTTCTATAGGGTTAGATTGTAAGGTGGTGCGCTAAAATGCATTTAATGCAGCGCATGCACCAGGGATTAGTGAGAATGATTCACATGTGTTTAAAGGTTTCTTTTTAGATTGTGACAGCTGTCATTGTTGCTTAAAATGTACACACTTTAGTTATTATGCCACATATAAGAGTACTGCAGGATATAGCTTGATTCATTATTAAAGATTTCATTTATTGGATTATATGAAGCTAGTAGAACTAAATGTTTTATGGAGAAAAGTTATGTTAGCATGATTGTGAGCCTTAAGCTTGCAATTGAGACATTTAAACCTAAATGTGAAAGTTGTTTTCCTCCATATTTTTTCTCCATTGCGGGTGAAAATCAATGGCATTCATTAGTTAGTGAAAAGCACACTGTATTTCAGAGATACAGATGCGAGGAAGAGTTGGCAATGTCAAATTATTTTCATGAAAAACAAAGGGAGTGTTACCAGTTGGTACTATCAGAGGAAGGGAGGAAGCAAGGAACATTTAGAAGTGGAGACTTACAGATAGTAGTAGTGTTCTTTTCTGGAAACTGAAAAACATATTATGATGTGTATGAGGTCATATTTTCTGGAATGTTTTTTGTGCATTATATTGAGTGAACCCACCTAGAGTTTAATCAGATTCTCTTTAGACTTAGAGAGGTACAGACTTATCCCCATAGCTCTGATTGCGTGGCATCATGCTATGCATGACTCTTTACTTTAGAACTTCTACTGAGGTTCTGATTCTGACACTTTCTTGCTATTTTGATTCAATAGGGTTTCCCCTATCCTTAGGTCACTATAGGGTTTACTGGATGTTGCAAATCTTTTCCATGTATGGGGAGAAGGATCTAAATCATTCGATTAGCCATCAAGTTTTTTTTGTAAATTTTGCATTGCTGCAATGGAGATTCTGATAAGCTCTTTTTTGTTAAGGATCAATATTGTATTACGCTTTTGTCTTCCTTTATCATTTTTTACTTTCATAGTATGTTCTTGAGATTGTTTTATATTAGTCTGCCTATGAATTTGTAATCAACCTTTTATGACAACTTGCTTACTCAGTCTTTTATGGTGTGGTCCTAATGATCACTCTGTATTTTGAGATTTAAATTTATGGTACCCCCTCTTCCTCTCATGCTGCTGCAAAGGTCAACTGATCGGTGTTAAATTGGAAGAAATTGCCCAGAGAATTCTCAATGCAGTTGAAGTAACTTATAGACTGAAGTTAGGGTATGTTTGTTAGCCAAATCATCATTCAGAGAGGGTGTGGGCACAAAGTGATCATTTACCCAAGGAATCACCCTGAGCCTCAGCCTGAGCAGAAGTTCTCCACTGGAAAGAACATACAAAATGGTCCCTTGCCTGGGTCCCACTCGCTCAGGACCCAAGGATAGTTCATAGTCCTTACACCAGCAAGGATCCAGATTCCCAACGGAGTATATTTGAGTGAGCAACTCTTCTGTCTGCTCAGAGAATAGATCTGCCCACCAATTCAAAGTATCCCTCCTTTTTTTTCTTTCTACACACTGAGGTGTATTTACAGCCTTCATGACAGCCTCATGACAGCCTGACTGCACTGGGTCGCCTCAATGAGCTATCTTAATTATGACAAGTATGTCCCAACACAAAATCCATAACTGTTTGTGTCACACAAGCTGCAACGCAGTGACTCGGCCTGACAAGGTTGAAATCTCTCTGGAGTTGTCAGAGGCATCGCTTCGAGATGGGGGTTTGGGGTGTTACACCCCTCTAATATATGTTTTTCTGCTAAATAGTTTGGTACAGGTTCTTTCAGTCAGGTGAGGTGCCAAAAACAGACAAAAGAACACAAAAGAACACACACACTTTTTAATCTCTGTTTTGAAAGACTCCAACATTGTTGGTTATTGTACAAAATAATGTGTTTTTGCTCACTTACTACCCCTCCCGCTTTAGCCCCTCTTATGTACCCCCCTTGTTCTATAATGTATTTTAACATTATATATCAGCACCATTGTCAGAAAATCTGAAGCCTCACCCCACCCCCTCTATCCTCCCATCAATCTTACTGACTAAGCTATGCACATGGGAGTTGCTTTTGGTACTGTTCAGGCAGGAAGAGGCTGGCAGTTCTTGCCAGATTGTTTCCATTGAAACTGAACCAATGCTGTTTTGTGTGTGATTAGTGCATGTCTGTAGTTGCACTGGCTCGAAAAAATGAAAGAGTGGAATGAGACAATAATTTTAGGTCTGTCGTCACATTGGTTCAATCGAAGCAACCTGTGTCTCCAACTCCTAAAACAGTTTGTGCTGTGGCAGTACAGGACTAAACACAGTGCCCCAGAGAAATAGGCAACTGTATGTCTCACCAACATGTACCCAATGTACCTACATGGTGTCAATCTTACTCTCTGGGACTAATGCGCTGTGCATTGACACACTCGACATGATATAAAAACACTGAACAAATAACAATAAAAATGGCTTAGGAGAGTTTCTCGATTATAACACTGGTGATGAAATTAAACCATCCATTATGCATGCAGGAATCAGGATGAAGAAGAAATAAGAATTGGAGGACCCACCAAAATGTTGATCTCTCAGAGAGCATCACAGGAATTTTTAAGAGTGGAAGGGCACTGTTTTGGACTGTAGCTGTGCTGAGAAAAGTGAAGAGAAACAGAAACAAGATGTAAAGCGAAGTGTGAGAGAGGCGACAAAAAAGAGAAAAGGTACCGCATTACGGAGGGGGGGGGGGGTGCTGCTGCTCTGTGCTTGAGCTTATGCTTATAGTTCAGTGACCAAGGAAGAGAGAGAATGCCTGGTTTAGGATGTCTGTGGAGAAATAGGTTAAGAACCACAGTTTAGTTGTCTTCCCCAAATCCTCTCAGGATCACCCCACACTTCCTGTCTCTTTGTCTCACTCTTGTAGTTTGTTTTTCATCCATGCTGTCTCCCTCTGTCACAGTTTTCCTAGCTTTCTCTTCCACTTCATTTCTGCTTTTAGGTTTCACCTGCACAGCGTTTGTGCTGGGCTTGAGAAATCTATTGTTTTTAATATAAACTTAAAAGAGACTTACATCCCCGCCTCCTCTCTTTCCTGGCTTCTCATTGGTTCCTGTGTGTGCTACTTACCTTTCCTCCATTTCTATAGGCTGTAGCATATTTTCCTGCATTTACCAATGCTTGTTCCTTGTCTGCTTGTCTTCTTTCCCGCTGCCGAAAAACTGTTAACATCCGCTTTGCTGGAACTATATTTTCATAAAATTTTGCCTTTTACCTTTGGAGAATATTGAGACAACAATTTATCATCTGGAGAGAGAGATTAAGGGCCAGATGTATCAAACAGTTTGACCCATTCTGTGCCTATGGGAAAATGTGTTCATACATCTGGCCCTTAGTAATTTGCATACTAGCACAGGGTGTTGTGCAGCGAGCTCTGGAGTCAGCAGCTCTGGCTGCTGCGCCACACTCCAGTGTTATTTGTCAGGGAGCTCTTTCCTTCTTCGGACAATGATTGAGGAAAACAACTCTTTATCCATTACATAGGCGAAACCGATGCATTACCATTGCTTGTTTTTATTTCTCTCACTTGTTCGGGGGCAAAGTCTGACGATGACAAAAAAGTCATTGTCCCCAAAAATAAGTGCCTGTACCCTGCCCACCACCTGCAACTGCCTCCACAACTGAAGCACAGGGGGGCATATTAACAAGCTGAAGTATCGCCGCTTTATCGGCTCAATTCGCCGAGAAAGCGGCGATACTTCAAGCGCCCTATTAATAACAGCATTGCAACGCCTGCCACAAGCCCACTTTGCATGTCAGCAAGAAATATCGCTAATGACATGCAAAGTGGGCGTTCCCACGTCCAACCACATGTAAAATGTGGTTGCAGGTGGGAATACCCTATCACCAGGCAGGCTGTTAGACGGACCGGGAGGGTCGGCCGAGGACAAGGGGAGAGGTCTCCGGGGAGAACCGTCTCCAGCGATCGTACAGACAAGTAACTTCCCCCCCACAGACGGACACCACACCAGGATAAGGTTCAACGATACTTTATCAGCAATTCTTTAGGTACGGTAGAATTATACAAGGAGGTCTGGACTCAGGGGTCCCCTCGATTCTGGTCTCTGGATTGGGAAAAGGGTAGCGGGACAGTCTTGTTACCAATAGATGAAAATAGCTCTCAATCCTCGAGCTCGGCGTTCTAGATGATCGGGCCGCGGCGGAGCCAGCAGGTCCCGAGATGGATGAAGGAAGCGACGGTCCGCGGCGGAGCCAGCAGGTCCCGATGAAGATGGTGGTTACAAACGGTCCGCGGCCACGCCAGCAGGTCCCGACGACGATGAAGGTTACGAAGGTTACGGCAGCGCCAGCAGGCAGGACGATAGTTCGCAAGGCAGAGCTACGGCAGCGCCAATAGCCCGTCAAGGATGAGTTCTTCTCTGCGTCTCTCGACTCCAGGATACAACTGCCTTCCTGCTCTGGCGCTGCCCCAGTTATAGGGCTGGTGCCCTTTGATGTCCGGACCCTCGCACTTGGAGGTTGGGGGGTCCGGGACGAAGGGGTCCAGACACCCAGCAGGGGGGTGGAGCCAGCGCCCGGGGAGGTTGTGGCGAGCGGCACCTGGCGAGGGAGAACCATCGACACCTCTTTCTCCCATTGACCTGCCAAGTAGTCCGCTCACCTCCTGGGTGGATGGTGGTGCCGGGATGTCTGAGGCCTAGCCAGGCCCAGGGTTGGGGTTGATCGGGGGCCACGCGGCCTCGTGGCGGAGTGTCCAAGATGGCGCCCAGGCTGGGCGCGCGGGCCAGTAATGGATCGGGCCCACGAGGTCGATATGTTCAGAGGCAAGGGTCCCGGAGGGGACGGAAAACGTGAAGTGGTGGTGTGTGACACTCGAGGGACCGGGCTCGGGCCTGGTCGGGCAGAGGGGGAGCGGCCCTTCACGTGGCCTGTCCAACATGCGTCCCCCCCAGCTGAAGGCGGGGAGAGTCACCCATCCTCTTGGGGACTCTCCTCGTCGAGGCGGAAAAACCGGGACAGGCCATCTGCGTTGGCGTGATCTGGCCCAGGCCGGTGTTCAACAGTGAAGTCCATCCCTTGGAGGGAGATGGACCAACGTAGTAGTTTTGGGTTTTCCCCCGCATCTGCATCAGCCACTGCAGGGGTCGATGGTCGGTCTGCACCCGGAAGTGTGTGCCAAAGAGGTAGGGCCGGAGCTTTTTGAGGGCCCATACCACGGCGAAGGCCTCCCTCTCGATGGTGCTCCAGCGTTGTTCTCGAGGTAGGAGTCGCCTGCTGATGAAGGCCACTGGCTGATCAAGGCCTTCGGTGTTCAATTGAGACAGGACCGCCCCAATGCCGTGGTCGGAGGCATCCGTCTGGACGACGAATTCCCGGCTGTAGTCGGGGGCCTGGAGCACAGGGGCGGAGCACATGGCGGCCTTCAGTTGTTCGAAGGCTGTTTGACAATCTGGGGTCCAGTTGACTTTCTTGGGTTGATTTTTGGACGTGAGCTCTGTGAGGGGCCCCACTATGGTACCATAGTCTTTCACGAACCGTCTGTAATAGCCCGTGAGTCCCAAAAAGGCGCGGACCTCGGTCTGGGTGATGGGGGGCTGCCAGGACTGGATGGCGGCAATCTTGAGCTGCAGAGGGGCCACCAGGCCGCTTCCCACCTGGTGTCCGAGGTAGGTTACGGACCCCTGACCAATTTGGCATTTGCTGGCCTTGATCGTGAGGCCAGCTCGCTGAAGGGCCTGTAGCACCGCTCGGAGGTGGTGGAGGTGGTCGGACCAGTGGTGGCTGTACACAGCGATGTCGTCTAGGTAGGCGGCGCTGAATCCTTCGAGCCCGGCCAAGACCTGGTTGACTAGCCGCTGAAATGTTGCGGGGGCATTCTTCATGCCGAAGGGCATGACCTTGAAATGATAATGGCCATCAGGAGTGGAAAATGCAGAGCGCTCTTGGGCCCGGGGTGTGAGGCCGATCTGCCAGTAGCCCGCCGTCAAGTCCAAAATGCTGAGGTAGCGGGCAGCTCCCATGCGGTCGATTAGTTCATCCGCCCGGGGGATGGGATGTGCGTCTGTTCTGGTGACCGCATTCAAGCCCCGGTAGTCGACGCAGAACCGGAGTTCCGGTGTGGTGCCGGGAGCGGCTGCTTTGGGGACCAGTACTACTGGGCTGGCCCAGGGGCTGTCTGAGGGCTCAATGACCCCGAGGGTGAGCATTTTGGTTACTTCCTCCTGGATGCAAGCCCGTACCCGATCTGGCACGCGGTAGGCCCGGTGGCGGATAGGGGGGCTGTCCCCCGTGTCCACGTCGTGCACACACCAGGAAGTGACACCTGGGGTGAGGGAAAACAGGTCGGCGAACTGCAACAGAAGGTCTCGACATTCCTGGCGTTGGTCCAGGGTGAGGGCTCCCGAGAGCCGGACCCCATCCACGGAGCCATCTTTCTCCCGAGTCCGTAGGAGGTCAGGAAGGGGTTCGGAGTCTTCTTCGGCTCCATTGTCTGTGGCCATCAGGAGGCTGAGTTCTGAACGCACAAAGTGGGGTTTCAGCCTATTAGCGTGGAGGACTCGGAGGGGGTTCCGTGAAGACTCCATGTCGATGAGATAAGTGACAGGACCCTTACGCTCGACTACTTTGAAGGGCCCCGTCCACTTGTCTTGCAGAGCGCAGGGCTCGGTGGGGGACATCACCCATACCTGTTGTCCGGGTTCAAATTCGATGGAGGAGGCATTTTGGTCATACCACTTTTTCATGTCCTCTTGACTGGCCTCCAAGTTTGCTTTTGCCAGCTCTCTGAACCGTCGGGTCTGGTTGCGGAGGGTTAGGAGGTATTTGAAGACATCTGGGGGGTTCTTTAGAGGGGGCATTTCCCAGCCTTCCTTGACTAGACTGAGAGGCCCCCGTACGGGGTGTCCATACAATAACTCAAACGGGCTGAAGCCGAGGGACTTCTGGGGGACCTCTCGATATGCGAAGAGGAGGCACGGCAGCAGCACATCCCACTGGCGACGGAGGGGCTCTTCCAACCCCCCAATCATCCCTTTGAGCGTGCGGTTGAACCGCTCAACGAGTCCGTTTCCTTGAGGGTGATAGGGGGTCGTGAATTGGTAGGTGACCCCACACTGTTGCCAGAGGGACTTCATATATTTGGAAATAAAGTTTGTGCCCCTGTCGCTGACGACTTCTCTGGGGAAGCCCACACGGGAGAAGATCCCCATCAGGGCCCGGCCGACCACCGGGGCTGTCACAGTTCGCAGGGGAACAGCCTCGGGGTAGCGGGTGGCGTGGTCCACTAGTACCAGGATGAACCGATGTCCTTGTTTTGTACGGGGGTCCAGGGGCCCCACAATGTCTATCCCGACCCTCTCGAACGGGGTGGTGACCACGGGAAATGGTTGCAGGGGGGCCTTTAGTTTGCGGCCGCTCTTTCCACTGGCTTGGCACGTGGGGCAAGATCGGCAATGCTGGAGTACATCATTCCTCATTTTGGGCCAGAAGAAGTGGGTTACTAGGCGGCTGTAGGTTTTATCCTGACCCAGGTGTCCAGCCAGGGGGACATCGTGGGCCAGGTTTAGCAAGAAGTCTCTAAAACGGAGGGGCACCACTAGCACTCGGCTGGCCCCCAACTCCGCGATCCTTTGTTCACTGTATAGCAGATCATTGTCCCAGTAGACCCAATGTGTTCCGGAGGTATCCCCTGCGCTCTGGGCGAGGGCTTGTTGGCGGAGTCCCTCGAGGGAGGGACAGGTCTTTTGCTCTTGGCGAAACTGTTCCTGTGTGGGTCCCCCCTCTTGATGCCACTGGTCGAGGCCAGCGAGGTCCGGAGGTTGAGCTGGTTCTGGGGGGACGGCACGGTCGGTGTCTTCGACTGGGGCGACCGGGGGCGGAGGCGCCGGCCATTCGAGTTCCTCTTGTCGGGGATTGGCACGGGCGGCCATGGACCGGGTGGTGACGCACGCCCAGTCCAGGACGCCCAACATCCCCAGGTGTTCTCTTCGTTCTACGGCTGCCCAGGGAGAGCTTTCAAGGTCATTCCCCAGGAGACAGTCTACGGGAGCATCATCTCGGACCGTTACTTTCAACATGCCGGAGACCCCTCCCCATTCGAAAGGGACGCAGGCCATCCGACACAGACTTTCTGAGTTATCGGCTGAACGGACAGGGCAGAGAATGTTTGGTATGAACTGTTTTGGGGTCACCAGGTGACAGCGGACGGCTGTTACACTGGCCCCGGTGTCACGGAGGGCTTCGGCCTGGCGTCCATTGATGCTCACCCATTGGCTGTACTTCCGGGTGTTAGCGGGTAGGGGGACCCGCGGGACCATGTCTTTCCCCCCTAAGCATGCTAAAGTCATGGCGGCTGGATCCCATTCTTGATGCTCTTGTTCGTATTCTTCCTGCTCCTCGGAGATCTGTTCTTCCCCTAGGGCAGCAGCGGCCACTTGGCGGGGCCTTGGGCTCTGGTACTGCGGGCAATTTGGGTCGTTTGCATAGTGGCCGACTCGTTGGCATCGGTGACACGTGACATTGGCTCTGTATCCCGGTCGCGCCGGGGTGCTGCCCCGGTTGGCCGGGGGGGTGGTGCTGGTAGCGGGGGCGACCGGAGCGTTGTCTCTTCCTCGCCCTTGGCCCCCCCCTCCTCCTCGGGGATGGTGCTGACCGTTGTTGTTTCGGTTCTGTTCATAGGACCCATTTCGGCCCACTCTGGTGATTTCCCACCGGTCAGCCTCGGCTGCGAGCTGCCGTGGATCAGTCAATTTGCTGTCGAGGAGGTGCTGCCGGAGCTCGATGAAGCAATTGTTTGATAGATGCTCCCACACCATGAGGTTGAAGAGTTGTTCGTACGTTGTGACATTGCTTCCTTTGATCCAGCCCTCGAAGGCTCGGCTAAAGTAGTTCACGTAGTCCACCCAAGTTGTACCCGGGATGCGGGTGCAGTCTCGGAACCTCTGACGGTACATCTCGGGTGTGAGCCCATAGCGGGTGAGGAGGGCAGCTTTCATGTGGTCATAGGAGGTCATCTGATGGTCCGGGAGCTGTAGCAGGGCATCGCGGCCCTCATTGAGGAATCTCCCCCATAGACCGGCTCCCCAATCGCTTCGGTCGATCCGGTGGGCGGTCATCGCGATTTGGTAGGCCTTGAACCATTGCTGGATGTCGTCCTCTCGGAAGTATTCTCGAACGACATCCTTGGGGATGTGTACCTTTTTTTCTGTTGCCCCTGGGTCGCGGGGTTGCTCGGGCACCCCTAATTCTCTGTTCTGCTTGCGTAAGTCTATCTCAGCTAGTTTGCGCTCGTGTTCATACGCCAGCCTCTTTTCCTCGAGCTCCCTTTGTCTCTGTTTTTCCTCTCTTTCTTCGCGGAGACGCAGGTGCTCCAAGCTTATTTTTTGTTCGGCCAGTTTAAGTTCAACATCCATTTTGAGCCGGGCCATTTCTAGTTCGTGTAGTCGTGTTCTTTCTCGTTCCTGGATCTCGTCTTGCGAGAGACCCGTTCTTTGCTCCTCGGGGGCCGTGGGGTATTTTCCTACTGCTGCGATGTTTTGGTCGGTGGTTCCCACGGCCCCGGTTTCTGCCCAGGACTCTAGGGCCTGCTTGAAATCGTCTTTGGTACTTAGACCGGTGGTAGCGATACCTAGTTCGATGCAGAATTGTTTTAGTTCACGATGGCTGTACTCGTTCAATTTCTCCATTTGAAATTTCTCGGTGGATCCGCTTTCTTTGGTTGTCATTGTGATTTCGTCGTGGGGTGAGCTACTCTCTGTACGATTATGCGGTGATTCGGATCGCGCCGCTGGCCACCAATGTTAGACGGACCGGGAGGGTCGGCCGAGGACAAGGGGAGAGGTCTCCGGGGAGAACCGTCTCCAGCGATCGTACAGACAAGTAACTTCCCCCCCACAGACGGACACCACACCAGGATAAGGTTCAACGATACTTTATCAGCAATTCTTTAGGTACGGTAGAATTATACAAGGAGGTCTGGACTCAGGGGTCCCCTCGATTCTGGTCTCTGGATTGGGAAAAGGGTAGCGGGACAGTCTTGTTACCAATAGATGAAAATAGCTCTCAATCCTCGAGCTCGGCGTTCTAGATGATCGGGCCGCGGCGGAGCCAGCAGGTCCCGAGATGGATGAAGGAAGCGACGGTCCGCGGCGGAGCCAGCAGGTCCCGATGAAGATGGTGGTTACAAACGGTCCGCGGCCACGCCAGCAGGTCCCGACGACGATGAAGGTTACGAAGGTTACGGCAGCGCCAGCAGGCAGGACGATAGTTCGCAAGGCAGAGCTACGGCAGCGCCAATAGCCCGTCAAGGATGAGTTCTTCTCTGCGTCTCTCGACTCCAGGATACAACTGCCTTCCTGCTCTGGCGCTGCCCCAGTTATAGGGCTGGTGCCCTTTGATGTCCGGACCCTCGCACTTGGAGGTTGGGGGGTCCGGGACGAAGGGGTCCAGACACCCAGCAGGGGGGTGGAGCCAGCGCCCGGGGAGGTTGTGGCGAGCGGCACCTGGCGAGGGAGAACCATCGACACCTCTTTCTCCCATTGACCTGCCAAGTAGTCCGCTCACCTCCTGGGTGGATGGTGGTGCCGGGATGTCTGAGGCCTAGCCAGGCCCAGGGTTGGGGTTGATCGGGGGCCACGCGGCCTCGTGGCGGAGTGTCCAAGATGGCGCCCAGGCTGGGCGCGCGGGCCAGTAATGGATCGGGCCCACGAGGTCGATATGTTCAGAGGCAAGGGTCCCGGAGGGGACGGAAAACGTGAAGTGGTGGTGTGTGACACTCGAGGGACCGGGCTCGGGCCTGGTCGGGCAGAGGGGGAGCGGCCCTTCACGTGGCCTGTCCAACACAGGCGTTGGGAGAAAAAGACCTGCGTTAAACTTGTTTATCCCAGGTCTCCCAACACCTGCTCTGACCAGGCGTTAGGCATTGTTAACATGGGGGTGTGGATCATGAAGCTGAATCCACCCCCCCCCCCCCCATATTAACAAGGCACACATTAGCGCGTAAAAACAACACTTGTTTTCACGCGCTAATGTTCACTATCGCCGGCTATCGCGGGATTTACTATCGCCTATGTGTTGCGCGTTGATAATAACGCGCTAACACGGCGAAAAAATCCAGCGATATCCGGCGATAGTTTAATGTGCGATGTGCGTTTTTTAACGCACATCTTGTTAATATGCCCCAGATTCCAGTGCATCTATGCCTTTTCCTCTTATCCTTCTATCTTATCCGGCTAAGCTAAGGGCCGAGAGAGGCCTTGCCCTCACTCTGCACTCGAACCAATCAGCTGCGTCACCACTCTAGCTTTGAAGTGCCACCCATTACACGCCCGGACCTTCTGCATATCTTCTTTCTCTTTAGCTATTTCTCTCACCAGTTTACGGAAAGGTCACAGTGCACAGTCGAAAAGAAATGGCGCCTATCAATTGCTCCGATAAGAATTCACCTCTCAGAGAAAAGAGGTCCTTTTTTATTCCCATAGCGCCACGGCGGGGCACTCTGTGTCCATTAAAGACACTTAGTATACGGTATTTAACGTCTTAAAATAATGAGTTTCATTTCAATGAGACAAGGTCATCAACATCAAGATACCGCCTCGGCAGTATTCACCTCCAGAGACCTTGACATCATTCTTCAGACTTTCATTTGCCGGAGGCCTGAAACGGGCGGGGAGCGCTGAGGGACTGACACGCAGTCACTGTATCATGTTTACCACACGCCTCACTGCGTGCAATCTTCGTTCACTGTGTAAATAAATGCAGGGGTGAAAGGGTTAATGGTGCGAAAGCCTGGTAAAGGCGGTAAAATGTTTGTTAGTGGTCGCCACTCGCTGTTCAGCTAGAGCTAATAGGCTTGAAGTGTCACTCACTGAGGTGCACATGGGGCTCTGCATTGTCACAGGGTTTGTAGCAATGCAGCGGTCCTTTAATGATTCTGCAATGGAAATGCAATTTATGGGGCATTTAATCGACCTTGTTATAAATTTGTTGCTCATTACCCAACATTCAAGGGAGTCGTAATTACTTAATGGGGCTTCTGTTCCAGTGTGACTGTGTCGATGAACCTCTGGGTGGGGGTGAACCCCGCCTCACACATATCCTCTCCACACACTTTCATTTGTCGCTTGGACAGTGAAATGGCTTCCTCGTGTGTCAGGTCAAGGGCATGTTGGAGGTCAGTGTCGTAACGCAAAAGTATGCCCCCTCCCCCCACCCACTGCAGAATGTAATGAGGGGCCACTGAGTCTCCCATATATCACAGATATTCATTGGACTTGGGCTGATTGGGGGGGGGGGGGCAATAAGGGGTTTGGGGCCCCCTGCACCACAGTACTTCAGACACCGGCGTTATGCCTCTGGTTGGGTGTTAATTCAGAGAGGACAGGCCTATGTATAAAGCCAGGCCTGGCCTGCTCACTTGAGCACATGAGATGCAATGAACAGAACGGCACATATTTATACAACCCTTTAGCGAAACATTCACAGCAGGGGTGTTCCCAAACCTAATCTTTGTTGGTTTACATTTGGAACCCTATTTGGATGAAAAGGCTCAGTCACAAAATACTCTCAACTCTTAACAGTGTGAAAAAGACCGCCTATTATAGTAATCTGAACCTTGGCTCTTAGCTTTAAGCCCTTCGCTGCGGGCGTTAATCCCCTGCTGTGCTGGTGGGGAGAGGTGCGTGCACAGCGCTCCCATGCTCATGACGAGCTGAGCTCGTCATGATCTACGCCGCTCCTGTGCTCATGACGAGCTCAGCTCGTCACAGGTGTATTGCCTCCCGTGGAACGCTCAGCACAGCGGGGGAATTCTCCCCGCACCTGAGCGTTCCACGGGCCATGACGAGCTGAGCTCGTCATGAGCACCGGAGCGCCGTGGCTCATGACGAGCTCAGCTCGTCATGAGCATTCAAGGTGCTAAAGACTAAAAAGGCTCAATAAACAAAACATATCACTAACCTCATTTCCCTCCTCCCCTAACGACCATCCAAAACACAGCTCTTACACATAACCATGCAACCACAAATCTTGAATTTTCTGGGCCCCATTTATGAGGTTTTGCCCTAGGCCACAGCCGCAGGCCTTCCTGCAGCCCTGCCCTATGGTAAATGAAAAGGGCAGGAATACACTGTATCTATCAGATGTAGTGCATTCCTGTCCTTTCCCCTGCGCCAGCCCACAATGGGCTGCCGTGCATCAATTCCGGCACCTTTGCACCATGGTGCAAGAGTGCCTGCGCTGCAGGGATGATTGTTTTTGCGCAAAAACAATCACAAGAGTTGTTTTCCTCTTTCTATGTGTGAGTGTGAGAATGCAACACACATAGTTAAAGGAAAAAAGAGAAGAAATAAAGATATTTCTCCTTGTTGTTCCTCCCTTACGCCTCCCCTGGGAAGTGTGGGCCTGTTCATATCTTCTGGCAATGTTGCCCCTATTTTCACTGGATCAATTTCTATCCCCAAGAAGGAAAGGACCGTATCTAGACCAACTGTCTTCTCTTCTGCCAATGGAACGGCTACATCTTGCATCAGGGCCTAAAAGTGTGTCAAACACTCTTCACACTCATCTGAACCCGCTGCCACCACAAAAAATCATCTAAGTAGTGCATCATAAACTTGGATCATGTCACAAACATAAACATCCATTAAAGAAAGCTGCTGACTTTCTCAAAGAGGTCAGAGGACAGAGAGAACATCCCATAGGCAAAGCCTTGCCCATTAACCACTCGCCTTGGAATTGCATCCCTAATATTCAAAATCATCAGTGTGTTGTTAGCAGGTGAAAGGCTGATTTTATATTGGTCTTGGTCATTCAGGCTCCTCTGCTTACCTTCCTCACCACCTCAACTACCACATCCATTGATGAATACGTTACAGAAGACAGCTCCCCTGATATCAAATCATTCACAGAGCAACCCTCCAACCATTACAAGTGATATATCAGTCGAAATTGCCCTCTTTCTTTTTTGGGCACACCTTCAAAAGGAGACACAATAAAATTGTCCAAAGGGCATTCCTAAAAAGAACCTGCCATGCTCCCCTCTTGAATCTCCTTCTATAGCTTGGCCAAGACCGAATTCTCCACCCACCTTCTCACCCTTGTTCTCTCATATTTAAACCTGACACCCTCTTTGAAACCCAGCAGCAGCACCTCTGCATCCTTTTTGATCCAATACTACTAAATAAAACATTGTATTCTATGGCATTTAACTTTCATATACACTTTTCCCAATGGGTCCCTCTGGGCCCCCATGAGCGCCTATCGTCCTCTTCCTTCCCCTAGCTGTTCTGACAGCTGAAATACTCGCCTTGCTAGGCCTGTCCTCTTCCGTTGCCAACCCGCACTGTGTGAGAGGATGCTTCACCCCACACGTTGAACAATTGTGATGACATTTGCAGAATTCTCCATGGAAAAATTCCCTGTTAAAAGCCCAACATACTGCTCCAACCTCTTGTTGCCACTTCCCAATAGTTCCCATCCCTCCGTGGGTGGGGCAGCCCCAAAGGGCCGGTACACCCCTGGTTAACACCTTCAGCGCTGCGCGAATTTTCGCGCTGTGCTGAATCTTCTAAGAAACAGGCGTGGCCGTGACGGAACGGTTCCGTCATAAGTGTAGGAGAGTAGGGTCTGCTATCCTATGGTCACCCCAAATTTTTGCTTTTTGCTTCACTGGTTTATGACTTAATGTGGCTGTGGGCCTGCTAATCAGACCCACAGCCTGCTGTTCTCTCTCTAAATTACTGCCAATGCACTTTAGGTGCATTACGAATTGGAACTGGGTCACCTTATTAGCCCCTGTAGCAGTGTACCCTAGGTACCCAGGGCATAGGTGTTTCCAAGGCCTACCAGGGGCTGCAGCATGTATTGTGCCACCCCTGGCCTGGCCTCCATATTTGACACAACTGGCTGATCACTCAGCTGGGGCAAGTTGGTGTAATCACCTCTTGCTTAGATATAGTATCCCTATATCTAACCTTAAACTGGACACATATGTTCCTATCAGCCACTCCTATGGAAGGCCTCATCAATCCTGGAGGCAGAGTGCTTGGAAATATGTGAGATGGTGCTCTAGCATGAGCTGAGCCTGTTTGCAGCTGTCGGGAACCACTCCCTAAGCTGTTCCGGGATATTGCCATACCATATACTCTTAAGTGCATTATAATCCTCGCGGTAAAATGCTATCTTTGGTTTGGCTTTATCAAAACATGTCGAGTAAGGTGTCATATGAATTGGAATACTATCCCCTCGACAGTTCTGTCGACGGGGATAGCATTCCACCCTTCTAGAGGGACACGAGATGTGTGTAGCCTTAACCCCGGTTAAAGTTAACCAGAGCCTCAGCATCACAAAATGGATGCTGCCACCACAGACACGAGTCTGGCCTCCTGCTGCTGACCGAAACTTGGCAGATGGTGGCCTGGACAAAGGGTTTCCTGCCTTGGGAGGTGCGAGCACCACCCCAGACAGGGTTTTGTGTATTGGGTAGGACAGGGCTGAATAGAATCAGACATGCCCGGGGCACACAAGGTGTCCCCGTGCATAGGCCAGTCCAAACCGGTCCTGGGACTTTCCAGACCCAGGCCTGGGGAGGAGCTGGACAAAGGAAAGGGGGTGTAACCACCCCCCTTCCTGGTTCCTCCCAGAGGAGGGACCTAGTAGGTGATCCACCCCTCAGATTGGGAATAAGAGTGGGAGCAGTGCCATTGCACAGCAGATCATCCTGAATCAACTTGAAATAAAGAAGAAGACTGGACTTCGACATTTTGCTGCTCAGAAGACTGAAGAGAATCTCCCTTGTGGCCTAGGAGTGGCCACCCTGTGAACACAGGCACCAACCAGCAACTCGACGTCTGCTTTGCCGCCACCTCCCGCCGGAGCCCGAGCCCAGAGCCTGACAAGACCCAGACTCCCAGACTTCTCAGAGCCTGATCCACAGTCCCTGCAAAGAAGGGACCCGTGGAGGCACCGAGTGACGTGGGACCGGACCTCTTGGAAGACACTTGAAAAGCTGACTGCGCAGCAACCAAGGCATCCTCGACGTTGTGCTTTGGGGACTGAGAACCCCAACCATCGAGCAGCCCTTGCACCGAAGATCAGCCCCCCAGCATCTCCACGATCTGCGTGGGGCCCTTTTGCATTGTGCCACTCGACACGCCATCCTGGCCACTAGCCACGTGGTCAGCGGCCATCTTGGCGACGAAACCGACAAACTCTACCATGGGTCTGGTTGCTCCAGATTTGCCCAAGCTCCTGTGAAAAGGAGCACTCGCTCTGACCTTGCTGTTCCGAGTGTTAGGCATCTTTTGATTCCTGCGTGGCTTGCATTAGCCAAGGCCTGTTTGCTCCGATCAGGTTGCCGACACCGCCAACAGCAAGAAGCCTGCGTGGGACAGCTTGTGACCGACTCCTGGACGTCCTCGACCCCTGGTGTCTATGTGGCTGCAGAGAGAAGCTACACCTCAACGCCTGTTTGCACCCGACATCGCCTGGTTCCAATCTGGTTCCACGGTAGTCACTGGCTAGTGACTTTGAACATTGTCCCCTCTGCTTTCAGGTCTTCACAACTTCAGATCCACCCTTGGATCCACCGGAACTCTTCACATCGAGCCGCCTGCAGCATCTTCAGCTCCAAGCACCATCGACCAGCTTGACGAAACCCGACACTACTTCGACCCTGTGCACCCGCTTCCTGTGGGTGAGGTAACTCAGCTCCGCCGGTGTTCCTACACTGGTACACATCTCAAGGCCCTGTGTCTTAAGTTTCAGCGTTCTAGGTCACTCGGAAGGTTCCTAACTAACTAACTTTGTACTTTTTACGCACCATAGACTTTACATTGGAAAGTGCGTGCACTTTGAACACTGCACCCGAGTCCCGCGGGCCTTTCCCGACTTAGTCACTGCTAGTCTCGAATAGCTCCAGCGATTCCCAAGGCCCTAGGCCTGTTCCCTTTCTGATTGGTATCTCTTATACCACTTTCTTAGTATATGGTTTAGGTGGCCCCTAGGGCTCATGCATATTGTGCAACTTTTGTGTATTTTAAACTGTCTTGTGATTTAACGCTTGTGCTTCTGTGCTCATAAAGAGTCCAGGGGATTTTATAGTTAATAAATCAATATATATTTTCAATATATATCTGTGTGGTGTCCTTTCATTTGGTATTCAAGGGGGTTGTGTATGGTAATACAGCTGGCTTCACATGCCTTTCAGAGTTTAGCCTAAGACTGCTTTGTCCACGTTACCACTAGGATAACTGGTCTACAAGGTTGAATTACAACCAATCATCATAAGGGTTGCTTGGCATGGTACAAAGTGATCACTAGAATTAGTGAGCATTATATACCAGGCCAACTTCTCACATTGGTGAGCAGCGGATTGGGATCTGAGCTTGCTGTTGTTTTACCATTACAATCTTTGAGATTATCATTTGAAAGATCATACAGGTACCTGCTAGGTACATAAAAAACAAGACTAGTATACTTAAGTTCTACTGAACTTAGTTGTTGTAGAGCAAAGGGAGTAGCACACCCTGACTACAACTACTAGATATGTTTAGTAGGTAAACACCAGTGTAGGTAGATTGCAACACATCCACCCACACTAGAGCAATGTCTGGAGCAGAGGGTTCCACTGGGAACATCCCTGTTGAGAGTGACCCTCCAAGGGCACCATCCAAATTTGCTATTTTTTCCTTTAAGGAATTAAGACAGCTTTGTGTCTTAAGGGGTCTGAAGACAGGGCCTTCCCCTACTACAGACCACCTAAGAGAGCTCTTAGACCAGTCTGAGACTCTAAAGCCCTCTAAGGCAGACCCCACTGGGAATGCTGAAGGAGGCCATCCTTCAAAGGATGACACTGTAGACACCCCTGTCCCTATCATCCTGGTAGATGAGGAAGCCCCCATCGCTGGAGCTCCTCAGGTAGATGAGGAGGAAGAGGAAGAGGAAGAAGAGGAGGAGGGGGGAAGCAGTGAGTCAGATGATGACAGAAATAGTCAGGTGCTGGTCAGTAGACTGAACCAGGCTAACTTAAGCCTATTTGGGACTGAATCTGGTAACAACCCATTCAGACCCCCAGGTGGACTTAACCAGAAGCCTAGGAGGAGAAGGACTCACTCAGGTGACTCTGACAACTCCCATGCTTCTAGAGGCTCTCATGGTCACTCCAGAAAGGAGATGACTAGCCCTCAGAGAAGAGAACATGAGGCCAAGATGAGAGAGGCTGAGCTTAGGATCCAGAGGCAAGAGTTAGAGGTTGCCCTGGCCAAGGAGAAACTTGCTAGAGCAAGACAGCCTAGAGAGAGTGGGGTAATAGAACCCACTGGTGGCAGCAATATCCACAAGGATAAAGACAGGTCTTTTGATAACAGAAACCTGAGTAAGATTGTGCCCCCCTACAAAGCTGGGGATGATATCCATAAATGGATAACTGCAATGGAGAGAGCCTGTGGAGTACAGCAGATCCCTCAAGAGCAGTGGACAGCAATCTTGTGGCTCTCCTTTGAAGGTAGAGGCCGAGACAGACTCCTCACAGTTAGTGATGGGGATTCTAGAAACTACCTGGTCCTGAAGAGTGCTCTGATTGATGGGTTAGGCTTAACCACTGAACAGTACAGGTTAATGTTCAGAGATACCCAGAAGACATAGACTCAGGACTGGTCTGAATTTGTTGAGTGTGCCACTAAGGCTCTGGAGGGATGGTTGCTGGGAAGCAAGGTTACAGACTATGAAGGATTGTATAATTTGCTGATGAGAGAACAAATTTTAAATAATTGTCAAAACCAGCAGTTGCATCAACATTTGGTTGACTCAGTATTTGACCTCTCCCCAAGAATTGGGAAAGATGGCAGATAAATGGGTAAGAACCAGAGTTAAGCAAAAGAACCAGAACCAGAACCAGGGTGGTGACCAGAAGAAAACAGACCAGAAGGGTGGGGAGCAGAAAGCTAAAGACCAGAAGTCTTCAACAGGGCCCCAAAATGATACAGAGGGTGGGTCCCAAACTTCCAAGAAGAAGAAGAAAGAAGGTCAGAAGAAACCCTGGTGTAAAACTTGTAAAAACACCTCTCACTGGACAAGTGAGTGTAAAAAGGGTGGAGCCCCCAGCACTGCAGCCCCTAAGGCAACTGCACCCACTAGTACAGCTAGCACTGCTGGTCCACAAACCAAGGGGGTAGTGGGTATCACCTTGGGAACTGAAGGAGATTCTGACCTAGTCAGAACCCTTACACAGGCTGTTCTGATTTGTGAAGGGGACATAGATTTGACCCCTGACATAAGTCCCAGTAACCTGGGCAAATACAGACAGACGCCTTTGATTAATAACAAAGTGGCTCAAGCTTACAGGGACACATGTGCCAGTGTCACTATGGTGACACCTAACTTTGTGGACCCTGGACAGTACATGCCAGGTGATAATTACCTGGTGGCCAATACCAGCAATGTCACTACTACACATAGTGTGGCACTTGTTAACTTTTCCTGGGGAGGGGTAACTGGCCTAAAAAGAGTTGTGGTTAGTGCTGATCTCCCATATGAGTGTTTGTTGGGCAATGACCTGGAGAACTCTCTATGGTCAGAAGTTGAGTACAGGACTCATGCAGAGATGTTAGGGATATCATCACATGTCCTTGCTGTGACCAGGTCACAGGCCAAAAAGTGCCTCTCTGAACCTCAGCTCTTGGATCCTGGAACAATGGACCAAGCACCTTCCAAGAAGAAGAACAGGAGGGTTAAGGCTGTGCCTTCCCAACTGCCTGCAAGTGAGGATCAAGCTTCACAGGAAGCTGGTCTTGAGACCCCTGAAGGAACTGTCTCTGAAGAACTTGAACCTGATCAGGTTGAGTTTCTGGGGACAGGGGGACCTTCTAGGGCAGACTTGGGGCAGGCTCAGTTAACCTGTCCTTCTCTTGAACCCCTCAGACAGCAGGCTGCTGCTGAGGCTGCTGGGAATGCTCAAGGTGCCCATAAAGTGTATTGGGATGAAGTGCTCCTTTACACAGAGGGTAGAGACCCCAAGCCTGGTGCCACCAGGAGGTTGGTTATACCTCTGCAATTTAGGGGTTTCCTTCTCACCTTAGCCCATGATATTCCTCTAGCAGGACACTTAGGCCAGAATAAGACCTGGGACAGGCTTGTCCCTCACTTTCACTGGCCCCACATGTCTGAAGACACCAAGGAGTTTTGTCGCTCCTGTGAAACCTGCCAAGCCAGTGGTAAAGCAGGTGGAACAACAAAGCCCCCCCTAATACCACTACCTGTGGTGGGGGTTCCCTTTGAAAGAGTGGGGATTGATATTGTAGGTCCAATGGATCCCCCTACAGCATCTGGGCACAGATTCATACTGGTGGTAGTGGATCATGCCACCAGGTACCCAGAGGCAATTCCACTTAGGACCACAACAGCTCCTGTTGTGGCCAGGGCCTTACTTGGAGTTTTCTCCAGAGTGGGGTTTCCTAAGGAGGTAATATCTGATAGAGGTGCCAACTTCATGTCAGGATATTTGACAGCTATGTGGAAGGAATGTGGTGTCAACTACAAGTTCACCACTCCTTATCATCCACAATGTAATGGGCTTGTTGAGAGATTTACCAAGACCCTAAAGGGCATGATTAAAGGTTTACCTGAAAAGCTCAGGCGAGGATGGGACATCCTACTGCCCTGCCTTTTGTTTGCTTACAGAGAGGTCCCTCAAAAGGGGGTTGGCTTCAGCCCCTTTGAATTGTTGTTTGGGCACCCTGTAAGAGGACCCCTGTGTCTGGTGAAGGAAGGATGGGAGTTACCTCTCAAAAAGCCTAAGCAAGACATAGTGGACTATGCACTTGGTCTCCGCTCCAGGATGGCAGAGTACATGGGAAAGGCATCCAAAAACCTTGAGGCTAGCCAAGAATTACAGAAAGCTTGGCATGACCAAAAGGCTGTCCTTGTTGAGTTTCAGCCTGGACAGAAGGTATGGGTGTTGGAGCCAGTGGCCCCAGCAGCACTCCAAGACAAATGGTCTGGACCCCATACAATTCTGGAGAAGAAGGGAGAGGTTACCTACTTGGTGGACCTAGGAACTCCCAGGAGCCCCCACAGGGTGCTCCACGTCAACCGATTGAAAGCATATGTCAACAGGGAAGACATGGGCTTGCTCATGGCTACAGATGAGGGGCAGGAGGAAGAGAGTGACCCTCTCCCAGACCTGCTCACTCAGAACCCTGAGGATGGCTCAGTTGATGGTGTGGCCTTAGGTGGCAGCCTCACTGAACATTAGCAACATGACTGCAGACAAGTTCTACAGGCATACAGGCATATGTTCTCATTGACACCCAGTCAGACTAACTGGTGTACCCATGTGGTGGACACTGGTGACAGTCTTCCTGTAAAGAGCAAGATTTACAGGCAACCTGACCACGTCAGGGACTGTATAAAGACTGAGGTGCAAAAGATGCTGGAATTAGGTGTTATTGAGCCTTCAGAGAGCCCCTGGGCTAGCCCAGTGGTTCTGGTCCCCAAACCTCACACCAAAGATGGCAAGAGAGAGATGAGGTTCTGTGTGGATTACAGAGGACTCAATGCTGTCACCAGGACAGATGCACACCCTATTCCAAGGGCAGATGAGCTCATTGACAAGTTGGCTTCTGCCAAATATTTGAGCACATTTGACTTGACAGCTGGCTACCTGCAAATCAGGTTAGCTGAGGAGTCTAAAGCCAAGACAGCATTTTCTACCCCTAGTGGGCATTATCAATTTGTGGTAATTCCCTTTGGTTTGAAAAATGCACCTGCCACCTTCCAAAGGTTGGTGAATCAAGTTCTTACTGGGTTGGATGACTTTTGCGCAGCTTATCTGGATGATATTGCTGTCTTTAGCTCCACCTGGGAGGATCACCTGGTCCACCTGAAGGAAGTGCTTGAGGCTCTGCAAAAGGCAGGCCTCACTATCAAGGCAACAAAGTGCCAGATAGTGCAGAGCAAGGTTGTATACCTGGGCCACCTTGTAGGTGGAGGCCAAGTTCAACCACTGGAGAGTAAGATCCAGACCATCAAGGACTGGTCCCCTCCAACTACCCAGACTCAGGTCAGAGCTTTCTTGGGCCTGACTGGGTACTACAGGAAGTTTGTTAAGAACTATGGGTCCATTGTGACTCCTCTTAATGATCTGACATCTAAGAAGATGCCCAAAAAGGTTAAGTGGACAGAAAACTGTCAAAAGGCATTTGATGACCTGAAGAAGGCCATGTGCTCTGCACCTATCCTGAAGAGTCCTGACTACTCAAGAGAGTTCATTGTCCAAACAGATGCTGCTGAGTTGGGAGTGGGAGCAGTGCTTTCACAGCTTAATGTAGATGACCAGGACCAGCCCATTGCTTTTATTAGCAGAAGACTGACCCCCAGAGAGAAACGTTGGTCAGCTATTGAGAGGGAGGCCTTTGCTGTGGTGTGGGCCCTGAAGAAGTTGAGACCATACTTATTTGGCACTCACTTCAAGATTCAGACCGACCATAAGCCCCTCTTATGGCTTAATCAGATGAAGGGTGAAAACCCCAAACTACTCAGGTGGTCCATTTTCCTACAGGGGATGGACTTTACAGTGGAGCACCGCCCAGGGACTGACCATGGCAACGCAGATGGTCTCTCCAGGTACTTCCACTTAGAACATGAAGACACAAATAGTCAAGGTTAGTCTAACGTCCCTGCGTTTGGGGGGGGGTTGTGTAGGAGAGTAGGGTCTGCTATCCTATGGTCACCCCAAATTTTTGCTTTTTGCTTCACTGGTTTATGACTTAATGTGGCTGTGGGCCTGCTAATCAGACCCACAGCCTGCTGTTCTCTCTCTAAATTACTGCCAATGCACTTTAGGTGCATTACGAATTGGAACTGGGTCACCTTATTAGCCCCTGTAGCAGTGTACCCTAGGTACCCAGGGCATAGGTGTTTCCAAGGCCTACCAGGGGCTGCAGCATGTATTGTGCCACCCCTGGCCTGGCCTCCATATTTGACACAACTGGCTGATCACTCAGCTGGGGTAAGTTGGTGTAATCACCTCTTACTTAGATATAGTATCCCTATATCTAACCCTAAACTGGACACATATGTTCCTATCAGCCACTCCTATGGAAGGTCTCATCAATCCTGGAGGCAGAGTGCTTGGAAATATGTGAGATGGTGCTCTAGCATGAGCTGAGCCTGTCTGCAGCTGTCGGGAACCACTCCCTAAGCTGTTCCGGGATATTGCCATACCATATACTCTTAAGTGCATTATAATCCTCGCGGTTAAATGCTATCTTTGGTTTGGCTTTATCAAAACATGGCGAGTAAGGTGTCATACGAATTGGAATACTATCCCCTCGACAGTTCTGTCGACGGAGATAGCATTCCACCCTTCTCCGACCAGCGTGACGAAACCCGACACTACTTCGACCCTGTGCACCCGCTTCCTGTGGGTGAGGTAACTCCGCTCCGCCGGTGTTCCTACACTGGTACACATCTCAAGGGCCTGTGTCTTAAGTTTCAGCGTTCTAGGTCACTCGGAAGGTTCCTAACTAACTAACTTTGTACTTTTTACGCACCATAGACTTTACATTGGAAAGTGCGTGCACTTTGAACACTGCACCCGAGTCCCGCGGGCCTTTCCCGGCTTAGTCACTGCTAGTCTCGAATAGCTCCAGCGATTCCCAAGGCCCTAGGCCTGTTCCCTTTCTGATTGGTATCCCTTATACCACTTTCTTAGTATATGGTTTAGGTGGCCCCTAGGGCTCATCCATATTGTGCAACTTTTGTGTATTTTAAACTGTCTTGTGATTTAACGCTTGTGCTTCTGTGCTCATAAAGAGTCCAGGGGATTTTATAGTTAATAAATCAATATATATTTTCAATATATATCTGTGTGGTGTCCTTTCATTTGGTATTCAAGGGGGTTGTGTATGGTAATACAGCTGGCTTCACATGCCTTTCAGAGTTTAGCCTAAGACTGCTTTGTCCACGTTACCACTAGGATAACTGGTCTACAAGGTTGAATTACAACCAATCATCATAAGGGTTGCTTGGCATGGTACAAAGTGATCACTAGAATTAGTGAGCATTATATACCAGGCCAACTTCTCACAATAAGCACAGCCCAACCAGCGCTCGTGACGGAACCGTTCCGTCACAAGCGTCGAAGGGGTTAACCACTTCTAGTAATCACCGTCAGTGGTTGGCCTTGTGGGTGCCTTGTGGGCTCCTTCAACTTCTCCTTGGCTTTCTCAGCTAGCTTAATCCTGAACTCATCATTGTATCTCACCCATCATACTCTACAAACATTATCTTCTTTCCGTATCACGTTCAGGTATTTCTCACAGTAGAAGCTGGCATATATTAAGAAAGCTGTCTTTCAATTTTCTGTGTTAACCCGGTATTCTGGGCCTCTTTGCCAACTCATAATCCACCTATTTTGATCCTGCTTTTACCCTCACCTCCCTTTGCAGCAATTTGAAATCCTCCATGTACTACCCTTTCAAGTGTGCTCCTTGGTTGCCGCTATCAAGTGAGCACCCTGAGGCTTAGTTATGTCCATGTAAGGTAGCTTTATAACCTTCACCTTCTTGCTTCCTTTATTTTCACTCTCCGCATCATCTACTTCCCTACCTTTTTTCCCTTCCTGCTTGCCTTTCTGTTTCCTGGTAGCTTCCTTTTGTTTCTTAAGGAAATGACCCGAAAAGCGGGTCACTCGGGTCACTCAAGACCACCGCTATGCCTTCCCAAGAATGAAGAGTAGGTCAGACAGAGAAGAATACAAACGATACATTTATCAGTAATATCGTTGCAACAGAGCCCAGTCTGACCTGTCTCATGGGAGGACAGCCAAGGGACTAACTCCCCGAAACTTAGGGCTAACAATTACACTAAACTCACACCTTCAAGGGTCCGCCCAGGCTGGAAAATTCCAGTTCAGGCCTGGATGAACAAAGGAGGCACACAAGGATGAGTCATGTCACACTGTCTGGTACTGGCTATCTCGACCCCAAGGCCACTTGGCCAGGGTCTACCATTCTAAGATGTAACGAACACATCCAACAGTAAAGGTAGGCAAAACAGATAAGACATTTGACTAGGGCAGCAGGATTTCAGCCTTGAGTTTACATGCAGGAAGGAAGGGGACAGGAGCAGTGGCTCCTCTGAGGCAAGCACCATGAGACAGAAGGCTCGATTTTCAGATCTGAAAGATAATGGCAGGAATAAAAATGGTGCCATCAATGCTAACATAAGAAAGTACATGGTTTACATGTGCAAGGGTAAAGCATTTCAGGCTTAAGCATCACAGCCAGGGCCGGACTGACCATAGCGGTCACCGGGCAATTCCCCGGTGCGTCGCACGGGTGGGGGCGGCTTTGGGCCCCTGGGGGGCGTTTTTGTTACAGGGTCATTTTTGCAGCATAGCTGCAAAATCCTCCCTGTACCAAAATCGTCCGAAAACCGGCCTCGGCAAAGAGCTCAGCGGCACCTCCAACCTCCAGAGTAGGGAGGGGGGCCAGCCGAGCACTTTGCCAGGGCCGGTTGTGGTTCCCAGTGCGGCCCTGAACACAGCAATGAAATTTCATTTTTTTTCCTGCCCATCCTTTACCCTTTTCCTTCCCTGATCCTCTGCCTACCTTGCAACTTTCTCAGCATCTGTCCCCACACCTTTATAGACCACATTCTTACTCTTGTGCTACCACATATCTTTTCCGCTCCCCCTTCTTCCGGCTTGCTCAAAAATCTGCAGTTACTATCTCATGCCTCACGCCGGTAACTAAACTTACACCTGCCCTCAGAGACGGACCTGCGCAAAAACCGGCCATCTTGATAGTGGCTGTGCCTCCAGCACACCAATCTTTCCTTCTTATTTTCCCCTTTCACTCTTCTCTGAGTGAAATCACACGCAGCATAAGTGGAACAACTCAACAGGCTTATTTGTGTGATCGAGAGTTGTCCAATAATAATGCCCACGAAGAGCAGGCAGGAGCATCTGGAAATCCTGCTGTCAAAGCTGATCACCCAGTTCAAATCCCAGATTGATAACAGCAGCAACCAGGGCAACAGATTACACAACCAAAAGTAAACATGTATGATGACATGTGCGCATAAGCAACACATGCACAATACTAAACTAAGCCCCAATACAATATCTCCCTTTCTTAACAAAACCGAGAAGTAAGAATTACATACATCATAAAATAAGAAATGTGCAAACCTAACTGAAAACAAAAGCAATAAAGTGAATATCAGAATACATAATATTACTTAATACAAATAATAATCTTTGGACCCGATTCACAGAACTAACTGAAGACAAAATCCTAAACGTTCTACCATGTTGGTATTCACAGAAGGCACTTACTCATTTTGGTATTCACAGAAGGCACTCACTCATCAATGAGTAAGTGCCTTCTGTGAATACTAAAATGAGCAAGTTACTCAAAATGAGCAAGTTACTCAAAATGAGTAAGTTACTAATTTTGGTATTCACAGAAGGCACTTACTCATCAATGAGTAGGTGCCTTCTGTGAATACCAAAATGAGTAAGTGCCTTCTGTGTATATCAAAATGGTAGTACGTTTAGGATTTTGTCTTAAGTTAGTTTTGTGAATCGGGCCCTTTGTATTTTACAGGCACCGCAGCTTTCCTTCTAGTACCATTGCATGGTCTTCTTCGGTTCCGCAAACTTTTAAAAACTTTTCTGTGTTCTGCTTAATCTCTGCATTCTTTTGGTAGTGATATTTTCTGGTGAGCGCTGGGATGCCTACGGGTAACCAGGCGCTATACAAAACTCAGAATAATAAATCAGAAGTAGAAGAATTAGAGACATCAGTGTTAAGATCACCGGCCCTCACTGACTCTTCAACCTCATCATTCTCTGACTGGTAACTTGACTCTGTGTGGGTTTGAGATGGATTCATGTAATATGCAGTGACACATTCAGAAATATGAATATCAGGCCGATACATGGAATTTGTGGTAGCACTGCTAGAATGAAAGTATTTTCCCTGTACTCCTATATCCCATGTAACAGAACTAGTTCTCTCACTATCATAAACAAGCATCATTTTCTCTATTAGATCTTTCTGGAAAGGCTTGATACTTACAACAGCTCCTTTGTTCTACCATCCTCGATTTTTAAGCAATACAGCAGAGCGTGTGACTCTTACAATTTGAGTAGGATCTGAGAAAACTCTGCTCAAATTCACTCTCAGCCTTTTTGTATTTATGATTAAAATTCTCCCTGACACACCCATCCATGCTAGAGTGAGAATTCAAACCCTTTTAGGCCAAATGTTGAGGGGAGAAATCTACCCATCTGGGAGAAAGATTAGATCTTGCATCTCTTCCTCTCAGTCAGAAGGAAGGTGAGAACACCGTGGTGGAGTGGGGTGTGTTCTGATAACTCCAAACCTTCTTATGCAGATACATGCATGCATCTAAATTGGAAGCTAATGTGGTTTGAATACCTTCTTTGAAAATGTATTGTATCTCCCCACTAATGGCTGTCAGAAAGTAAAGGGGCGTTCTTTCATGCATAATATAATATTTTCCCAGAAACAATTTGTAGGAAAGTGCCAATTTGTGCATGATGAATCCCTAACTTTTTGCTAGATACCTGATGCCAACGAGACTGAAAGTGTGCTGGGACCCTGCTAAACAGGCCCCCGCACGTGTGTTTTTCCCAAAAACTGTACCTTTGTTTCCACAATTGGGACAAATTTGGGCCACATGTACGTCTGTTGTAAAAGGTACCCAGGTACCAAGGGCCTTGTGAGCAGGAAGGGCCTCTGGAAGCTGCATCATGTATTATGCCACTGTCTGAGACCCCCCACCTTAACACCCACCCACTGCTATTGCAGGCTGCGTCCTTTGGTGCAGACCAAACTGAAGAGTCGACATGGCACACATCCCTAAGTGCCATACCCGCCAACACTGCCTGTGGCATTGGTAAGTGAAGTAAGACTTCTTCACATAAGAGGCAATCCGGTGAGTAAAGTAATTTATTTCAAGTAGTTGACACCCACAACCAGGCACTCCCAATGGTTACAAGGATCTCCACCAACTGATTAACGTTGGTGGAATCCTGGCACACATTGTTCTGCACCCGATCATGGAACGAGTTTCAATAAAATACAAACAGCTCGAGTCACTCTCGTGCTGATAGCACGAGAGTGCTCTAAACATAAATGCACAATATTTATAGTAAGTCACCCTTCTGGCAGGCCTTACAGCTCTAAGGCATGATGCACCCTACCACAGGTGAGGGCAAAGCTGCATGGGCAATTTGCCCCTACTGTGTCTATGTCATTCACTAACATTGGAAGTGCAGTGAAGCCATTTTGAGTACATGACCTGGGTAACTTTTATTACGAATGCCACAGCTTCATGATGGCCTTACTAAAAACTGGGAAGTTTGGTACCAAACGTCTCAGCATAATAAACCCACACTGAGGCCAGCTTTGAATTTAATATAAATTACACTAAGAGGACATCTTAGAGATGCCCCCTCAAAAATGATCAACTTCTAGTGTATTGGCTGACTGGTCCATGCCAGCCAGCCACCACCAGACAGGTTTCTGACCTCATGGGTGAGAGCCTATGAGCTTGCAGAGGTCAGGAACAAAGCCTGCGCTGGGTGGAGGTGCTTCACACCTTCCACTGGCAGCAAGAGCAAAACTTGGCTGTGAGTATCAAATGCTCTTACATTGTGATGTGCTGATTTGGGCAGCATCAACTAGTGGAGATGCCTGCCCCCATCCAGGCCCCACTTTTGGTGGCAGTACAGGCGGGAAAATTAGTAAGCAGAGTAGGAGTGTCCACCTCAGCCTATGGCCACCAGGATCTGAGGTGAGCCCCTCTGTTCGAAATTCTCCATCTTGAATTGGAGAATTAGGCCCAATAGGAACATGGATGTGCCCCCCCCTAAAGGGAGGGGCCACAGAGAGAGTGTAATTACCCTTGGTGACAGTAGGCATTAGCTACTGACCCCTATGTCAGCAACGTCCTTACATTTAGTATTTAAGGGCTCCCTGAACCTTGCTCCTCATATTCGACGACCTATGAAGAAGAACTGAAGAGTTGTGCAGCAGTGGAGAAGACAACGATGACTGACTTGGCCCCAGCCCTACCGGCCTATCGTCTCCTCCAGCAACCCTGCTCCAAGAAAAGGTTGTGTCCAACAGTCGGCAACCTCAAGAGCCCCGGAGGACCTGTGCTGTCTTCAACAAAGACTCTTGTCTCCTGTGGATACCAGATTTGATCTGCAAAGAAAATAACCCCAAATCTTGAGACCCAGGCGGATCCGCAACACTTGCACCACTCCGTATCCAACACCCACAGCCCCAGTCCAGGTGTCCCACCGGCCCAGTGTAGTCTCCCTGGTGATCCAGCCCTGAGATTTAGCGTTGGACGACATCTCCTGATCTCCTACTTGATAACTACATCTTCAACCCGAAGGGTCCCTCCAACCACAATCGGAGCTGGTGAGAAAACCTGATGTCAAAGGGTACCCCTACACACACAGCCCCTCGGCCTCTGTGTACCCAACTGATGGTGTTCGGCATCCCCCACTATCCAGCTTACCTCTCAAGTCATGGGATTCCTTCAGCCAAACTTCGGAAGCAAGCCTGCAGCCCTTTTGCCCGACCGAGGATTTCCATTGGCTTCAACGGGGCTCTCAACGCTTCCATTGCACTCTGCACGCGGCTGCCCCAGTGCCGCTGGTGCTGCAGTACCTACCTGGTCAGATCCTGGCCTAGTGTTGACCGAAAACCCCCAGAGCCTGAACTCGAGTACCGCTTACTTACCTGTTAGTTCTTGACCCATGTTTTTGCCCACAGGATTACATTGGTCTCTCACTGTACTGTGCTAAGTGTGATCCTAAAAACAAAATATATTATTCTGTACTAAAAAGCATTTCATGCACCTGCAAATTATTGATTGACCAGTATTTAAAAGAATTGCAACTGAAATGACTTACTTGTACCTGAGTTCCACTTGGTTCATAGAATTAAAAGTAAACAAAGTAAAATTTAACTAAAATAATTGGACTGGAGTCAGTCATTGATTTTGTGTTCCTGCTTTGTATGAGTATTTTCACCAAATGTATTCACTCTACCCTCTGATAAGCTTAACTGCTCAGTCCAGCTACCACTAAATTGAGAGTAAGGTATTATCTACTTTAACCTTTGCCATACCTTTGGGGACTCACTGGACTTTGAGCACACTATACCTCTTTTTGGTATAGTATCTACAGAGCCAGCTTCCTACATTGGAGGAAGCGGTGGGATCTACAACTTTGCATGTTTTGGACTCCTTAGCCATCACCTGATTACACAACAAGAATTGTCTTTAGATTCTGATTTTTGATTTGACAATTTTTTTGAAATTTTTAAAAGCCTTTATGGCCTTGGTTAAGTCCCTTTAGTAGTTTTAAAATTAACAACTACTGTAGTTTAATGGTAAAAGTATTGTGAAGTTTTTGAATTAGTGTAAAAAGATCCCCACTATTAGTAAAAGAATGACTGATACAAAGGCCAGGGCTTAGGAACTCGACCTCCTACATTCAGCTAGAGATGAGTGAGCTAAGGTCCCTGTGTAGACTTAAAAAGATTTCCATGGGGTCCCATGCCTCCAAGGCCAAGCTCCAGGAGCTCTTGGCAGAGTATGTAAGGGATCACCCTTCTGAAGGGCGAGAGCCCAACTCAGAAAATGATTAAGTTAGTGATGTTGAGGACAACTCCCTACCTCCCACACTAGATAGGGCGAGCAGGGTCTCTGTGCCCCTGACACCAAGAGTAGTACTCTCAGCACTCAGATACCACACAGGTGGGTAAGGTCTTGATCAGATCATTGAGGACAGCCTCAATTAAGAGGACATCCTTCTAGCAAGGTTGATCAAAAGAATAGATCTTGAGTCCAGAATCCGGGCTCTGGAAAAGGAGAGAGCAGACCTGGGCTTATCTCCCATCAATGGTGGCAGCAAGCCAAATAGGGAAATAGAGCACTCTTGTGACCCTAAAATCCCCAGAGGGATTGTCCCCAAATATGAGGAAAGCGATGACATCATCAGATGATTCACAGCCTTTGAGAGGGCATGTGGCATGTGAAAAGTGAATAAGTCACACTTGGGAGCATTACTTTGGGAACTGTTCACTGGTAACTGCAGGGACAGACCTCTGACCCTTAGTGGGGCAGATGCTGAGTCCTCTGACCTTATAAAAGGCGCCCTGATTGAGGGCTTTGGACTCACAATTGAGGAGTATAGGATTAGATTCAGGGGAGCTCACAAATCTCCAAGCCAGTCCTGGGAGGTGAGGTGCATGACAATGTTTGGCGTTATCATCTGTTGATGAAAGAACATTCGTGGAGTAACTGCACAAATGAAAAGTTGAATCAGTATCTGGTGGACCTAGGTCTAATTTCTCCCTAAGAATTGGGAAAGAAGGCAGACCATTGGGTCAAGACTAGGGTGATCAAAACTTCCACTGGGGTGACCAAAAGAAAGGGGGTACAAAACCTCCTCGGGGTAAAGGGGGTGATCCTCCCAAAGATGAAAACCAAGAGTCTTCTAAAGGCCTACAAAAACCTGTTCAGGAGGGTGGGCCCCAGAAGTCTACCCAGCCCACTGGTGGGAATAAGGCTAAACATTCTGATCCTCTAAAGGCTTTGTATCGCCATCATTAGAGTTTTCTATCAGGAGGACTCTTACGGCTGACATCTTTTTGCTTTCCTGAGGGTGATGCTCAGTCTAGGTTTTCCCCTTTTTACGTAGTGTAGGGCAGGCCACATATCGGGGGAACACGTGGGTCCACAGCGTCCACTCACGATTTTCACAGGGTGGATGCTGTCAACCCTGCAAGAAGCTGGACCCCACTGAAATATGATGAACAAGTCCCAGTGTAATTTCCAGGCACCGGGACGCAGCCGCACTTACATGTAGTCTACTTTCTTTCAGAGCAGCAACGTGCAAGCAGTGAGGGGGCTTTTGTATTTCAGACTCCAGCTGGGCCCATAACAAAAGCCAAATTTAAGGGGCCATCAGGCCTCCTCTTGCTCCACTATCCTGGCTGGGAGCTATCTGAGCGGTCACACCTAGATGCAAGGGCGGGGAAATAAAGGCTCACAGCTTATCTCTTCACAAATACTAAAAGAGGAGTGTTTTTTTTTACTTTCTTCAACCCCTGTATATAAGGGATATGCATACAGTGTAAGAATGTCAAATGTGCAGGTCTTTTAGTATCAACACAAATAACATTTTAAATACCATGATTTAATTTTTTTATAGCCTTAAGATATTTTATGCAACCAAATAAGCATAACACATTTACTTCCACGTTTCTCCTTCTTGCCAATTTCTTTGTGGAAGAGTTTTTACAAAATAAATGTAGAAGTTGATGCTCACATTTTGTGTCGTGATGCGTCACATTTTTTGCACAACCCTGACGCAAAATCTCATTTGTTAAATCTAGTAATGATGAGCTGAAATGTACTCATAATAAACCTGCGAAAAATATTTGTAAGGTGATGTCACTTCCTGTGAGATACTACCTAACTTGGTTGGTCCCCCACATCTGTTTTTTACGACTTATACCCTGACTACCAGCTACGGTACACTAACTAGAGCAATTGGTTGGTGTATTCTCACTTACTATCCTCCTCTAAATCAATCCATTTGTAGATGGTAACGGTCTCTAGAAGTTACCATTGAGAGCGAAATTGAGCGAATGCTTAAAATCCCAACCTTTCAAAGGTTTAACTTTGAAAGCAAAATCTAAAAATAAAAAATGTATGTATCTGTAAGAATACGACATGGTAAAACTAAATATTTCATATTTTCTCCATATAATTGGGTACACAGTGTACATTTCTGACTTCACTATGATGAACTACGTCTGGTGGTTTAAACTAAAGAAATCAATCATGCACGTTGCTATGCATTTGTTAAAAATACAACTGGAATAGCAGGCACATTCCACTGGTGTGTTTGGTCAACTGCAAAAATGTGATGCGTGTGTGATAGAAGCCATGCAGATTTTTCCTGCATTATGAATACCCAGAATTTGGTAGCACGAGCTGCCCTTGCTGAGGTTTGACCCAGTGTGTCCACATTTTTTTGAACTGAGAGCGCAGGGGTATGTCTGCCTATCAGTCTGACGCATGGTCTTTCGTCATAAATGATGCTTCAGTCAGTGTTGTGAAATATGCGCCTTTGCCACCCACCACGGGTGCTATGACTTGATTTAAGGCAGTCTAGCTAACCCTGATTTACACTGCAGAGGGGATAGGTCAGGCCTCCATGGTAGACGACAGCCCACCCCCCATAGCTGTGGAATGTGTTACTCCAGGAGATAAGCAGAGATGTCATACAACCGGCTCCTGGTTAAGGGAGAGATAGACATCTGTAGGCGGCAACATGTCAGCATGAAATATGGTGGAGAAAGCTTGTTCTGCTGTCTATCTACGGTAATAGTGATACACGTGATTTACAGCGGTTTGAAAAGGCAGCAGTGAGTTATGAAGTGATACCTATTTTTTTTTTTTAATTATTTATAACCCTTAAACTGTAGAGTCTTACTGGAGCGCTTTGATCTTTTTTTAAACTGCTGAACCAAATATGGAATGTATTTACTTATTTATTTACTCATGCAGTTGTATATAACAAGGGCATTGTCAAGCGGTATCAGAGAGCTTTACATAAGAAGTGGAAAGTTACAATAGAATAAATAAGTTTCTCGAGTTTTACATGAGAAGTGGTGCATTAGACGAAAATATATGTTACATGCAAACAAATGAGCCAACTAAAGATAACAAGGGAAACAGTGAGCAACATGGGAGAGTGAGCCAATTACAGTGCTGAAAAGGAGATCAGTTTGCAACATCAATACGTTGAAAATTGTAACAGAACAAACCTTGGCAAAATCAACAGGTCTCATTTGTGAGAGCTATTTTTTGTGCAGATTTTATATAGCGCGAACTCGACCAGAAGGTATTGGAGCGCTTTACATGAGCACCAGTTACGTTACCCAAAGACACATTAATATTTTTGGTAGGCATGGGGAAATTAAGTGATTTGCTCAGAATCACAGAATGTGGAGTCGACCCAGAGGCTCGAACCTTTGTTTCCCAGCTCCCAAGTCGACTGTCTAGCGTGAGACACCATCAGAGTGGCTGGGCATGGGCAACAGAGGGTGGGCAGGACAGGGGAAGGGGTGAAAAGCACGTGGACAACGGAAAGTAGGTTTATTTATTTTATTTAATGCAGTTTAAAATAGCGCAACTTTACCCAAATGTGTCAGAGCGCTTTACAATAGAACAAAGTGGCATATTATCAACAACTAGCGATATTTATCGCTAAATAAGCATAACAACATTTTTTTATCGCCTTGCATCGCCAGATTTTATTGCAGCAATAATGTGCTATTAGCAACGTTTATCTCCAATGCGATAAAATTTCTGGCGATAGCGCCGAAATGCGTGAATGTCGCTGGAAATCCAGCGATATTCAGGCATTATCGCTAATAGGGTCTTAACCTGAATTTCCACCTCCCATTGGATATACTGGCTAAGAAGTGGTCTGAGCAGGCGTTATGTTTGTGCGATATTCGCGCTTAGCGCCAATTTTTTCATTGCTACGCCTGCGTTGATAATAGGCGATAGCAATGTTAGCGACTGCTTTCAGTCGCTAACAGGTTGGGTACGCCCACTTTGTATGTTATTTGCGATAAATATCGCTAACATGCAAAGCGGGACACAAACCGCTCGCTTTCGCTAACTGCTGTTAGCGACAGCTTGCTAATACGGCTATAAAATTATCGCCACTTTGCGGCCGAAAACAGCCTCTAAAGCGGCGATAATCTCATATCGCCCGCCTTGATAATATGCCCACAAGTACGTTATATAAGGAGATTTACAAACTAGCAAGTTACAAATACAATCACAATTATTAAGAAAGTAAAGAATAAAATAAGAGGAGGGGGAAGGGCTGGGGTAAGGAAGCGTAAAACAGAGAGGTGTGAGGGGCGGGCAAGCGCACAGAAAACGAAGTGTGTGGGAGGGTGGCTCAACCACATGGACAACGGAGGTTGGGTGAGAGGGGGTCATGGAAGCAGATGGAAAAATGGAAAACCACGGGGGTTCGGGCAAGCAGATGGACAACAGAGGGTGGTCAGGGGGAGGGTGGCCATCATTTTAACCCCTTTGCTACTAGGCCCCTCCCCGAAATACTGGGTTTTAAGAACCCAGAGGTGCCAGGGTACACACCCGAAGACTTCGAGTCCTTCCTGTTTCAGACTACAGAAACACAGAGTCTTCTAGGTGAAGTCAAAGATCGTATTTATTGGCTGCAACCAGTAACAGGTATCCTAGAAGTACAGCACAGTGTATGTTCTCAGGAGACTGCTCTATCTTACAAAGCCAGCCTTCTCTTTTATACAAAATATTATGCTTTAGGCAAACATTCCTTATTTTACAGTTGACCATTCACATATTTCTACTATAAAGAAAAAGCAGAGTCATGATGACAAGCCCATATTTCAGTTTGTCCAACCCATAATCAACTATCCGGCAAGGCCCAGTATTTCCATCAGATATCGACAGACCCCTACTAAAAATGGGCACCTCCTCATCGTAAAGCAAGTCATAAAGAAAGAAACAGGGACAGGTGTGTGTGTGGGATTATACATAGCTGGTGTGCGATGAAAAGGTTTATGACATGTGTGCTTCGATGCTAATCTTATTCGGCAACTGGAAAAGGAACTGGCCGAACAGGTTGGCTTCAGGCAATGGACTCAGCTCGCCCAGGTCACAGAGGAGTCAGCGAAGGTATACGTGTCCTTCTGACTCGATCTTGGCTTTAGTCATTGTGCCTAGGTGAGGGCAATCACAAAATGGTTGCCGTTCTCAAAATGGAACCCGAGGGTTCAGGACAGAAACTTCGATTTCGAGGTGACTTTGTCACTCGAATATGACGGAAATGCTTGTACATAGTATCTCAATCATTACCGGTCTGCTAATACCAAAATCATCATGATACGACGATGTTTATAACACGGGTCCAGAATCTTCAGTACTACAGACCCTCCTTTTGCCCTTACATAGGCAATAACCTATACTCATGCTAATCTGAGTCCAGGTCTGTATTCATAAAGTCATTGAGATGCTGCTGTAGCATCATCCTATTACTTAGCTTGTTTCTTAATACAGGTTTCCTTACACACGATGTAGCACAGAGGCCACATATTGCAGGAGCACACTGTACACACAGACAGAACAGGAAAAGAATGGCTAAGATCATCCCAATGACTATCAGAATCTTCCATCCCGAGGCAGATATCAGTTCCCAGAACCACCCCATCAATGACCAATCTCCTTTATCCATGTGGATAGATTCAGAGATCTTATGCAATTTGGAAATGGCCTGGTAAACCGTCGGAGCGTTGTCGGGGATGAAAATAGAGCAACTTGATTGGATCACTTTACATACCCCACCTCGGTCTGCAAGTATGACATCTAATGCGACCCTATTCTGAAGAGTCATAAGGCGATCCGACTGGAGCTCAGCCGTCAAATTACTAAGGGCACCGGCAGTCTCAACTATGGTGGATTCAACCACCCTTGTCAATTGCCTTATGTTCCTGCTGTTAACCATAGGTCCCTAAAACGGCAGAAACCCCTTCACGAAATCTCCAAATTCTTGTCCTGCTGTGTCTTCTTCACTCATGACATCTCTAACTATCCTTGTCCTGTGGTAATCTGCTGTAGCCGTGTAGGTGGGAGGCAACAGGAACGAAACAAAACATGTGCCCGAAAAATCAGGGGGCAACCATGTATAGGCTCTATCATGGCAGATGAAATAGGTACCCTTAGCTGCTAGAAACGGAGGGGAAGTCTGAGACGCAAAAACGTATGTCTCAGTGCAGATACTTTTCCCTAACTGAGCTCCGGGATTCTTGCCATTACCTTGCAGACATAGGTGACCCTGATGGGGTACGATCCAAATCGAGGGGGATCTCTTTGCTCGCTGGTTCCCACTCAAAGCAACTCTATATTTTGTTATATTCCATCTAACGTAAGCTTGCAACTCATCTCTAGGAATCGTTCTGTACGAGTCAATTGTTCTGCTCATATTTGCAATTCCTACTACCAATGCTTTGTTGCTTGAGTTACTTCTCGTGGAACGCGGAGGATATGGTTCGATAGCATATATGAACATCGTCTGAAACGCCCACAAAGAACCATTGTAGCTAAATGGTAAGACCAAGTATGGGATACCTTTATCCGTCCTATGTGGCATAAGACCACACACCCAACAATTTGTGGTGTTCACTACTAATTGGTGTTGGTGCAAAAGCTGGATGAAAGAGTTATTGATAAACTCCAATCTTCTAGTGGACTCATGCTCAGGCAGAGGGTGAAAAGAATGCGAAGAAACAGTAGGAGGAGGTATGGGCTGTGTAGTGGATGCAAAGGTCACTTGAAAAGAGAATACAACATATCCTATTAAAAACATCATTACACTAAGCAACATGAAAATGCATATTATCAAAAATCTTTTCTTTGACATTATTGTACACATTCTGGCTTTAAAGTTCATCTGTTTGGTAGGTCTCTTCATCTCGAAAAACTCCATCCTCTCTAAATGGCTGCCTGCAGCGGTAGGGTGTTCCATGCTGAGGAATGCTTCTGTCAGTCCAGGGCAACTCCCTTAGGCCAACCAGAACTGTCGACCTAACGTCTTCAGCAGCACTCCACAGACTTAAGCAACCGCGACCCTAGCAGTCGAACCCGGATGGCGGTTCTAAAAATAAAAATAAGCAAGTTTCTTAGATGAGAGAGCTGCACAATCAAAAAAAGTAAAAATAATTTTTATTTGTCCATAGTTCTCGGCTTCAGATTATAGCGGTTCTTTCCAGGTACTGTCTGGTTCTGAAACAAAAGTTCATGCTCTGTAATGTTCAATCGACTTGACGGTGGCACAGCTTCTTGCAGAATATTGTCGCTTTCTTGTTCAGAAAATGTTCCTTTTACACGTGCATCGCTAAAAGGCAGAAAACGAAGCACACTCTCAGTCTCAGAATCAGCGATACTCTCCTGGATCCTACGGTCGTACGGGAGAGGCAGTGGGACCCTCTTACAGTGTACGCCGTGGACCCAGTGCTTTTTCCCTTCTACTCGAACAGCTGATCTCATTGACAGAAGAACAAGGTGAGGTCCGGTCCAACGGGGTTGGTCATTCTTTGTCCGCTGGAAGTTCCGGATCAGCACCCATGATCCAGGATCAATAGGATGTCCTGGAGCTTCAGAGGCCAGAGACAGAGTATCATAAACCTGTTGGTGTAAAACACGCAATTTAGCCGTCAATTCGTACAAATAATCAAGCAGTACAGGATGTTCGAGTTCACTATATTTTTTCGGCCTTGGCACTCCCCATATATTGGCCGGACGGCCAAACACAATCTCATAGGGACTAAGTCCCACTCGCCACTGAATAGTCATACTCGTTGACAGGAGTGCTAAAGGCAAAGCGTCAGGCCATTTAAGACCAGAACTCGCTTGAATCTTTGCCAACTTCAATTTCAATGTGCCATTATAGCATTCTACTAAACCAGCTGATTGGGGGTGATTTGCAGCGTGGAATTTCTGTTGAATGCCTAGCCCCTCACACACTTTCTTCATCACTCGACCCACAAACTCACTTCCATTATCACTCCAGACCATTCTCGGCATTCCGAATCTAGGGAAGAATTCCTTGACAAGGGCTTTAGCTGTGGATATGGCAGTATTGTCTTTTAGAGGGTATGCTTCCACTCATCTCGAAAAGGCACAAACAACAACCAGTACATATTTTAAATTGTTGCACCTTTCCATATAAATGAAATCTAGCTGCAAAACCTCGAACGGATACGTTGGAGGAGCAAAATGACCAGCTGGAGTTGGAGTTCCCCTACCAGGATTGTATTTCAGACACACCATACAGTTTTTCACCAAATTCTCTGCACATTTTGGAATTCCCTCATTCTGCCATACTGGAGCTAACAACTTACAAATCCCTTTCACACTAATATGTGCCATTCCATGAGCCATCGTCACCACTGCAAGCACATACGCATCGGGTAACAACCATCTCTGATGCTCTGACAAATCAACCCAACAACCATTCGAATCCAATCTACCCTTACTTTCTCTCCATTCATTCAACTCTTTCTCTGTAGCTTCTGCTTGAATGGATTTCACGCTCTCAATTGTATCTTCACACATTCCAACATCACCAACCCATCTTGCAGGGCCTGCTACATACATTCGATTCGTTACATCTTTTGCTGTTTCGTTTGCGATCTCATCAGCAAATGCATTACCACGACCAACATCATCAGTAACCTTTTTGTGTGCACTGCATTTCACAATCGCAACTTGTAACGGTAAGGTCAGTGACTCAAGAAGCTCATTCACCAATTGTCCATGCTGGATCTTCGTCCCATGCGAAGTAAAAATCCACATTCACGCCACAAACGTCCAAAACTATGAGCCACGCCAAAAGCGTATTGGCGTCAGTATATATGGTCACTCTCATACCTTTCGACAACACGCACGCTCTCGTAAGTGCAATCAATTCTGCTGCTTGTGCTGAATTGTGTGGGATACGTGCAGTTTCAACAATCGTATGTAAAGTCGTAACAGCATATGCCACAGTCGTATCACCATTCGGCAACTTAAAGCACGAACCATCAACCCACAAAGTACCATCACATTCAGGAAGAGGAGTGTCCCTAAGGTCTATTCTCCCTTTCGTTTCTTCTGCAGTCCTCAGAAAACAGTCATGCTGTTCTTCACTATCATCATCTGTCTCAACTGAAATCGGCAACAACGTGGCTGGATTCAACATGTTGCAACGTTTAATGTGCACATGACTCGCTAACAACGTCAACTCATAACCTGACAACCGAGCACTAGTTGAATGCTGTGTCTTCGTACGATTCAACAAGGTATCCACTGCATGTGGAACCATAACCACTAACGTATTGTCCATAACCAATCCAGCAGACTGTTGAATTGAAACAGCCGCTGCCGCCGTAGCTCTCAAGCAACTCGGCAACGCTCTAGCTACCGTATCTAAAGTCAACAAAAAGTAAGCACATGGACGTTGCTTATCACCAAACTGTTGAGTCAAGACTGACAATGCACATCCCTCTCTCTCGTGGACATACAATGTGAAAGGCTTACTGTAGTCGGGAGTACCCAACACAGGAGCCGAACACAACGCATTGCGTAATTCAGAAAAGCTCGTTTGACATTCGTCAGTCCAAGGAATAGGATTTGGAGTATCCTTAACAGTAAGAGCTATCAAAGGCTTCGCTAACAAGGAAAAATTAGGAATTCACTGTCTACAGTACGATGTAATACCCAAAAACGCACGCACTTCTCTCTGTGTCGTAGGCACACTCATTTTCGCAATAGCCTGAATTCTTTCTGGGGTCAATTTCCTTCCCTCCTTCGATAAGAGGTGACCTAAGTAGGTTACTTCTTGTCAACAAAATTGCAACTTCGAGAGAGAAACTTTGTGATGACAATCAGACAAGTGATGTAGTAACGACAAAGTGGCTTCCCTGCAAATCTCCTCAGTGTCAGCGGCGACTAGTAAATCATCTACGTATTGGATAAGGGCTGCACCATCAGGTAAAGTCAACAGATCAAGTTGCGTTTTCAGAGTTTGACTATAGATAGATGGACTCTCGCAATAGCCTTGAGGAGCGCGTTTAAAGCGAAAACTGCGACCTCCTAAAGAGAATCCAAAAATGTCCCTACTCTCCATGGCAATCGGGATGCTGAAGAAAGCATTCTTCAAATCAATCAATGAAAACCATGTAGCAGTAGCTGGAACCAGAGTCAACAAGGCCGAAATGTCAGGGACAACTGGAAATTGTGGAACAACAATCTTGTTCACTTCGCGAAGATCGATGACAAACCTATATACAGGAGGCTGTGAAGGATCAGTTCTCTTCAAAACAGGCAAAACAGGACTATTGCACACATTACCTCTCGTTTCCTCGATGACACCCTTCTCGATCAGGTCATAAATAATTGCTAAAAGTACATGCTCACCATCACTCGAGATACGATATTGTGGAATGCGTGGTAACTTAGCATTTGCCTTCAGTGTCACAACATATGGAGGAATGTCCAATAGACCCACATCATTCGGACCAGTAGCCCATAATGAATCTGGTAAGAGAGACAATTCAGATGGAAGACAATCTTTCGGCACGTACATCGGAGAAATCACTCTCTTGCTTAAAGTAAGATGTACTCCTGATGGAGAACAATACAATGTTGCATACAATCTCTTCAATAAATCCAATCCCGACAAATTCTCATTACAACCTGTAGTCAGAAGAAGGGGTGCTTCGATCTTACGAGGACCAACAGAAAGAGGCAATGGAGCAGAAATCGGATTCGTAACGGGGGGGCCAGAAAAACCTACAGAAACATTATCAAAGCCAGACAAAGGTGCGCCAGGGAGTTTAGAATGCATAATAGAACTCTTTGTAGCACCAGTATCCCACAGAAAAGGTTCTGACACACCTGATGTAATCACTTCAACATAAGGTCCACTCAGATCTACTGGAACTGAAACAACTCACTCTCTTTGTCCATGGCTGTCCTAAGAATCATTACCATTCGCTTCATCACCTTCAACATAGTAATCATCCACATAGTACTATGCTGTCCTACCAGACGAACTCTGCTGCTGATCAAAACTATTCATTGAGTTCTGCGGAGGCAAAGGACGTACATTCTGCCCGTGACCTCTACCTCTAGGCACTTGTTGAGCACCTCTACCTCTCACACCAGAAACACCATTTGTGCGTTGTAACAAAACCGGACAACTATTCTTGTAATGACCCTCTTCTTTGCAATACACACACTGATTAGGCCCATATAGAAAACCCTGTTGAGAAGGCTCGTTTCTTTGCGAGTTTCTCGAATACTGCTGAGGTTGCTGATAATCGCGCTGACTAGGAATACGGGGTGGATAAGCTTGCTGTAGAAGAACTTTAGTCTTCAATTCCTTAGTCTTCTTATCCACTTTCTCTAACTCATCTTTGTGCCTATTGTCATAGTACTGGGCAGTAGCCAAAATTTGGGCTGATGTGGAAACAGCCCAAGCACTTTCAGAATCCTTCAACTTATTGCACAATTCAGGAAGCAAATTATGTACAAACTTGTCAACAAACAATCTCTGACCACCCTCGGTAGCCATATCCTGACCACTATGATCTACAAAGGTCTCTTCGAACCTTGTGAAAAAGTCAGACACTGTTTCGTCTTTCTTCTGCTTACATGGAGACAACTTGTCCCAATTGACACGCAATTTGGGCATTAAAGTCTTCATATACGTAATCATTTTCTCAGGAAGTTCAGTAATCAAATCCTCAGGCATAGCACCGCCTACTTGTCTATTGTCGGCGTCCCTCAGATTAACCCATGTATCACCTAATTCAACCGCATGATCCGCATGACGAATCTTACTCCAAATAGGTTGTGGAACAACATTGCCAAACAACATGTCGATGTCCGCCAAATTCATAATACGTGAACTCACAGTTCAAGTCAACTCTTTATAGTACCCTGCTGGATTTTTGCGTGGATCAGGCAAAGACTGCTTAATAGCTAAGACTTCAGCACGTTTCCACGGAACATGTACCCAAACATGCTGAAAATGAGCCGGTACAGCTGGCGGATTTTTACCAGGACCAGCAACCACTTCTTCCTTCCACACAGGAGGAACTTCCCTCATCGGATATTGTCGTGCCTTTCTCCCAACTGAAGAATCAGACTCAAACAATCGTCGAGAAGGAGACTCACTCCTAAATGACAATAACGTCGCAACCGCTTTCTCACCATCAGATGGACTCACAATCGTTCCCTTCGCAAATTCGGAATGTAAGCTATACAGCTTGTCAGGAGCTTGCCCTACTTCCTCATCCCATTTCTCAACAAGAAAAGCACACATCGTGTCAAAGTCGTACCGTTGCTTCGGTGCTTCCCATTGAAGGAAAACCTGCATAACACCCTCAAGATCATATTGCGTATCGTACATAATCCATTTACGTGCCATATGGTCCAAAATCGTACACTCATCCATATTCGGTAACTGACTACGTGACTGTCTACGCTCAATGACAGGGGACATACCCAACTGTCCCAACAAAGGAGAAAAGAAACCAGTAACAGCAGTTGTCATTCGTTGTCTAGCAGAAGAAGAATGTGAAAGAATAAGAGGAGACGGATCAGTAGCAGAAGAATTTAAAGTCGGAATGGAGGAAACATTAAGAACAGACGTAGAAGTAGCAGACGAAGAAGGAGACAAAGGTGGCGGCCCCTGAGGAGGCTGCGCCAAAGGAAGAGTAGCCAACGGAAAAAGAGCTGGCTGTGGTGGAATCACAGGTGGCACAACAACTGGCGGTTGCGCAGCCACAACTGGTGGCAGTGGTGCCGAAGCACTTTGTGCATAAGGGGGTGGCGAACTCAAGAGATGTGACATTAAAGGATCTTTCTCAAGATCTTTCTTTGCTTCCTGTTCTTTAGTTGGCAAAACTGGGTAGCATCTATCTACCGGTAACTTCTTCACTCTTTTCATCTGTTCGCTTTCTTGCTCTTCTTCGTTATCCGTAAATGCAACAGCAGCTTGTACCTTTGACATACCTCGTTCTCGTTTATTTTTCTTTGCTAATTTAATTTCTCTCTGTTTGGCTTCTTTGCGCCAAATGCGAAAAGAGTCAAACATTGCCGGCCGGGCTTTCTTCTTAAAAAGTTTAACCTCTAGATTATCCAAAATCTCCGCATCAAAACTACCATATTGGGGCCAGTTTAAAACACCATCTTTCCTGGTGTATCGGATCCATACTGTATTATATGCGATAGGGCCTACGCCATGTTTCACATATAATTCATAGGTCGGAGTTCCAATCGGAGGAACCGGACACAAGTCCTCCAATCGGGAATCCCTTTTACAACTAAGACAAAACAAATTTCCAAGTCTGCTAAGACCAGGCATCTTTGCTCTCTAGTCTAGCTTCAAACTTCAAAAGATTATCGAATACGATAGTCTCGTGAATACACGAGTCCTTCGGCTTTGGAGCTTGCAAGTTCCAAATCAAAGCGATCCCAAGGGGATACCAAAACTAAGAACCAAACTAAGGACTGGGAGACGCTCCACTCATACTTAACTGAGGTATCGATGACGTCACCAGAAGACTCGTCTACACGGTGTATGTTCTCAGGAGACTGCTCAATCTTACAAAGTCAGCCTTCTCTTTTTATACAAAATATTATGCTTTAGGCAAACATTCCTTATTTTACAGTTGACCATTCACATATTTTCACTACAAAGAAAAAGCAGAATCATGATGACAAGCCCATATTTCAGTTCCTTCAGCCCATAATCAATTATCCGGCAAGGGCCAGTATTTTCATCAGATATCGCCGGACCCCCAATAAAAACGGGCACCTCCTCCTCGTAAAGCAAGTCATAAAGAAAGAAACAGGGATAGGTGTGTGTGTGAGATTAGGCATGGTTCGTGTGCGATGAAAGGTGTATGATATGTTGTGCTTCGATGCTAATCTCATTCGGCCACTGGGAAAGGTACTGACCGAACAGGTTTGGCTTCAGGCAGTGGACTCAGCTCGCCCAGGTCACAGAGGAGTCAGCGAAGGTATACGTGTCCTTCTGACTCGATTTCGGCTTTAGTCATTGAGCCTAGGTGAGGGCAATCACAAAATGGCTGCCGTTCACAAAATGGAACCCGAGCGTTCAGGACGGAAACTCTGATTTCAGGGTGATTTCATCACCCGAATATGACGAAAATGCTTGTTCATAGTATCTCAATCATTACCGTTCTGCTGATACCAAAATCGTCACAACACAATGATGTTTATAACACGGGTCCGAAATCTTCAGTACCACAGGGTGGAGGTTTCCCAAAATGGGCATGACAATGCCCTCAAACCCCACCTCCAGGGAAATTGCAGTCTTTCTGCCCACCGGGGGTCAGGCTGAGGTAGTAGCCCCCAATCTGACCCCCGGGGTGGCAGAAATCCCACTAGAAGCCAAGGATTTTTTTAACATTTGATTTAGGGGTGGGGGCTGCCCAAGATGGCCAGGCCAATGCCCCCACCCTCCCAAAAAATGCAACAGTCTTTCTGCCCCCTAGGACAAATGGGGGCAGTATCCTATGATCTTCCCCCGGGAGGCAGACAGCCTACTAGGCACCAGGGATTTTTTTTTTATGATGATGGGGTGGGGCTGCCCAGAATGGGCATGCCAATGCTCCATCCCAAAAACAATTACCACAGTCTCTCTGACCCCCTGGGGCAGATGGGGGCATTGGCCCTTCATCTGCCCCCGGGGGGGGAGAAAGCCCACTAGGTGATAGCGATTATGCTGGCTTTTTTTATGCGTGGGAGTGGGGCTGCCCTGAATGGGCATAACAATGCCCCCCATCCAAACAAATAGCCACATTAGGTTCGGTGCAAACGGGAGTTATAGTGCAGTGAGCCTATAAAACAGTGCTCCATGATAGGGCCCAAAACCGAATAGCTTGGGAGAAGCGGAAGGCACAAGAGGAGCTCACCACTTTGGAAACCCAGATTTTGGCGTTAGAACAACGTTATCTTGAGGGAAAGGATTCACAGGTCCTTCGGCTCCTGACTGAGGCGCAACAATGCTACAGAGCCCTAGTAATGGAAGAGGCTAAAACGCTACTGCTACTCCTACGCCTGATCTTAATACTCTGTCTGCTCCGACTTTGGATTCTTCTGCTATTGCTCCATCGTCTCTTGCTTTTCCATCTTCTCCTTCTACTAGACAGCAAATGACTTCTGCTGTTTCTGGTTTCTTTTCTCCTTTGTTGGGACAATTGGGTATGTCCCCTGCTACCGAGCGTAGACAGTCACGTAGTCAGTTGCCAAATATGGATGAGCGTACGATTTTGGACCACATGGCGCGTAAATGGGTTATGTACGATACACAGTATTATCTTGAGGGTGTTATGCATGTTTTCCTTCAATGGGAAGCACCGAAGCAACGGTACGTTTTCGATACGATGTGTGCTTTTGTTGTTGAAAAGTGGGATGAGGAAGTGGGACAAGCCCCTGACGAGTTGTACCACATACGTTCCGAGTTTTCGAAGGGAACTATTGTAAGTCCATCTGATCTTGGGAAAGCGGTCGCGATGTTGTTGTCATTGAGGAGTGAGTCTCCTTCTCAACAATTGTTTGGGCCTAAATCTTCAGTTGGGAGAAATGCACGACGATATCCAATGAGAGAAGTTCCCCCGGTGTGGAAAGAAGCAGTGGCTGCTGGTCCAGGTAATGTTCCGCCACCTGTACCGGCTCATTTTCAGCGTGTCTGGGTACGTGTTCCATGGAAACGCGCTGAAGTTTTAGCTATTAAGCAGTCTTTACCTGATCCACGCAAAAATCCAGCAGCGTACTATAAAGAGTTGATTCAGACCGTGGGTTCGTGTATTATGAATTTGGCGGACATCATCATGTTGTTTGGCAGTGTTGTTCCACAACCTATTTGGAGTAAGATTCGTCATACGGATCATGCGGCTGAATTGGGTGAAACATGGGTTAATCTTAGAGATGCCGACAACAGGCAAGGGGGCGGTGCTAAGCCTGAGGATTTGATTACTGAACTTCCTGATAAGATTATTATGTATATGAAGACTTTAATGCCCGAATTGCGTGTCAATTGGGACAAGTTGTCTGCATGTAAGCAGAAGAAAGACGAAACAGTGTCTGACTTTTTCACGAGGTTCAAAGAGACCTTTGTAATTCATAGTGGTCAGTATATGGCTACAGAGGGTGGTCAGAGATTATTTGTTGACAAATTTGTGCATAATTTGCTTCCTGAACTGTGCAATAAGTTGAAGGATTCTGAGAGTGCTTGGGCTGTGTATACGTCAGCACAGATTTTAGCTACTGCCCAGTACTATGAGAATAGGCGCAAAGACGAGTTAGAGAAAGCGGATAAGAAGACTAAGGGATTAAAAACTAAAGTTCTTCTACAACAAGCTTTTCCACCCCGTACTAATTGTCAGCGCGATTACCAGCAGCCTCAGCAATATTCGGGAAACTCGCAAAGGAACGAGTCTTCTCAACAGCGTTTTCCGTATGGTCTTAATCAGTGTGCGTATTGTAAAGAAGAGGGTCATTACAAGAATAGCTGCTCGGTTTTGTTGCAGCGCACGAATGGTGCTTCTGGTGTACGTGGTAGAGGTGCTCAACAAGTACTTAGAGGTAGAGGGCGCGGACAGAATGTATGTCCTTTGCCTCCGCAGAACTCAATGAATAGTTTTGATCAGCAACAGGGTTCATCTGGTAGGACCACTCAGTACTATACGGACGATTACTATGTTCAAGGTGACGAAGTGCATGGTAATGATTGTTAGGACAGCCATGGACAAAGAGAGGTAGTTGTTTCAGTTCCAGTAGATCCGAATGGACCTTATGTTGAGGTGATTACATCAGGTGTGTCAGAGCCTTTTCTGTTGGATACTGGTGCTACAAAGAGTTCTATTATGCACTCGAAACTCCCTGGCGCACCTTTGTCTGGCGAAATGAATGTTTCAGTAGGTTTTCTGGAATTCGAAGCACCCCTTATTCTGACGACAGGTTGTGGGGAGAACCTTTTAGGATTGGATCTGTTAAAAAGACTATATGCAACGTTGTATTGTTCTCCTTCGGGAGTACAACTTACACTGGGCAAAAGAGTGGTCTCCCCGATCTATTTGTCGAAGGATACACTTCCGACAGAATTTTCTTCTCTTCCGGATACTCTTTGGGCTACTGGTCCTAACGATGTGGGTCTTTTGGAAATACAGCCATATGTTGTGACATTGAAAGCCAATGTTAAAATGCCTTGCATTCCCCAATACAAGATCTCTAGCGAAGGTGAAAAGGCGTTGTTAGCGATCATTTATGATCTGATTGAAAAAGATGTAATTGAAGAGACAAGAGACAACGTTTGTAATAGTCCTGTTCTGCCTGTTCTGAAACGCACTGACCCTTCTCAGCCACCTGTTTACAGGTTTGTGATTGATCTTAGAGAGGTAAATAAAATAGTTGTGCCACAGTTTCCCGTTGTCCCTGACATCACTGCCCTATTGACTATGATTCCAGCTTCAGCCACTTGGTTCTCGGTGATTGACTTGAAGAATGCTTTCTTCAGCATCCCGATTGCCGAGGAGAGCAGGGATATTTTTGGCTTCAGTTTAGGAGGCCGAAGTTTCCTCTTCAAACGCGCTCCTCAAGGCTATTGTGAAAGTCCATCAATATATAGTCAGGCTTTGAAAACACAGCTAGATACGATTGTTTTTCCTGATGGCGCTACCCTTATTCAGTACGTCGATGATTTGCTAGTCTCTGCAGATACTGAGGAGATTTGTAAGGGAGCCACGTTGTCGTTGTTGCGTCATTTGTCTGATCTGCAAAACAAAGTGTCTCTTTCTAAATTGCAATATTGTCGACAAGAAGTAACCTACTTAGGTCACCTCTTATCGAAGGAGGGAAGGAAACTGACCCCAGAAAGAATTCAGGCAATTGTAAAATTAAGTGTGCCAAGGGCACAGAGAGAAGTATGTGCTTTCTTGGGCATTACATCATATTGCAGACAGTGGATACCAAATTTTTCTTTGTTGGCCAAACCTTTAGTGGCATTAACTTGTAAAGATACACCGAATCCCATTCCGTGGTCTGAAGATTGTCAGAACAGTTTTTCCGAATTGCGTAATGCATTGTGTTCGGCTCCTGTGTTGGGTACCCCCGACTACAGTTAGCCCTTTACACTGTATGTCCATGAGAAAGAAGTTTGTGCATTTTCAGTACTGACACAGTCTTTTGGAGACAAACAGCGTCCATGCGCGTATTTTTCGTCGACTTTGGATCCGGTAGCTAAGGCATTGCCAAGTTGCTTGAGAGCCACAGCGGCAGCAGCTGTTTCTATTCGACAGTCTGCTGGATTAGTGATGAATAATATGTTAATTGTGATGGTTCCACATGCGGTGGACACCTTGTTAAACAGAACCAAGACACAGCATTTAACTAGTGCTCGTTTGTCAGGTTACGAGTTGACACTGTTAGTGAGTCATGTACACATAAAGAGGTGCAATACGTTGAATCCAGCCACGTTATTGCCAATTCCAATTATGGCTGAGACAGATAGTGAAGAACAGCATGACTGTTTTTTGAGAACTGAAGAAGAGACGAAAGGGAGAATAGATCTTAGGGACACTCCTCTTCCTGAATGTGATGGTACCTTGTGGGTTGATGGTTCGTGCTTTAAGTTGCCGAAGGGTGATACGACTGCGGCATATGCTGTTACGACTTTGCACACGATTGTTGAAACTGCACATATCCCACATAATTCAGCACAAGCAGCAGAATTGATTGCAATTACGAGAGCGTGCGTGTTGTCAAAAGGAATGAGAGTGACCATATACTGACGGTCAATACGCATTTGGCGTGGCTCATAGCTTTGGACTTTTGTGGCGTGAACGTGGATTTTTAACTTCGCACGGGATGAAGATCCAGCATGGTCAGTTGGTGAATGAGCTTCTTGAGTCTCTGACCCTACCGTTACAAGTTGCGATTGTGAAATGCAGTGCACACAAAAAGGTTACGGATGATGTTGGTTGCGGAAATGCGTTTGCGGATGAAGTTGCGAAAGAAACTGCGAAAGATGTAATGAATCGAATGTATGTTGCAGGCCCTGCAAGATGGAATGGTGACGTTGGAATGTGTGAAGATACGATTGAGAGTGTGCAATCTATTCAAGCTGAAGCTACAGAAAAAGAGTTGAATGAATGGAGAGAAAGTAAGGGTAGATTGGATTCGAATGGTTGTTGGACTGATTTGTCAGAGCATCAGAAATGGTTGTTACCCGATGCGTATGTGCTTGCAGTGGTGACAATGGCTCATGGAATGGCACATATTAGCGTGAAAGGGATTTGAAAGTTGTTGGCTCCGGTTTGGCAGATTGCGGGAATTCCAAAGTGCGCAGAGAACTTGGTGAAGAACTGTATGGTGTGTTTGAAATACAATCCTGGTAGGGGAACTCCAACTCCAGCTGGTCAGGGGAACTCCAACTCCAGCTGGTCATTTTGCGCCTCCAACGTATCCGTTCGAGGTTTTGCAGATAGATTTCATCCACATGGAAAGGTGCAACAACTTGAAATACATACTCGTTGTTGTTTGTTCCTTTTCAAGATGGGTAGAAGCATATCCCTTAAAAGACAACACTGCCTTATCTACAGCTAAAGCCCTTGTCAAGGAATTCTTCCCTAGATTCGGAATGCTGAGAATGGTCTAGAGTGATAATGGGAGTGAATTTGTGGGCCGAGTGATGAAGAAAGTATGTGAGGGGCTAGGTATCCACCAAAAATTCCACGCTGCAAATCACCCCCAATCAGCTGGACTAGTAGAGTGCTATAATGGCACACTAAAATTGAAATTGGCTAAGATTCAAGTGAGATCTGGTCTTAAATGGCCTGACGCTCTGCCTTTAGCACTCCTATCAACGAGAATGACTGTTCACTCGCGAGTGGGACTTAGTCCCTATGAAATTGTGTTTGGCCGTCCGGCCAATATATGGGGAGTGCCAAGGACGAGAAAATACAGTGAACTCGAACACCCTGTATTGCTTGATTATTTGTATGAATTGACGGCTAAATTGCGGTTTTTACACCAACAGGTTCACAATACCCTGCCTCAGGTCTCTGAAACTCCAGGACATCCTATCGATCCTGGATCGTGGGTGCTGATTAGGAACTTCCAGCGGACAAAGAATGACCAGCCCCGTTGGACCGGCCCCCACCTCGTCCTTCTCTCAACAAGATCAGCTGTTCGAGTAGAAGGGAAAAAGCACTGGATCCACGGCGTACATTGTAAGAGGGTCCCACTGCCTCTTCCGTACGACCGTAGGGTCCAGGAGGGTATCGCTGACTCTGAAACTAAGACTGTGCCTCGTTTTCTGCCTTTTAGCGATGCACGTGTAAAAGGAACACTTTCTGAACAAGAAAGCGACAATATCTTGCAAGAAGCTGTGCCACCGTCAATTCGATTGAACACCACAGAGCCTGAACTTTTGTTTCAGAACCAGACAGTACCTGGAAGAAGCCGTTACAATTTGAGACCGAGAACTATGGGCAAATAAAAATCTTTTTTCCCTATTTTTGAATGTGCAGTTCTCTCATCTGAGAAACTTGCTTATTTTTGTTTTTTGAACCGCCATCCGGGTTCTGCTGCTAGGGTCGCGGTTGCTTAAGTCTTTGGAGTACAGCTGAAGACGTTAGGTCGACAGTTCTGGTTGGTCTAAGGGAGTTGCCCTGGACTAACAGAAGCATTCCTTAGCATAGAACACCCTACCGCCGCGGGCAGCAATTTAGAGAGGATGGAGTTTTTCGAGATGGAGAGACCTGCCAAACCAATGAACTTTAAAGCCAGAATGTGTACATTGATGACAAAGAAGCGATTTTTGATATTATGCATTTTCATGTTGTTTAGTGTAATGATGTTTTTAATAGGATATGTTTTATTCTCTTTTCAAGTGACCTTTGCACCCACTATACAGCCCATATCTCCTTCTACTGTTTCTTCGCATTCTTTTTACCCTCTGCCTGAGCATGAGTCCACTAGAAGATTAGAGTTTATCAATAACTCTTTCATCCAGCTTTTACACCAACACCAATTAGTAGTGAACACAACTAATTGTTGGGTGTGTGGTCTTATGCCACATACAACAGATAAGGGTATCCCATACTTGGTCTTACCATTTAGCTACAATGGTTCTTTGTGGGCGTTTCAGACGATGTTTATAAATGCCATCGAACCATATCCCCCGCGTTCCACGAGAAGTAACTCGAGCAACAAAGCATTGGTAGTAGGAATCACAAATATGAGCAGAACATTTGACTCGTATAGAATGATTCCCAGAGATGAGTTGCGAGCTTACGATTGATGGAATGTAACAAAATATGGAGTTACTCTGAGTGAGAACCAGCGAGCAAAGAGATCCTCCTCGATTTGGATTGTACCCCATCAGGGTCACCTATGTCTGCAAGGTAATGGCAAGAATACCAGAGCTCAGCTAGTGAAAAGTATCTGCACTGAAACATATGTTTTTGCGTCTCAGACTTCCCCTCCGTTTCTAGCAGCTAAGGGTACCTATTTCATCTGCCATGATAGAGCCTATACATGGTTGCCCCCTGACTTTTCGGGCACATGTTTTGTTTCGTTCCTGTTGCCCCCCCACCTACACGGCCGCAGCAGATTACCATAAGACAAGGACAGTTAGAGGTGTCATCAGTAAAGAAGACACTGCAGGACAAGAATTTGGAGATATTGTAAAGGGTTTTCTGCCATTTTGGGGACCTATGGTTAACAGCAGGAACATAAGGCAATTAACAAGGGTGGTTGAATCTACTGTGATTGAAACTGCCGGTGCCCTTAGTAATTTGACAGCTGAGCTCCAGTCGGATCACCTTATGACACTTCAGAACAGGGTCGCGTTAGACGTCATACTTGCCGACCGAGGTGGGGTATGTAAAGTGATCCAATCAAGTTGTTGTATTTTCGTCCCCGATAACGCTCCAACAGTTTACCAGGCCATTTCCAAATTGCATAACATCTCTGAATCTATCCACATGGATAAAGGAGATTGGTCATTGATGGGGTGGTTCTGGGAACTGATATCTGCCTGGGGATGGAAGATTCTGATAGTCATTGGGATGATCTTAGCCATTCTTTTCCTGTTCTGTCTATGTATACAGTGTGCTCCTGAAATATGTGGCCTCTGTGCTACATCGTGGGTAAGGAAACCTGTATCAAGAAACAAGCTAAGTAATAGAATGATGCTACAGCAACATCTGAATGACTTTATGATTATAGACCTGGACTCAGATTAGCGTGAGTATAGGTTATTGCCTATGGAAGGGCAAAAGGAGGGCCTGTGGTACTGAAGATTTCAGACCCGTGTTATAAACATCGTCGTGTTGTGACGATTTTGGTATCAGCAGACCGGTAATGATTGAGATACTATGCACAAGCATTTTTGTCATATTCGGATGACGAAATCACCCTGAAATCAGAGTTTCCGTCCTGAACCCTCGGGTTCCATTTTGTGAACGGCAGCCGTTTTGTGAATGCCCTCACCTAGGCTCAATGACTAAAGCCGAAATCGAGTCAGAAGGACACGTATACCTTCGCTGACTCCTCTGTGACCTGGGCGAGCTGAGTCCACTGCCTGAAGCCGAACCTGTTCGGCCAGTACCTTTCCCAGTGGCCGAATGAGATTAGCATCGAAGCACAACATATCATAAACCTTTCATCGCACACAAACCATGCCTAATCTCTCACACACACCTGTCCCTGTTTCTTTCTTTATGACTTGCTTTACGAGGAGGAGGTGCCCGTTTTTATTGGAGGTCCGGCGATATCTGATGAAAATACTGGCCCTTGCCGGATAATTGATTATGGGCTGAACAAACTGAAATATGGGCTTGTCATCATGACTCTGCTTTTTCTTTGTAGTGAAAATATGTGAATGGTCAACTGTAAAATAAGGAATGTTTGCCTAAAGCATAATATTTTGTATTAAAAGAGAAGGCTGGCTTTGTAAGATTGAGCAGTCTCCTGAGAACATACACCGTGTTGTACTTCTAGGATACCTGTTACTGGTTGCAGCCAATAAATACGATCTTTTACTTCACCTAGAAGACTCTGTGTTTCTGTAGTCTGAAACAGCAAGAACTCGAAATCTTTGGGTGTGTTCCCTGGCACCGCTGGGTTCCGAAAAACCCAGTACTTCAACCCCTACATCAAAATAACAAAACTCCCTGGTTTCTAGTCGACTTTCTGACCCCTGGGGGTCCGATTGGGGGCTACTGCCCCTGTATGCCACCCCGGGTGGCATGAAGATTGGAAAGACTATTGCCCAAAAAAATTGGGGGGAGCAAAGGCCCTTGCCCCCTCCCTGATGCCTGGTAGATGGATCCCTGCTTGGGGATCTCTTTCCTTGGGCGATCCAGAAGCAGGGATCCACTGGGGAGGAATGGCATTGTAAGGGGGAGATTCTTTCATTTCCAATGATACCTCTCCCGTCTTTCTACGTTCTTGGGGGGCTGAGATAGCCCCCTGAGCACATAGAAAGTGAAACTAAAATTAGCCTAAGTGTCGGTGGTTATTAAATGACGACAGCGAGACGTGTGCGCTAATTGTCATTTCAGGGAAACCAGGCGGAGAGCCTCGGGCGCTTTCCCCAGCTCCTGAGGCTCTTGCGGAGGAAAGAAAATAATTTCCGGTGCCATGTGTGAGGACGGCGGGGAGCCGTCCGGCGCACACAAGCACTGATACGAATGACAGCTCCCAGCCATCGTGCACTTCGAAGGGTCTAAAGCCAAAAACTGGGACATATCCTCAAAATAGAAGGAATACAATTTTACTTCAACTCAGCGCACCGAATGACAGTGCTTCATAACAGAGAATTACAAAAGAGGCAGTAAGAAAATACAGAAAATGCAATGTTTAAAACCTGTAGCATGCCTGTTAATTAAATTGCTTTCTTATAACAGCTGCTAACTATCCCTGCTTTGCACAACATAAAAAGATACTTCCTACCGTTATCACTCGACCCTCTCTAAAAACCGGGACATGAGTTTATTTTCCTATAATCTGCCGGGACAGCTGGCAAAAAACCGGGACTGTCGGGCAAATCTGGGATGCGTGCTCACCCTAGTCAGTAGGGGCTAAGTGCAAGCTCGAGAACTATGGTGCGATGGGCTGGGAGCAAGGATTTTTGTGCAATTAGCAGACTAATTTTTCTCTTTTTGTAACTGTTGCTAAATTATACCTTGGGCTAAGAATGCCTTTAGTGCGATCACTTACAATACACTTGATCATCACTGGTGACTTCTCTGCTGCTTCTTGCAGAGATGTTTATTTAGTTAGACTGATTTAGGTAAGCCTGTTATGGCTGCTTTCTAATTCGTACCAGTACCTTTTATTTGGCACTTTGTTGACTGTTGCTTTTTCTGTTTATTACGGAGTACAACATGCAAATATAGCCAAGTCCTTACCCAAATAAAGACCAAGACACATTTGATCACTGCGGTGGAAATATTACGTTGAGGTGAAATGCAGTTTTGGACTGTGTTATTCACCCATGTGCGAACTCTGTACCCCATACTTTTTGCCCACAACTTTGCAGCAGATTGAACTTGGCAAGGTCCTTGCTGGTAAATAATGTGAAATTTCAATTGGTGGAGCCTGAAACAAATTCTGAAGGCTATGGTGTGCAAATGACAATGTCACCTTATTTGCCAACAAAATTCTTGCCAAGTTATACCTGCAAAAGCGTAAGTAGTGTTTGCAATTTTCATATGGGCAAACAGCACCTGTGTAATTTGCACAAAAGCAAATATGGCCCAACTTGGACTTGGAATCTCTTTTTTGTGTGTAAATGGGAGCTTGCACTTGAAGTGCAACTGTGCTCCCTGATGTAGTTGAGCTTATATAGCGCACAGCTACCCGCAGTGGGTGTCCCGGCGCTTGCTTAGGGAACCCGTCCTGATATTCCCCTGTGTGATAGCCCCAGCGGGTATCCACAAGGTGAAAGTCAGGCATCCCGCCACGAGGGGCCGTTGTGGAGATTAAGCTAGCTATTGCCCAGAGTCGCAGAGTGTGAACCCGTGAGTCGAGAAGGCACCGGAGCGAGAATTATCGAGTCCGTGGAATTTTTAGCCCAAGACCCGCCGAAATCAGGGCCTGTATAGTATTGTATTTTATTGTAGGATTTGCATAGTGCTTGATCCGGCTAACTGGGCTGTAAGCCTCCAACTTGGATTAGAATGTGTATTGCCCTTACGAAATGTATGGAGGAAAAGTTTGTTGATTATAGTTAGACTTATATTGGAGATGTTGTGATATGTGTGAAAAGTTTTGACACATGATCTGGCATTGCTGTTGTTGTGCAAAAGCACGAGGAGCTGAGGAAAAGCATAAGAACAGATGCAGTAGTGCATATGAAAGCCTGTCCTTTCCTTTAGGAGTTAACTTTAACACAACAGTTAAGTTGGCCGGAGAACTAGTGCTCAGTTCTTTGAAGAAAGGAATGTTCAAGAGTGGAGGTTAGCTAGAATTAAGAGCTATTTTTTGGTGGTAGTATGTGATGCAGAACGCAGAGGGGTCCAGAACTGTGACTGGCAAGATGGTTTGTGCACATTTCTTTGAAAGTGATTTGTGTAACCTTATGAATATAATATATAGACTGAAGGGCATGTGAATGCAAACCTGGATAATAAGGTTAAGATGCCTTGCTGCTACATTCTGGATTTTCTTCAGCTTCCGAATCACACAGAGAGAATCTCCGAGGTACCTACCATATATAACACTGGGAAAATCTAGTTGTGAGATTAGTAGGTTGATGGAGACTGTTAGAAATGGGTTTTCATGTTGGCTAGGGTATGCACCTAAGCCAGGCAGAATCCACCACTCTAGTCAGGATAAGGGAATTACACGTCTGAAATTACCCCTGCTCATTCCCTTGGTAGCTTGATACGAGCAGTCATCGCCCTGAACCAATATTGTATGAGTAACTGGATCTTGTAAGAGTAACTGGATTGATCCTTTCTTCTTCGGGTGTTCACAGTGCTTATCTTGCCTCGAACATCAGAGCTGAGTATGCTTGTGCCGACATCCGGGAGGCTGCTTTGCTCGGCGACCTGTGGAGGGTATGGCCGGTGCTGCCTAGGAGCTTCTCCGCCCTCCACCGTCCACATAGGCTTTGTCTCGGTCTGCTCCAACGGCTGCGCCTAGGGTCCTGCAGACCACAAGCTGGCATCTCAACAGCGTTGGCCCACCGCGACCCACGGCGGCGACCAGCGCCCTGCAGACCGATGTCTGTTAAATCAACAACGGGGGACCCCAGGATGAGACACCAAGATTCCCGCTATTGGAGTGGCAATCCCCGGGAGACCCCGGCCCTCGGCGGCAGGAGCTTCAACTCGCCCGTAGCATTAAGCTCCTGAAGAACGCAGGAAGTGGTGGTTAGGGCTCCCCCCCTCTCGGGCTCCACAGCAGCGAAGCTCCCAAAAACCGCAGGGAGAGGCGGTTAGGATTCCCTCTCTCTGAAGCAGCTGCAGTGAAGCCCTTGAAGACCGTAAGAAGCAGAGTTAGTGCTCTCTCTGCATGACGCTGCAGCAGCGGTTCACCCGGCACTCGAGTTTGACGCAGCTAGACTGCTGGCTTGAGGCAGCGGTTGGAGACCCACGAGCACATCGGCAAGTCTAAACACTACGAGGTGAAACTGCTACACGTCCCCGCCCCTTCAGGAGATGCACACCTCAGCTCATAACAACGCCAATAGTGCGTTGGTGTAGCCTTTTGGTCGGATTAATTTTTCTTAAAAGAAATGACTGCCCACAGCCCTCATGCAACAAAGGGGATCTGATGAACCCATTGGAGGTATCTGGCTATGCCAGAAACAACCTCAGCGGCGACATCTTGTTAAAGGTAAGGATACCTTTGTTTACATGACTTTATTTCATTTCTTTGATGTGCATTCCCACAAATATATACTTTCCTTTTCAAGAGGGCATTGGCCTGGGGCTGTTTCACTCTTGCAAATGGCAGAAGCCATAAACAACAAAGACAAGGGGCCTCCCCCGTCCACTGGTCACTCCTAACTATGTTTAACAGCATCTTCTATTTATTTAACTGGCTACAACTGAAATAGGACTTTTTCTTTTTGCCACACCAATCCCATGGACAGTGTAACAGGACTACATTGTATAGCCCACTGTCCCCCCTCAGCTTTATGGACAGCGAAATATGACTACACGATCTCTCCCACACTTAATGGACACAGAAAAATGACTACATAGCTAGTTAGCAAGTCCTCGCCCAATGAGTCGGCTATCTTAGACTGCCATAGAGGTATAACCCACTTTCTCCACGTATACAGACCTCTCCTACATATCACCTTAGGTCAGAACTTCCTTACATCCTTCCCTCGTTATATTCCATTCTATTCTATCTCTTAGCCCCGTGCATTTTCTTCCCCCCCCACATCCTACGCTGATCCCGTCACCCCTGGTGCAACCACCAGGATACTCGAGATCCTACCCCCGTTTCCCCTTCATTCCATTTTTATCATTAAGCCACCTCCTCTTACCTTCCTACCCCCCTTACCAACCAACCAAACACTCCTCACCACATTACGTACCCCCACGAGGCTCATACCAAGCTTGCGCCCCATCCCCCTTCACCTACTATATAACCACCAGGTGTCTTGAGTTTCTTCCCCCTGTTTCCCCCTCAGTCTATGATTATTTAGCCTCCCCCTCACTTATTCTCCTCACCCTTCCATACCCTCCCACCCCCTAGCACTCATAGCCTCATACCTCACACCCCCACGAGGCTCATACCCACCTTGCGCCCCATCCCAGTTCACCCTCTGTGCTGGGCTTAGCATGGAGCTCACAGGCACACACACCTACAACATCATTTACCCCCCTAACCTCACACAAAATCAGCCAAACAATTCAAGCACAATTTTATAAAACATGAAATTCTCTTCGCTGACCCCAATTTCTCACCACACAACGGGAGTACAACCACTGATATCATTTTCCACACAAAATATAGAGCCCAATGGAGGAGAGCATTCCTAGATGCACTATCGAGCTCCTCCACGAGGAAAAATGCGCATGGTATAGATATTTGTATTTCCCCCTCCCAGCTCTTCCAAGCGACTGCAACCATCACCATTTACAATAACGGAATTATCCTCATTCAAGCCACTGACAGTAATTTAAATCTCTTGGACAACATCTTCCCAATCATTAAAAAATTAGTGTCTAAACCCCAAGCAACCACCCAACCTATTCCCATCCCCAGCACACAAGATGTCACACCTCCCACAAACTCGGTCAACCTCGGCCTTCTACCACCCCAGCCACTACTGACTTTTGACTCACACCATACTTCCACCCAGTCTACCCCTCCCACCAACACACCCCACATCACTTCACCAAACACACACAATCTACCTCCCAGCATGTCGGAGATAGCTTACGCTCCCCCATTAGATTTCAAACCCATCCACCACTGACACCTGACTCATACGATACTTCTACCCTGACTTCCCCCTCTCACCGACACTCCTCACATCACTTCACCAAACCCACACATGCTACCTCCTAGCACGTCTGACATAGCATACGCGCTCCGATTAGGTATTGAACCCCCTCAGTTTAAGTCCATAGCTCCCCTTCCCTTATCATCACTCCCCCTAACCATCTCTCCCACTACTTCTTCCTTGCCTCATAAGGCTACGTATTACTCTTCTCATCACGTCCACACCCCAAGGCCAGCTGTTGACACACAATAAGACATCCCATTACTAAGCATGGGCGAATTTAGCGAATCTGGCGTTCGCGAATTTAGCGAATTTGCGAACTCGCAATCCACAAAATCCGCGAATTCCCGCAAATTTGTTTTTTTTTTGTGTGTTCGCAAGTGTTTCTGCCAGTTCGCGAGGATTTGGCACTAGTTCGCAATTGCGAACTTACTTGTCGGCTCGCAACGGTCGCGACTATGTTGTTTCTACGTCTGGTTCATCATCACAGCCTCCCAGCACCCTCTGTTTCACCACTGCCACCCTCTCTTTGACCCATGCCACCCTCTGTTACATCAATGCCACCCTATTGTTCATCATCACTGTAGAAGATGGGGGGGGGAAAGCAAGCACACCTGCCCTGCTTCAACTGACATGAATTAATTTGGGGTTAGTTTATTAACAACACCTGCCCTGCCCCAACTGACAATAATGAATTAGGGGCTAATTAATGTGTCACTGAATTTGAAGTTCCAGCCTGGCACCTGCTTGTCTGCTCCCTTAGCTGTAAATCAGGACCTTTGTGGCATACAGTTAAGGTCAGAGCAGGGTCACACAATAGTTGCAAGCAGGCAACCGAATTCTGGAGGGCCCCCTCAGGAAGCACAACAGGGAATCGTTAAAAAATCATGAGATTGACCTTTTGAACCTGCTCATTTTTTTTGCTTTTGCAAAAATCGTTTTTCGGTAATTTCGCGCTATTTGCGAGACTCGGCGTCGTGCAAAACCGACCGCGGAAGCCGCCAATTCGTGCGAATGAGCTTTATATTTTTTTGCGGCGTGTTATTTCGCGAGTTTTTTTGCAGTATTCGCGAGCCGCTTGCAGCGCAACACGCGAATTTACCCCAAGGTCGAGTACAGGCGCGGCCATTTTGTTTGCGTGACGTATTTCCGTTTCCGCCCGCTATGTATAATCTCGCGAGGTAAGCGCATTGCGAGTACAAGTTCGCACGAGATCGCGAGGAAAATTGTGTCCGAACTTACTTTCGCGCTCGTGAACGGGCGGCCATCTTGTTTTTCATTCATTTCCTGTGTCTGGGCATGGTGTTTATCCTCTTGCTATCTTTGCCATCCTTTGCTTGTTTTCAGTTTTTTTTCGAACGATTTTGCTTCTTATCTATCCCTCTCTTTTCCTAGCTGTATATTTTTGTCTTTTCTGCTATTTTTGTTTACTTTTAAACTACTTTTTTAAACTCTTTTCTTTTCTTCTTCCCTATCCTATTCCTTCTTAATTTTCTACTTCCTACCTTACCTGCCCAGACCATGGTGAAGCCAGGCGCCGTGAAGCTGCCCAGGCACTTGAGGGACGCAGCGGCGGCGGGGAGGAGGAGTCCTGGACCCCGTGCCAGGACAGCATGTGGGCGATTGAGGGGGGAGCAGATGACACGACGGGAGATCTTCAGCCCGGAGGAAGTGGGCGCGCTGGTCTACTTCATCCAGCGCAGCCTGCCCAGGACCATCGCGGGAGGCGGCAGGATCGCGGCCGGCGGCTACAACATCCGGGAGCGCCGGAAGCGGTGGCAGAAGGTGTGCTAGGCCATGTCCCAACTCTCCAGGGTCCAGCGCACCTACAGCCAGGTCACCCACCGCTGGACGGACGTCCTGGACCGGAAGCGCGACCTGCTGGACCAGCTCGGCTTGGAGATCCCCGGGCTTGGTGAGTAGTAGTAGCTATTTCATCACTCACTACTATGTTTTCTCCTGCTCTGTGTTGTTGTATTGCAAATATTTGTTTTTTACATGGAGCAAGCCAATAATGCTTCTGACGATTACATTGTAGTTAAATTATATTTCAAAATCTTCTGTGCATTTCAGGTGCCCTGCTCTCCTTCTCAGTGGCGTTGCTACTATGCTTATTTGTTTTCTATTTTGTGGTCTCATTGGCCTGAGTGACTATTATGTATGAGTGTACTTTACAGAACTGCGTAATGCTAGACACTAGGGGGCAGATTACATTTACAAGCCCCTTGCGCCACGTTTATGTTGCCTTGCGTGACGCAACAGCGGCGTAAATGTGGCGCATCCCTGTGAGTCATTTACAGCGTGACGCATCTAGGGAGATGCGTCACGTTATAAAGCCATGGGCCTGCGCCACAATGGGTGCGTTCCTAGTACGCAGGGTGGGCGGTTCTGCGGCTGTGCGCCTCGCAAAAGTGCCTGCGTGAAATCTACAAGATTTAACCAGGCACTTCTGCGACGCTGCTACGTCAATTCAATTCCTTATGCCTGCTTGAAGCAGGCGTAAGGACTGACACAGCATGTTAAGTATTGGGTGGCCCTGAGCATTACTGGAGTTGCATTGCGTTGGCGACGTTACTCCAGCGATGCGCCGCTCTTACGTGACGAGATGCGTCACGCAAGTGCCTACCCTTGCGCCAGGGCGCGCCGCATTGTAAATGAGGCGCATCTGCCATGTCGCAAGGGTAGTTTTGCGTGACGCATTTGATCTGGCGCATCTCTGGAGATGCGCCAGAACGCGTAAGTAAGTATGCCCCTAAGGGGAAGAATTGCAATTACCGTCGCATCCCTGCAAAGTAGCAGGGATGCGCCAGTAATTGTGCGGCCCGCTACCACCACCAAACTTGGTGCGCTGTATTTGCAATGCGGCGCTCCATGGGCCCAAAACGTCACCAAAGCTTTACTGCTGGAGTTGCGTCGCAACGATGGCGCAACTCCAGCAATGCTCTGGGGTACCCTATCTCCCCAATGCTGGGTCAAGCCGTACGTCTGCTTCAAGCAGGTGCAGGGTTTGTGTGACGCATCATTGTCCTAAAGGTGACTGATTGAAATTTTGTAGATTTCCCTCAGCCACTTTTAGGATGTGTTCCAGCGCAGGAATGCCCTCCCTTGCGCCGGAACGCCCCCTGATGGCGCAGGGCTTTATAACGGGATGCATCTCCCAAATGCGTCACGTTGTTATAATATTATACGCCGCACCATGGCGCCTCTTTTGTTTAGCTGCTGCGTCACAAAAGTCACGCAAGAACGGAGCAAAAGAGCCGCAAGGGGCTTAAATCTGCCCCTTCCTTTGTACCCCTGACATTAAGAAAAATAGTGGCGGTGGATTGATAGTTTGACTATTTAAATGACTGGTTATGTAGCAGGCAACTGTTAGTGTTGTCACTGATCTGACTGAAATCACAATGGAGTTTGTCTGTCACTTTGCGTCTTGCCTGCGGACTGCTGCCTGCCAGTCCTAGGTGAACCTTTCAGTACTTTGTTTAGTGAGTTACGTGACTTTCGAAGTCGCAGGTCCGCAAATCAATGAAAACTAACCCTAATCAATATAATTTCGCGGAAATATTTTGTTATTGTTGTTTTGAAATGTTTGATTTGGTTGACATTGACAAGCAACAATCATCCATGTTTTCTGTACTTTCTTTCATGTTGTACGTCAGCTCCCCCCAGGGGCGAGGGGACACAGGAGCAGCAGGCGGCGGATGCTGTTGAACAAGGCCAGGATCGGGCAGGCGAGGGCTCCTTTGCTGGCCCCAGTAAGTTTTCATTTTAGACTAGTACCTATTTTTCCTAGCGTTCCTCATTTGATTTTTTCAAAATCGTCTTTGATCTTCTTGTAGACTGTATCTAAATTCTTATCCTGCCTCTACTATGACTCCCTGTGGTATTACTAGATTATTCTTATTAGTCTGTCTGTGTAGATAACTAAGATTGCACGGTTGGCGAAACTCCCATTCTAGTCAGCAATAGCTCTATCAACTTAGTGCAGTGCAGTCCCCCGGGATTGTCCATAATGTCTTTTGAAGTGTTCTATCTGCTTTGAAAATTCCCAACTATAAAATGTGAATGACCACCAAGAAAGAATAAGATACTACCTTTTGGTTTGGATAGGAGGACAATCCATACCACTACTGTTGCGGGGACAATTCTTCTGCAGAGACAGAACTATGGACAATAAATAGTGCATTGCTTATCAATTATAATAGGTGCTGTTAGAGTTTCCACATACCACTGTGATAACAGACTTTGAACCCCCAATGTCCTTACTGACTGACTACATAGTGTGGCACAGTCATTTACCTCCCGAATTCATCGATGATTGACCCCCAATCATGATTATCCCACGTAGCTCAAGAGTACGGACTCGGAGTCAGAGTCAAGAAGTGTCAGAGGCACGGACTCATGCTTGCAAAAATTGCAAAACCTTTCGCTCAGTCACTCTAGTCTGGACCAAAAAACACAGAGTCTATTTAAGTTTAAAAGCTTTATTAAAAGTAAACACATTTATTAAAATGAAGTCATAATAAAAAACTAAACGTTTAACTGAGAATGGAAAAGTGGTTAGTGCTGACGATTAATTGGAGACATTTCTTGTGGTCGGGCCGAGCTCTCACCTGGTTTCAACTTGATCTTGTTGTTAGGAGTTCATCTTCTGTCTGTGTGGAGAAAAATGGTGCGTGTTAAAAAGCCAGCCTTCACTAGTTGTGCCAAAAAGTGCAGCAAGACAACACCCTTCCCTGGAAAAAGGGACATTTTTTTTTACTTTTGAGTAGACAGTCACAAATTACATTGTTTTCACATGTCTTCATTCCTAGACCAAATACTAGTGAGTGGTTTATTCTAACATTCTTAAATGTACTTTGTAGGTGGAACATCTGGTGGCGGGGCCAGCGTGGAGGTGGTGGTGCTCGACACGGAGGCGGAGGGCAATTCTTCAGGGGAGGAGGCGGCAGCTCCAGTGCCGGCTGTGAGAGTTAAGACGGTGGTGGTGGCGGGCAGAGGTAGGCTCTTATATATTCCTTACTTATTGAGATTGAAGACGTGGCTGGGAAGGAAAGAATATGAGATGCATGGCTGGGTGAATGATGAAGCAATGATTGGTGGAAGGACAACAGCCTGGGTGGGTGACACAGAAACTGTATGTGTCCATAATATACCTGGATCATGCTACTATCTGACTCTTAGATAGCATATGTGTATCTAGAGCAGGGGTACTCATAGTACGGCCCGCGGGCCGGTGGTGGCCCGGCAAGCCTTCCTTGGAGGTGCGCAGACCTTGCAGACAATCACTGCTCCCCCGGCCCCCACAGAGCAGAGGCTTTGTTGTATTTCACCTGTTAGCGCCCCTGCATCTCCACTCTGACAATCACTGCTCCCCCGGCCCCCACAGAGCAGAGTGGAGATGCAGGGCCACAAAGAGGTGAAATAGAACAAAGCCTCTGCTCTGTGGGGCCGGGCAAGCAGTGATTGTCAGGGTGGAGATGCAGGGGCGCTAACAGGTGAAATACAACAAAGCCTCTGCTCTGTGGGGGCCGGGGGAGCAGTGATTGTCTGCAAGGTCTGCGCACCTCCAAGGAAGGCTTGCCGGGCCACCACCGGCCCGCGGGCCGTACTATGAGTACCCCTGCTCTAGATACACATATGCTATCTAAGAGTCAGATAGTAGCATGATCCAGGTATATTATGGACACATACAGTTTCTGTGTCACCCACCCAGGCTGTTGTCCTTCCACCAATCATTGCTTCATCATTCACCCAGCCATGCATCTCATATTCTTTCCTTCCCAGCCACGTCTTCAATCTCAATAAGTAAGGAATATATAAGAGCTTACCTCTGCCCGCCACCACCACCGTCTCAACTCTCACAGCCGGCACTGGAGCTACAACAAACAAAGCCTCAATAATATGTTAATGGTCTTTTAAAGACCTGTTAAGTACTTTGGTGTGGCTGTCTGTGTGTGCGCATTGAGGAAGCTGTCTCAGCCCGGGCTGAAGGCTGACACAGACAGACACACACACAGTGAGATGACAGAGGGGGAGGGAGAGGGAGGGCAGGAGGGAGAGAGAGAGAGATGGAGAGGGAGGGCAGGAGGGAGAGCAGGAGGGAGAGAGATGTATGTAAATGCTGGGTCTGGTGGCTCAGTGGATGAAGGCTTCTGCTGCAGGGAACTGTGTGCAACCTCATGGTCACAAGATTTTGTTTTGCTTTAGCCCCGCCCCCTCTGACTCCGCCCCCACCAGTGCGGCCCTCGGCCATAAACTACACTGTAAATTTAGCCCCTGAGAGAAAGTTTGTGAGTACCCATGATCTAGAGAGAGTAGACGGTCAGTGGATGAACTAAGTGTAACTTTGAAGAGCATGTAACACTGCACCCGCATGTCCGTTCCAGTGTAGGAAAGGCAAGGAAAAGAAGTTGTAATTTTGTCCAAATACTACCATCAATAGTAGCAGTAGTTTGTATTGCAAGCACAGCATAGATCCGGTTATTACGGTGGCCACTCCCTACCTCTCTTAATAAGTTTAGTAGTACTCAGTCATTCATGTGTGGATGTATCACTGGTCACTCAATAAAAAGCAAAGCACCTAAAGTCATCCCATATGTAAGCAAAAACATCCCATGTGAAGTGATAGATAATCAGATTATTTATCTTCTTCATTTTTCCATTTCTAGTACTCATTTGCACTGTAGGGTGAAAGTTAAATTAATTAAGCAGTAGCCCTTGTAACAGAGTATTCTCAGTGCCACCCGTAGTAGAAAAGTAAGAGCTTCACCACCTGCATGTACTGGACCGGTACAGTAACGCAAGTCTAGGTCACTCATCATGGCGTGCGTCTCTTTTTCTTGGGTGCAAGTTCACTGCGCTGGCATTATGCCGGCTTGCAGAAGATAACGTACCGATTTTCCTAAACAAGAGACAAGAAGAAGAATAAGACTGGTGTACTTTCATAGTCGACTCCAATGGAAGTCCATAGTGCTCGTAGAATTTGTTCCTTAAACTCCCACTAATGTTAGAGCAAGGATGAAGAAGTGGGAGGTTAGATAGATACTGGCCTCAATAGTTATGTAATGCGCTTGCAAGTTGCTAGTTGTACTGCAACACAAATTTCTGCTGAATGATTGAGTTAATCTTAAAGAGCATTGGTTACAGACTATGTCTTTCTTTCTTCATATAGATGCTCCTTCCAAACCAACAAGGAGGAAGGAGCTGGCTAGAGCGGCCCGGCAACGGAGGATCGATGCCACTGTTGCAGAATATCGGCGGCTGGTGGCCCTGGAGGACGACGAAAGTGTGCAGTCGACCACAACAACAACGTCGTCTGCATCGGCCTCCGTGCCCCCACGGGCTGCCACCCAGCACAGTGCTCCAGCCAGACTGAGCCGGGCTGCCAAAGCCAAACGCCGACGCCGAGCAGCAAGGACAACAGCTGCCTCTCACAGCCATTGCAACTGCAAGGCACGCCTGCGCCGCAGTACCCTGAGGGTGTCCCGCCTTCAGCAGGAGCTCCACCACTTTACAAACATGTTGGAGGGGCTCCGCGTAGAGCACGCCTTGCTCCGCCAGGAGTATGATGCCCTGGCCCAAAAAGTAAACAGCATCCACCCATAGTGTCCCTTGCCCCTTTTTTAGAGACTTTTGGGGGTGGGAATTGGGAGTTGGGTTTGGGACTTTTAAAGGACAACCGTTGGGGTTAGGGAGGGTCTTGCGGGAGATTATTTTGTTAGGGATATAAATATACTTTTTCAAACTTTATCTGAGCATACCTGTTTTTTACTGCTTGCCTGGTGGGTGGGGGTTTAACAGTAACTTTGTTTTCCTGAAAGTTTAGTTCCATTTTCTTCCTTTAAGTGTAAATGCCCAAATGTTTTCAACACTAAGTGCCTCTCACAGAGTAAGTGAAGTGAATTCAAGAGTCCTAGGACTTTAGTAGTACTACCGTCAGTCTCTCGTCTCTCCTAATACTCCATTATACTCCCTCCCACCAAACGCTTATCTAACCTGTAATTTGTGTTTGAAAGTAGGGCTAGACCCAGGGCTGGCTCCACGGGAAACAGCGAATAAGGTTGGCAATCCTGGGCGGATAAAATTTCCTCATAGCGGTGGTACTAGTGGTGTGACACAGTGGCAGTTGCATGCCTATGAAAAAAAAGAAAATGAAATCTGGTTTGTCCTCCTGAGCAATACAACGGTCCAATAGAGAATATAGCAGGTGACAGTACACTAGAACAGTGCCACATTGTAGCCTAACAAATGGTAAAGTATAACTACTAATTCGGTTGAAGTTCTTTGACATTAGCCATGGGTCTTTGTCAAGTAGAGTAAGAATATATCCTCGGATTTCTTCACCAGCCTGTTGCTATCACCTTATCCTCCCCAGCAAGTGTGTGGATTTATTGCTGTAATTTAGTCACACATCAATCAAAACCACACAGCCCGGGGGAAGAGGGTTAGGGTTTGAAAAATGGATGGGTACGGATTTTTTTGGGAAAGGTTTTGGGAGACAAGAAAAAATAGCACAGCATGGACAAACAATTGTGAACATAAACAAATCTTTAGGTACAAACCTATCCATCAATCTTTGAAAGTGCATGCACTACTGCATGCATGTCAGTGAAAAGTAAGTAGTACTTTCGACAACTGTGGAAGAAAGAATGCGACAGTACAGGGCGTGTGTGGAAATATTGATAACTATATTCAACATAAGGTCTCTGTTGCCAGATACCTGAGAGCCTTGCTTGTCACTATAAATCCATTCACAACACTCAATGGGGTTGGTCTGGAAGGTATAGTAGATAGAAAAGGAGAAATTGCTCTTTTTCTAGGTGTCCCCTCACTCACCAGGGTTGCCCCTTGGTGACATGCTTCATCATTGGGGCCATCCCAGTCCTCTACGGGCTGGGGCGTGCTGCGACTTGCGAATTACGTAGGAGCACTTACAAATGACTATGTGTGGTGCAGATGTGATAGTGGAGTGGACTAAGTGATGTGTTAAGGGATCAATTTAGAAGCATAGAGAGATCCACGAAATGCAGTCACAGTCATAGAAAGAAACAATGGATACTGTATCTGTATGTTGTTGTAGTTGTCCTGTTGAAATTGGTAAGTAAGTTGCATGCAGAAAAAAATTCCTCTTATTAGCGGCACTCCTCCATTCCATCTGACGCTTTGTCCATCAGTGTTGGTGACCAGAAGACACCCTGTCCACTGCCTGCCTGGCGGATGCTGAATTGCGGCTCGCTAATGTGAAGCCTGACTCCATCCTTTTTTCCCTATTGCACAGACTGAAACCCGGCCTGTAATTATTCAACAAAAAACAGGAAGTGATATAATATTACAACACCACTGATAAATAAATATAAGGTATGTAGGCTGTGAAGTGCAAAAAGTCACACTTTGATTTTCCTAGTAGACAGTACAATATTTTTGAAAGGGCGTACTCTGTCTGAGTCACCTTTTGAAGGATAAATAAGTATGGGCAAATTAATGTAGCGGATCTTTCCCCTCAAGCTAGGTGTACTGTAAACTGTGTTTTAGAACAAAATTAGATCTTCCGAACAGTGCTCCCACCCAGACCCTTACTAAAGCCAGTCGCAAGAATGTAGAAGACCCCCAATCAAATCTCAAAAAACGAGGCCTAGCAGAAAACTGGTGACAAAACGTACTTTGAAAGTAAAAGTAGGCCCAAATACCCCCTTACCCACCGTGGATTGTATTCAAACCACTTGCAAGCAACCAAGCAAAAGTATCCATAGCCAGCATCGCTCCAAGACTCGATAACCCCCCCACCCAAACACATGCAATAGAAATACTGCTAACCCTAACGAACCCTAAGTTAAGAATAGTGGCAAAGGCCTTCTTTAACTATGCCAAATCCCCCCTTTCCCACCATGGATTTTCTTCAAATGACTTGCAACCAAAATTAAACATTCTCACGAGTGCTCTAAGACCCCAGAACTCACTTGCAAAAATCTAGAACACCCCGAAACACATGCAATCCTGCTGCTAGGGCTAACCCTAACGAACCCTAAGTTACAAAAAGTGCCAAAAGGCTTTTCCGCGTGGATTTTGTCCCAACCACTTCTACCCGGTATTAGACCTTCCCAGGAATGCCCCAAGACCCGCCAACCCACCCGCCAAAAAGCATAACACCCCTAAACAGGCCAAAAGCAAAATCTCCTACTTACAATATTTCTCGGCCTTTGGTCCAAACGCGCTGTGTAGCTAGGCCATAAGTCCGGTTTACCACCACAGATTTCCTGAAAAGCAAATGCAATCAAGATTAGAGTGTCCCAGCAGTGCTCCCAGACCCTGAAACTCACCCACAAACACCAGGAAGCCCCCCAAACAGGCCCCCGAAAACGCTACATTGAGCAAAATGTCAGAAATAGCAAACAAAAATTGGCGTGGATTTTGTCCCAACCACTTCTATCCGGTATTAGACCTTCCCAGGAATGCCCTAGGACCCGCCAACCCACCCGCCAAAAAGCATAACACCCCCAAACAGGCCAAAAGCAAAATCTCCTACTTACAATATTTCTCGGCCTTCGGTCCAACCGCGCTGTGTAGCTAGGCCATAAGTCCGGTTTACCACCACGGATTTCCTGAAAAGCAAATGCAATCAAGATTAGAGTGTCCCAGCAGTGCTCCCAGACCTCGAAACTCACCCACAAACAGCCGGAACCCCCCCAAAGAGCACCTCAAAGGCAAGCAAGTCAGCAAAAACACCAAAAAAATTCCGCCTCGGATTTGGTCCAAACCACTTTTATCCGGTATTAGAGCTTCCCAGCAATGGCCCCAGAGCCGTCAACTCACCCGCAAAGAGGTAGAACAACACCCCCACAATTGCTGAGTCTTTCTTCATTGGGCGTAAACCAGCCCTCTGCTTTGATGGAAATAGGAGTCTGGAGGAGGAGGATAGAGGAGCATGTTCTTTTGAACTTGTGAACCTGAGGAATGCAGACTGCGGCACCTTCAAATCAATAAGCAAACAAGTGAAGACAGTTCTGCTGATGGGCTTGTTTTTGTGATTAGGTGATTAAAGTTTGAATTATATGAACTGTGCGAAACAAAGAAAGACAGACACACAGGAATAAAAGTTAATAAGGACGATAAAGAAAGTTATTGATTCATTGTCTCATTTTCAGGGCTCGGTATCACGGTCCATGAATAAGAATAAGGCTTCGTCATCATACTCTGCGAATTCAGGCAGGGTGAGCTCAGTGTCACCTGACAGAGAAGAAATTCCCTCATCTATGTTGCTGTCCACCTCGTCTTTATCCGGCGTGCTTTCTCGTACTCTGTAATCTGGTGGTATGAGGTGCTGATTCATCTTGATCATTGTTAACCTCTCCACATTTTTGGGCGAGAGACGGCTCCGTTTGGAAGTTACAATGCCACCAGCAGCACTGAAAACACGTTCAGAAGACACGCTTGCGAGTGGGCAAGACAAGTAGTTTAAAGCCAGGTTGGAGAGCTATGGCCACAATTCTTTTTTCCCATGCCAATACGCCAATGGGTCAGCATTAACATAGACCTCTGTTGAGTCATTCAGATAGTCCTTGTTGCAGGTCTCTTTAACGGCTGAGAGGTCACTTGTGCCGCAGCCACAGGTGCAGAAGTGGATTGTTGTGACTGGGGATGGCCTGCTGATGCTGATGTACTGCCTTTTCCTTCAATTTGCTGCCGTTTTCTTTCAAACCTCTTGGCTGAGGAGGCTAGCCACTGTTTGTACTTTGTAACATCTTCATCAGCAAAAGGAAAGAATGCTTGGCCTGCCAGCGCCTTTTTGTAGCGTGGATCCAGAATAGTAGCACAAATGTAATGTTGGTTTGAGTGGATCATTTTAAGACGTTCATCACCTTGTAGGTGCTCTAATAATTTCTCCGCCAGAACAAAAGGGTCTTGGTTTTCTTCATCTTTTTCAAACACAGAACACACCTCCTTCAGTTGGTGCTCCAGCATGTACAACAATGGGATAGCTTTTCCCAAATTGCAGTCCTCCTTGCTGACTGCACGCGTGAAGAACTCAAAAGGACAAAGCATGCGTGTCAGGCTTTTAACTATGTCCCATTGTGCCGCACCCATCCTCAGGTCCTCCTTCTGAGCTGTACCCTGTGTTAAGAAATAGTGATCGAGTACCGTATACTGCTCATACAGACGGTCAAGCATGTAGAAGGTTGAGTTCCAACGTGTTGCCACCTCCTGGATGAGTGCTTTCACTGGCATTTGACATTCATATAGCAGGCTCCTCAGATGCTTCTGGGCCTTCAAAGAATGGCTGAAATGTTTGCACATTTTTCGTCAGGTGTCCACTACCCTGTACGCTGCACTGTCTTTATCACTCAAGAATTTTTTGACAACCAGGTTTATACAGTGCGCCAAACACGGCACTCTGAAATAGTCACCCAGCTGCATGGCCTTAACTATATTAGCGCCATTATCCGTGGAAACATAACCAACCTGGTGTTTTTTTGGGGACAGCCAGTCAAGGACCTTTGTGTTAAACACATCCAAAATGTTTTGTGCTGTGTGACGTTTCTCCAAACCAAACATGGCTAGTGTTGCATGTTTCCGAGCAGCTTTAAAAACTTGGTCCGGGTCAACACCTGCGTTTAGCTTTGCTTTAACCCCTGAAAAAGAGACCCAGTGTGCAGTGATGCACATGTAATCAGCGCCTGCGCCACTGGTCCACATGTCTGTTGTCAGATGTATAGTGTGAACAGCACTCTTCTGCAAAGCTGCCCCAATCACCTCCAGAACATCTTCATGTAGTGCTGGAACCGCAGCTCGGGCAAAATAGAACCGGCTAGGAACCTTCCATTTAGGGCAGAGCGCTGCCACTAATTCTAGAAAACCAACCCCTTCTACAAAAAAAAAGGGAGAAGGTCCAGAGCTAGCATTTTGTCCAGCTTAGTGTTATACAGACGCGTCAGTGGGTGGTTGCGTTCATATTGCGCTTCTGTAAACAACATCTTTTTAATGTTGCCCTGGACCAAGGATTTACGGGATGATGATGATGATATCTTCGACCCAGTTACGCTCGCTGATGAACTTTTTCGCATTGGTGTCTCACTCTCTCCCACACTCTTAGTGTGGCTCACATGGGGTGTGCTGCTGACAGGGGTACTGGGTGTAAGTGAAGTGTTTGACACGTCTTCTTCCTCCTCGTCATCATCAGATGAAACATCAATGTTTTCATTACGTGCAATTCGGGCTTCCTTGATCGCCTCTAGGTGCGCAAACCATTGGACAGTGTGCGTTCTCCTAAGATGACCTCTCTGGCCTCCGGTACCATAGTTGGTACCAAACTTACCACGACTAACTCGAAGCTTACAAATGCTACAAATGGCTACGTTTTCCTTTTTTGGGCAAACACTAAAGAAGTCCCAAACTACAGACTTGAAATGTCTTTGAGGGCCGGAGGAGGCGGCGGTACTGGTGGTGGTGGTCCTGCTGCTAATGCCAAATGAAGTGGAGGATGTGGATTGCCGTACTTCAGTACGTTTTGCACTTTCCCCACCACTAATTGAGGTTGAGGTGGATGGAGGTCCCTTCTTGGGAGGAAGAAATATGGAAGCGGTAGGTGTTGGTGTACTAGTTAACTCCAAATCCAATGATTGTTGTGTTGCCTCCTCGTCGACATCATCATCACGCTCAGCAGCTTCTCGGGATAGGGTCAAAATGTCTCTTTGCTGCATGCCCGCTGGGGCTGCAGTGACCTTTATGATGACTGGCTCGTCGTCGTGAGAGGCTTCATCAGCAGCAGTATCCGTCACTTCTTGTTGAGCCTCATCACACTCCATAGCTATGAGTTTTTCGACGACCTTCCTTTTACGCTTAGGTATCTTTGTCAGATCATGGTGTGCCTCACTCTCAGACTGCCGTGATGATGGTTCCCAATCTTTATCCAGATCATCAGAAGGAGGTGGGCTTGAAGAAGATGTAGACACCCCCCTTGATCTTTTCCTTGCTAGGGATGTGGAAGACAATGAATGATCATCAGGAGGAGTGGCTTCCTCAAATGATACCTCGGTTTGATTGTCAATTTCCTGATGTGCCCCTACTTCGGGAGGAACAACTATTGTGGGCACTTGTGACCCTCCATGCACCTCTGCTTGCGCATCTCCTTGTGCTGCCTCTCCTTCCACATGTACTTGGGCTTGTACTTGCACATGGTGTTGTTGTTGCGGCTGTGGTTGTTCAACACTTGTCAGATGAGTTACAACAACCTGTGTTGATTCAGGGACATTGCTGCTACTTTCTTGCGATGAGCCAACATCACTGGTCAATGGTGATTGAAGAAATACACTGACTGCCTCTGAAGCACTCAAGGGATTTGACTTAAGTTGGCGTGGTGGTGGAGGCACTGAACCCAATGGAGCGGGGGTGCTGCTCCCAGCTTGGTCCCCAGCAGATCCCGCTGCTGCTGCAGGCGTACTTTTTTTTTGCTCCCAAAAAACGCTGCGGCCGGCACACCAGCCTCCTTGGTAACTTACTTCTTCTGCTCCTTACTAGCAACTTTCTTGCTAGAGGAGCTATGGAGACCTTTTTTTGGGGCCATCTTCTTCAGAGCAGGTCAGACAGCAGGCCGCAGTTGCACGAATTGCAGAGTTGTCTGAGGCCAGACGTGACGTCGCGTGACGTTATGCTGCACACACACACCACTGCAGGACTTCTTCCTGGCACTGGTGGTTCTCTTGAGTCTTGTGCACCTAAAAGCAATGGAAGACAGAGGAACATCAGTTCAGTTATACACCCCAAAGAAATCGGAAAAAAACAGAAACATCAGCACAATCCCATGCCCTCCATGATGCTTAAATTCAAGACACCCCACAGAAAGACTAGGCACATGCAACACTCACTAGTCACTACCCCTGGTGAAAAGGCCACAACAACAGGCCAAAAAAACGAAAATCACAGACAAATCAGCACAATCCCAAGCCATCCAGCCCCTCCATGATGTTTAAATTCAAGACAACCCACAGAAAGACTAGGCCCATGCACCACTCACTACCCCTGGGCATAATGGATGAAAGCTAGGCAAAATGGGTGCAGGCCTGAGAACACTGCCTGCATTCAAAATGGCCCCCTCCATCACAGCACATGGCCAGGGCCTGTAGCAGCACTCAAAATGGCCCCCAACCACATGGCCTGTCCACAACAGGCCAAAAAAACGAAAATCACAGACAAATCAGCACAATCCCAAGCCATCCAGCCCCTCCATGATGTTTAAATTCACGACAATCCACAGAAAGACTAGGCACATGCACCACTCACTACTCCCTGGGGAAAAGGCCACAACAGGCCAAAAAAACAAAAATCACAGACAAATCAGCATAATCCCAAGCCATCCAGCCCCTCCATGATGTTTAAATTCAAGACAACCCACAGAAAGACTAGGCCCATGCACCACTCACTACCCCTGGGCATAATGGATGAAAGCTAGGCAAAATGGGTGCAGGCCTGAGAACACTGCCTGCATTCAAAATGGCCCCCTCCATCACAGCACATGGCCAGGGCCTGTAGCAGCACTCAAAATGGCCCCCAACCACATGGCCTGTCCACAACAGGCCAAAAAAACGAAAATCACAGAAAAATCAGCACAATCCCAAGCCATCCAGCCCCTCCATGATGTTTAAATTCAAGACAACCCACAGTAAGACTAGGCACATGCACCACTCACTACCCCCTGGTGAAAAGGCCACAACAGGCCAAAAAAACGAAAATCGCAGAAAAATCAGCACAATCCCAAGCCATCCAGCCCCTCCATGATGTTTAAAATTCAAGACAACCCACAGAAAGACTAGGCACATGCACCACTCACTACCCCTGGGCATAATGGATGAAAGCTAGGCAAAATGGGTGCAGGCCTGAGAACACTGCCTGCATTCAAAATGGCCCCCTCCATCACAGCACAGGGCCAGGGCCTGTAGCAGCACTCAAAATGGCCCCCAACCACATGGCCTGTCCACAACAGGCCAAAAAAACGAAAATCACAGAATATCAGCACAATCCCAAGCCATCCAGCCCCTCCATGATGTTCAAATTCAAGACAACCCACAGAAAGACTAGGCACATGCACCACTCACTACCCCTGGGCATTATGGATGAAAGCTAGGCAAAATGGGCGCAGGCCTGAGAACACTGCCTGCATTCAAAATGGCCCCCTCCATCACAGCACATGGCCAGGGCCTGTAGCAGCACTCAAAATGGCCCCCAACCACATGGCCTGTCCACAACCGGCCAAAAAAACGAAAATCACAGAAAAATCAGCACAATCCCAAGCCATCCAGCCCCTCCATGATGTTTAAATTCACGACAACCCACAGAAAGACTAGGCACATGCACCACTCACTACCCCCTGGTGAAAAGGCCACAACAGGCCAAAAAAACAAAAATCGCAGAAAAATCAGCACAATCCCAAGCCATCCAGCCCCTCCATGATGTTTAAAATTCAAGACAACCCACAGAAAGACTAGGCACATGCACCACTCACTACCCCTGGGCATAATGGATGAAGGCTAGGCAAAATGGGTGCAGGACTGAGAACACTGCCTGCATTCAAAATGGCCCCATCCATCACAGCACATGGCCAGGGCCTGTAGCAGCACTCAAAATGGACCCCAACCACATGGCTTGTCCACAACAGGCCAAAAAAACGAAAATCACAGAAAAATCAGCACAATCCCAAGCCATCCAGCCCCTCCATGATGTTTAAATTCAAGACAACCCACAGAAAGACTAGGCACATGCACCACTCACTACCCCTGGGCATAATGGATGAAAGCTAGGCAAAATGGGTGCAGGCCTGAGAACACTGCCTGCATTCAAAATGGCCCCCTCCATCACAGCACATGGCCAGGGCCTGTAGCAGCACTCAAAATGGCCCCCAACCACATGGCCTGTCCACAACAGGCCAAAAAAATGAAAATCACAGAAAAATCAGCACAATCCCAAGCTATCCAGCCCCTCCATGATGTTTAAATTCAAGACAACCCACAGAAAGACTAGGCCCATGCACCACTCACTACCCCGGGTGAAAAGGCCACAACAGGCCAAAAAAACGAAAATCGCAGAAAAATCAGCACAATCCCAAGCCATCCAGCCCCTCCATGATGTTTAAATTCAAAACACCCCACAGAAAGACTCAGTGCACCCACCACTGAGTACCCCTGGGCAAAAGGCCCCAAAACAGCCCAAAAATCGAAAATTCCAAAATTGTAGTTGGAGCAACTGTAATGCCCCAAACAAACTTACTTGTGAAAATTCTAATCCAAAAGTGATCCAAAGAAAGTCAAAAAGGCCTCAAATCCAAATATCCAGCAGCATCCACAAAAAGTAATCCTTCCAGCTCCAGATCCAAATGAAAAGTGACCAGGAGATGGACAAAGCACTGGGAGGAGCCTGCTGGACAGGAACAGGAAGTTGAAGACTGTGGGGCACTTCTTTCCTCCCCCCCCCCCCGAAAATGGACTCCTCGCAAAGAAAGTGCAGGCAAATGTCAACCTGAGGAGTTATTCAGATAAAAATCATCATTTCCAGAAGGTTTATGCTGCTTGCTGGTGGATTTCTTGTGCAGAATTGCAAATTTTATATTTTCGTGAGTGCGAGATTGTTGCTGCTCCCCGCATCTCCAAGCTCGCAATTGCGAAGTACCGCGATACGTGATCACGGCGTACTCGCGTTGACAAACTCTCGCTGTAAAAGTTGGCAAGCCGCGATTACGTAATCGCGCTTGCCAAATTCCCGCGGGATCCCGGAGCAAGATCCAAAATGGCGCAGCACTCGCAAAATATCAAGAAAAATAAGTCGGCAAACGATGAATGACGGGAAGTAAACGCCGCGCGCCGCAAAATTGTATCACCAAGAAAAAAAAATCCGCTGCGTGCGAATTTGCGGATTTTGCGGGAAATTCACAAATCTCGCAGATTGCGAATTTACCGAAAATCCGCAAAATCCGCGAGCGGAACGGATTTTACGCCCATGCTTACCCATTACCACTCTAAATACTTGCTGCCCTCAGAACACTCCCCGCTCCCTACTACCCCTCCCACACCCACACAACAGACAGCCACCCCCACATCTCAGCAATACTACTCATTGCTGCACCTGATCACACACCCAACTGGACCACTCCACAAACATCCACATGTATAATTCAACCATCTACATCCTTAACTCATCTTCCCTCTTTCGCAACACTGCCACCAACACCACTCACTCCTGCACCTGTTCACACACTCAACCGTACCTCCTCACACTCATTCACATGCATAACACAGCCACCCACCTCACGCATAACCACACCCGATCCAAAACTGGATGAGATTATGACTGCACTTCACCAAATGAAAAAGGAACTCCAATCTTTTAAGGAGTTGATGTCAAGACAATCATGGTGCTCTACTCCCTCAAGAACATCTACACCAAGCGAGCGCCCGAAGCACCTTACCTTCACCTCGAAACCTACTCTACTGAGGTGGAAAACAGTGCCCTCCCGTAATATCTTAACACGCCAATGGCGAAGCATCAATCCACTCTCGGAGAGTGATCTCATCTCTCTACTACAGTCTTACGAATCCACTTTTATAATCCCTTTAACCCCCATTAAGATGGCCATACCTACTATCCCCCAAACCTATTCAGGTCCTCTACACACAACATTAGAGGAATCAATGATAATAACTTAAGAGGAATCCCTCTCATTCAGGATCCCACTTCTTCCCTCATCACACCCCGTCTTAAATGCACACTCATCAGTTGTAGATCTGCCTCTAGACACACAGCGGATATAGCTGAACTCATCATCTCACTGGAGCTGGACCTGATAATATTAACACCTTCAGCGCTGCGCAAATTTTCGCACTGTGCTAAAGGTTCGAAAAACGGGCGTGGTCGTGACGGAATGGTTCCGTCATCAGCACAGCCCAACCGACGCTGATGACGGAACCGTTCCATCATAAGCATCGAAGGGGTTAACTGAAACCTGGGTAACAGAATCCTCCACCCCACTCATCGACATTCTAGTGCCCCCTGACTACGACATCATCAGATTGAATAAAATCAATAAGATAGGGGGAGGTATCGTCTGTATACCTTGTAGCAACATCACTGTAAACAGAGCCATTTCCCCTGCTTTCCCCTCCTGCGAATACATATGCCTCGACATTAGCAGCAACGGCAAACCAGTATGCTCGCTACACACCATCTACCATCCTCCTGGGGACAACCTAATCTTCACCGAACACCTCATGGATATAGTTTCAACTAACAGCAGGCGGAAAAATACCCAAATATTCCTGGGCGACTTCAATCTCCATTTGAACAACCCCAACGATGCAGTGGTCAATAGTCTCAAACTCTTCCGTGATGATTTAGTCCTCATCCAAATTTGCAACAACCCTACACATAAAAAAGGCTCAACCCTTGATTTAATAATCTCTAAAAGTGATGTCATTGAGTTGGCGTCGATCCAACCCTGCGACTGGTCAGACCACTACATTATCACCTTCTTTATTAACGAAACACTGAAACCTAACCCGGTCCAATCCACAAAACCAAAGATTTGGAAAAGAGACTTGAAAAAACTCAACCCCAACACAATACCCTCATCCAGCTATAACCTTCTTCTGCCCCTGTAGGATCTTAGGACGTCCATGATCTCACCAACCACTACCTCAATTCTATGACCTCGATAATTAATGAGGTAGCCCCACTGCAACTAAAGAGAGTTTCTACTAAAGACTCTAAGCCCTGATACAACGGCCTTCTTAACGAAGATAGACCGTCTCTCAGATCTCTTGAACGCAGCTGGAGATCAGTCCCATCTTCTAATCACCTCAAGTTACTAAGGAAAAATGAGAATTGCTTACTATAGAAAGATCAAGCGCTCTGAGGAAAAGTGTTCTTCTGATCGGCATCATTTGTACCAGGACTCCATTACGTTTTCATTGCCATCTCATGTCAAACACTTCCACAAGACTCACCTGGTCATTTCTGCTGATGCCTGAGGAAATTCTAACTGACACAACAAAAACCATCTTGCAGCCTGCATTTCTGCCCAGGAACTGTCGCACACCCAAGCCCCCCTGTTCCTTGCAGTTCAACTGAAAGCCACGAGACACTCACACCCTGAGTAAATGATTTGTTTTCCATCTCCTGCTCCCAGCCTGGTAAACATCCTTGACACCGTGATCAGGTTATCTGGACAATAGTCTGACTGCTGGGCCTTGATCAGGGTGATTAAACAATGACTTGAAAGACCCAGCTTTGATCAAGGCAATTAAACAAAGACCTGAAAGACTGAGCCTTGATCAAAGCTGAGTGAACAATGATTTGTGTCCCAAGCCTTGACCAGGTCACCATCTACAAACATCGACTGGATCTAGTTATCAACTGCAAACACTGCCTTGATTAAACAATGAACTAACAGCCAAAAGACTGGGATGAAAAAGTATTAAAGGCTTGTAAGCTGCAGAGTGAAGCAGCAGCCTCCAGGGTTTTGTCTCTGACTAGCTTGGGACTCTGTTCCATAGCCCGGGCTATTTGAATAAATCTGGGTTCCTCCTGCAGACAAAGGCTCCTGTGTCGCCTTTTACCACGTATGAAGGGTATGGAAGATTTGGGCGGTTCCCCCGCCGCCGAGACCCAGTAAGTGGGTTATTACGGTTCTTCAAATGGCACCCGAATAGGGACTCCATGAGCACGAAGTTCAGGCCCGGTGGATGTGAGGGGGTGCACGGAGAGACTCCGACGAAGGTACCCTACCCGAGGGATTCTCGCAATCCGGTAAGCCGAACGACTCGCCCGTTGTTCCTCCCTACCCGGTCTGGGCCACTTGACCGCATTCTCACTGGAGTCCCCTAGCAAATAATTTCTTGAGCAGGACACAGCCCTACGTCTGCAGAAGAGAACTACCCCTGTAATGTCAGGGTGGACTGATCACCCACCAAGTCTGTATGATTCTGTTATTGACATTCGCAAAAGCCAAGCTGTTATTGGCTTTTGCCAAAGCCAAGCAAGCGAGGTGAATTAAAAAAACCCGCTGGTGTCTGTTCTGTATGATTCTGCTGTTATTGACTTTTGCAAAAGCCAAGCAAGCAAGGTGAGTTTTAAAACCCGCTGGTGTCTGTCATCTGTTTTTTTAAGCATGCCAGTCAGTAGTAAGTTCAAGAAATTATGTTGTTGTATGTGTACACAGGACTCCCAGCTGGAGGCGGCTTGTCCGCTTCCTCCAGAAGGGACCGCTGGTCATATGATGTATGTTAAACATGGCCCTTCTGCCATAATGTTTTCCTCATTCTGGGTAAAATATACGGAACAAAGTGATGCGAAATTACAGTGGCCACTTTTTGGCTCCTTTAATTCCCATGTTCTCGCCAACTTAGATGAACAATTAATGAAAAGAAAAACGCGCCCGTCTATGTTTGAATCTGTCCAATTTTGGAGGAAAGAGATAGAGCAGAGAGCTAGAAAGCTGAAGGCTCAAGAAAGAAAACAGGAACGTATGTCAATGGGAAACCACGCCAGAGAAAATTTACAAAATCAAATGACAAAGTCAGTAGAAATAGCTGATAGGGAGCATCAATCAATCGATCAATCAAAAACGTTTATAGAGCGCGCTACTTACCCGTGAGGGTCTCAAGGGGCTGGAGGGGTGGTGCTGTTACTGTTCGAAAAGCCAGGTCTTGAGGTGTTTCCTAAAGGTGAGGTGGTCCTGGGTCATTCGTAGGTGTGCGGGGAGGGAGTTCCATGTTTTGGCTGCCAGGTAGGAGAATGATCTTCCTCCGGCGGAGGTTCTGCAAATCCGTGGGACGGTGGCGAGGGCGAGGCTGGCGATCGGAGCTGGCAGGTGGGAGTGTAGAACGAGAGGCGGTTGTTGAGGTAATCGGGCCCATGCCGTGGAGTGCTTTGTGTGCGTGGGTGAGGAGCCTGAATGTGATCCTCTTGTTGAGCATGGGGCCGGGGTACAAAAATGTTATCCAGCTCGTGAGGAGAACGGAAAGGGCCATATGGAAGGGGGAGAAGAAGGTGATTCTTTGCTTGATACCATGCTAGAAAGCCCTCCTGCACATGCCCCAATGTACCCTGCCCTGACGCCTCACACCCGCATGTTCCCCTGCCACAGCCCACTCCTGCCCCCACTGCTGCTCTTACTGTTCTCCCTGTCACACCATCCCTCCTGACTTTTCCTATGACACAGACCATGGCCGCTAACCCTGTACTTACTGCAGGAATGACAACAAGTCTACATCCACCCAACCCCTGCGTCTTTACCCCTACGCCCCCTTTCCCTACTTCCCCGTGGTCTACAGTTAAGCAGGATTTATATAAATTGTTGATTTCTCCCCGACTGGCCTCCTTGCACTCTGCAGTCAGCTTTTCATCCCTTCGAGAAAATGACCTACAGAGGCAACAGTGTGAATGTTGGCTAAATAACGGGAATATTTATGCCTTTAAAGATATATGGTCCACCTTTTCCCAGTGGACAATTATGGAACAGACCACCTGGGCTAAATACATGTGTACCCTGGTCATGCAAAGATTTGAGAATGCGCTTATGCAGATACCCACCGGATTAATGGACCTTAGGTCGCAAATAAAAAGAGGCGATGTTCAGGGAGAGGGGATGTTTGGCGCTATGTCTGCTTTAATGGCTTATCGTGATATGACCGCCTTTCCCAACACCTAAACAATGAACTAACAGCCAAAAGACTGGGATGAAAAAGTATAAAAGACTTGTAAGCTGCAGAGTGAAGCAGCAGCCTCCTGGGTTTTGTCTCTGACTAGCTTGGGACTCTGTTCCCTAGCCTGGGCTATTTGAATAAATCCGGGTTCCTCCTGCAGATGAAGGCTCCTGTGTCTCCTTTTACTGCGTATAATGGGCATGGAAGATTTGGGGGGTTGGTTCCCCCGCAGCCGATACCCAGTAAGTGGGTTATTACGGTTCTTCAGCACGAAGGTTGACTTTTTCAGTCACCAACTAGACCAAGCAAGAATTCTCCCCCAAAAACTATTTAAGCTACTCAAAACTCAATCTAAGGACGTTCCTCAACAGCTTCAAGACATAGCTCGCCCGCAGACCAACTGTGAAGAATTGTCTGCTTTCTTTATCCAGAAGACCGATAACATCAATAAGGATCTCCTAAATGACCTATTACAACTCTTCTTACACACACCTCCCCTCCACTCTCAACCACACCACGCCAAATCCCCTCAAAGTTTGACTTAAAAAACAACGCAGCCTGGTCATCCTTTGCTATTTACACTGAAGAAGCTTTAGGCAAGATTCGCAATTTCCCTGAAACCTGCCAACCACCTCACCTATCCGCTCCCGGCTAAAACTGTCAAAGACTTAACCCCATGGCTTCTACCTCTTTGGACCAAAATCCTTAACAGTTCTCTCCAACAAGGCTGCATCCCAGATTCCCTCAAAGTCGGACAGGTATCACCCATCCTTAAGAAACCCACAGCCGAACCTACCGATCTAAAAACTTATTGTCCTATCTCCAACATTCCCACCTTGGCCAAACTACTCGAGAAATGTGTGCTCCACCAATTGACTAAACATATTGATCACTTTAACCTCCTTAACAGACACCAATCAGGCGTCAGAGCAGGGCACAGTACTGAATCAGCCATGACACATATTATTGACGATGCTCTACAAATCCTCGTTCAGAACGGATCGTGCCTACTCATCCTGCTAGACCTATCCCCAGCCTTTGACACGGTCAAACACGAGAATCTGATAGGTCGCAGTGCAAGCAGCGGCTCAGTGGCAGCAATGGACGGCAGCGTCAGTGAGACCAGGGTTGTGGTGCAAAGTGTGGCAGTGCCCTTTGTGGTGCATTCAGGTCGCGAAGACGGCAGGGGGCTCGGTGATGGTATTGAGTTAAGGTTTCCCTCTGTGCCAACTGAAACACACAACTAGGATGCGGTACCCAGAGGAAGGCAAAGTCTTTTCTGTTCTTGAGACTTCTTGAACATTGGGCAATCTCTAATCCAATCCTCGGTGACCTGATGAATCAAAATAATAATAAAAACTCACATGTTGTTTGTGAAAATGCTGTAACCATTAATTGCAAACACAAATAAATGCAAAACGATGTATTTGTTTTTTTTATTTGTGTTTGCAATTGATGGTTGCAGCATTTTCACAAACAACATGTGGGTTTTTATTGTTATTTTAATTCATAAGGTCACCAGTGGTTAGAGTATGATTGGGATTGTGATTGTTGTTCACTGCACCAGTGTTAGATTAAGAAATCCATGAAAACCAGTAGGTTTAGAAGTCGTGGTTTATTGACATAAATACTCCATCCAGCACATGAAGCATCCGATCAGTAGAAAGCCCAATGGTTACTGGTACAACGTTAGAACTCCCCACAGAACAAACCCATCATGCGTGAGCCATCACATTTTAAACATAACACAAGGTAGAATATGAAGCGCGTGAAATGCGCTGGCAACTAAGAACATAGAATAGACATCACGCTGTGCACTGCGCGATGAACACTAAACTCTTACCACTACACCACCTTCCCCCTTACAACAGCAAAATAAATTTAAAAAAATACAAAAAATAAAGAAGAAGATAAAATCACACTATCAAACTTTTCAGGGACTTTAATGGTCCTGCCACGAGAAGAACACATTTGAATGAACATTTGAATGGCTATATGACACACCAGCTGGAATGGCCCCAGAACTCTTACTAGAAACATCCAGCCAATGACTCCAATCCAAATCCTCTTTAGATTCACAACGTCTATTTTGCATAATTTCCACCTGTCGATGAGAAACTTTTACCAGATGACGTTCATTCCACCAATCCTTCCTATCAACAAACGCAGCCCCTTTACTGACTTTAAGGACTTGGAATGGCTCGAAAAACTTTGATTCTCCTTTTTTTACTCTATCTGGGTTTTTATTTAAAACCCAGTCCCCAACCAAAATATCCACATTCACAGAATTAATTTTCTTATCAAAATAATTTTTTATTTGAACCTGTTTGTCATCTACTTTTTTACGAATGGCACCCAGATTTATCTTCCTCTCACCAGACATATGCCAAAGCCAAGAAGGAAACAAAGCAGAATGAGCCTCCCTGTTCCTCAATAAAGTAAATTGAGGAACACCTGTGATACAGTGTGGTGAGGTATTGTAATGCCACACTTTCTGATTAATGAATTCATCCACATTAAGGTTGCATGCTAATGCCGTTTGAACCCCTTCTTTGATCACTTTATTCCCTCTCTCCACCAAGCCATTCGATGAAGGTGAGTATAGAGCGACTTTTAACTGATTAATGTCCAACTCACTTAGAAACTTGCAAGCTTTTTCAGATATGAAATGTGTGCCGTTATCAGTAACTATTACTCTAGGAGTACCTTCCACATTTCAAATTTTCCTTAAGAAAGAGATTGTAGAATCAGAATCAGGTGCTTTAACAAATTCGTAATACATCCATTTTGAATAATAGTCAACCAATAAAATCACATATTTATTTTCTTGACTCAAAACAGAATATGGGCCGGAAAAATGTAGCCCGACTTTCTCCCACGAAGTATGTGTAAACTCAGTTGGATGTAGGAGAACTTTCAAAGTTTGCCAGTGTTTGTCCGATAAACGACATTCAGGACAAGCATCCATCAACTTCCTAACCTGATCATCCAAAGAGGGCCACCAGCAGTGCTGCTTTATTTTCATGACAGTCTTGGTAACCCCTAAATGACCCTGATGAGCTTGTTCATAATTGAAGAACGTAACTTGAAAGGGGGAATACATGTGTCACCTCTACGAACAATTCCATTCTCAACTGAAAGTTCTTCAGAGACTTGGGCAAATCTGCACAATTCACCTTCTAAACACCTAGGCTCAGGCTAATGGTGTGTGGAATAATCATTGAATTTCTGAAGAATTACATCGTTCTCATGAGCAGACCTCCAATCTTTTTCAGATAGAACTGAACTCATTTCACACACTGCATCCACCACAGTAACACATTCAATATCCTCAGCTGAAACATCCTCATCATCATCCTTCTCCATGGAGAGTCTTGAAAGGCAGTCAGCCCGGAAATTCTTCCCCCCTTGAATGTGTTTCACCTCAAAATGAAACTCTTGCAATTTGGAAAGTCTCATCAACCTTGCAGACATACAAGAAGAACCTACTTTTTTGAAAATGTAAATTAGACGCTTATGGTCGGTAACCAATTCAAACTTCCGACCCCAAATGTACATTCTGAACTTTTGTACCGCCCAGACGCATGCTAATGGTACTCTTTCAATAGTACTGTACTTTTCTTCGAAAGACTTGAAGCGAAAGCGACAGTTTGTTCGTGACCCTTCACCCTTTGAGTAAGCACTGCTCCAAGTCCAGACATGCTGGTGTCAACTGTTATAATCGAAGTACAATCCTCTCTAAAAGCATGGAGGGCTCGAGCGGACACAATCATCTTTTTTACCTCACTGAAAACTTTATCGAGTTCAGGAGACAAAACGAACTACAACCTTTCCTTAATAACATGCGCAAAGGTTCAACTAATTGGGAATATGACAGAACAAACCTTGCGTAATACTCTGCCAGACCAAGGAAGGACCGTAAGGAATCTTTGTCTGTAGGGTGTTTGGCATCTTCAATGGTCCTAATGACCGAAAATTTTGTTTTAATCCCCTGTTGAGAAACAGTGTGTCCCAAATATTTGAGTTTGTTAACTGGAAATTTACATTTGTCACTGCGGACGGTCATGTTCTTAGACATCAAAATTGAAAGAACACACCTCAAAATGTGATTATGTTCCTCTAAAGACTTTGCAAAAATTAAATTGTCGTCAAGATATGCCTGAACGCTCGCAACCTCATGAAAAAGAGAATCCAAATGTTTTTGGAAAATGCTTCCAGCCGGTGCCAAGCCAAACGGAAGGCGCAAAAACTTGTGTATGCCCCAAAGGGGGTGATGAAAGTACTAAGCTCTTGGGACTCTTTTGATAAAGCAACCTGATGGTATGCTGATTTCAAATCAATCAGCGAAAACCATTTAGCACCACCGAGGTTTGCGAGTAGCTCATGAATCTTAGGCAGGGGGTGGCAATCTATGATGATATTTTTATTTAAGGTGCACAAGTCCACACAGAGATTAATCTCGCCAGACTTTTTGCGCGCGATCACGATAGGGGCCACCCACTGAGAAGAATCAACAGGTTCTATGATACCTTGATCACATACATTTTTCAAATAATCTTTTAATTCACTCCTCACACTCAGAGGGACAGATCGTACTCTATGAGAAACAGGCTGCGCTCCCGCAATTAATCTGATCTTGTGCTCAAAACCTTTTACACTGCCTTTATTGTCACTAAACACTGGCTTGAACTCATCAATAATTTGTTTTAAAGTTAAAGAATCAGACACAGGCATGCCACAATCAATACTAGACACAGGTAGTTCCCTAACCTTGATTAGATTATCTTCCCCAAGCACTAAGTACAAATCCATGCGGATTATCCGGGGGCAGAGCCAGCACTAGTCAGGAAACTCTCCACATGCGGCCCTGCGCTTAAAAAGCGACCTCCCCCGTAGGAAGCAACGAGTTCTACAAATCCAGAAACTGGATAATTGTTCCTATCTTGAAAAGACAAAACCAATACTGCACAAATAGTGTGAGTATACTTTCTTTGTTTTGTAAGTCCTGACGAAAGCTTCACAGACCCCTCGGGCTTAAGGAGCTGAAACATGTCGACGAACCCTCAATAACCCATATACTCACAGACCTAGTAACTCGGTCTGAATTAAGTATCACATTATTTTAAACTTACTGAGAACCGACCCCTTAATAAACCCTTGGGGTTGTTTTCTCATTTTTAATTACCATTTTCTGCACATCACGTTTCTTTTCTTTTTTCACATTGTAAGTGGGGAAACCCTCAATCTCTGGACACTGCACCAAACAACCCAGAGGTGCCTCTGGATGAGGCTGGCAGCCAACGCACTGAAGAAATCCCAATGATAACTGCCGAAACTTCAATGCGGGGTGGATGAAACACATATACCGCACTCCGAATAGCATTGAGTTTTTTTAGGGTACTCTTCTTCCTTGAATCTGAGGTTGTAAAGTGTAACAAGTGTCCATTTTTCTTTGATAAATCTATAACCTGTAAAGGAGCATCATCGATTATTGAGGAACACAAAGGACCTTTTATAGAATCAACTTCACCATCACAGTCTAAGGTAACCACTATGTTGCTGATAGAGTTGCTACAATAATCAACATCAGAGTCAATATAATTCACATTAGGTGGCTTCCTAACATTTCTACAAACCCCTTGAAAGTGACCCACTTTTTTACAAATTACACAACGTTTGTTGATGGCAGGACATCCTTGAAAATTTCCAATGTGGTTTTTGGATCCACATCTATAACAAAATATAGCTTGCTTCTTTTGAGGAAACTTAACACTTGCTTTTTACATTTACTGCACAAATAGCATTGTCCTGACAAGTATCAGATGGGTTGATCAAGTTAACTTCACCCTTTGCTGTATTAATCATCACTTTACTAGAGAGTGTGGAACGCTCAATGCTTAATGCGAGGTCAATTACTTCATTTAAGGAAGGATTTTTGCACCCTAAAATTCGTTCCTTGATCCTACGGGATGCGCAATTGAAAACAAACTGATCCCTGATATAGTTATCGGATAATGGACCAAAGGCGCATGTAGTTGACAACACTCTAAGGGCAGAAATGTACTCTTCAACTTTCTCCTCCTCTTTTTGTTTCCTTGCATAAAAGTTATGGCGCTGTAACATAATGTTTGGCTCCTCTGCAAACTGCTTCTTTAAGCGAGCAACAGCTTCAAGGTAAACGTTCCACTGGCGATCACCAGCTGTAACTGTAAATTAGACATCATGTAAAATAAAACCACCTAAAATCTTTTTGGTTTAAAGAAAATCTTGAAAATTTACAAATACTGTTGAAAATACTGTGAAAAACAGGACACCAAATTAAACAAATGAAATAATGATCAATGTTAATTGCATAGGATAAGCGATAAATTATAAAATGATAATAATAATAACGATAATAATAATAGACACTCAAGCGTGTGTATCGCTGATGAAAAGTGACACACAGGCAGGCTTCAAATTATCAGTTGAGCGTGCATGTCGCTGTGGAAGTATGTAGATGTAGATAAACGTTGCTAGGATACCAGGCAAGCGTGCATTTCGCAGAAACAGTACGCAGGTTTAAATGACAACAACAATCAGTGTGTGCATCACTGCAATGATGTGTAGGCAAAATGACACAAAATGCGAGGCAAGCGTGCGTATCGCTGAGACAAGACGCCAAATCACCTCACAATCGGGTGTGATTTTTCTTGAATTATTGAGCGTGCGTATCGCCGAAGAAATACGCTGAATACAACAAACAATTTGAGCGTGCGCGTCGCTGTAGCAATGCACTGGTGTTGACGGAATACACTTTCAACAACACTGACTTGAAGGAGTGTCACACTGATGGGCCAATCATTGAAGAAATGTCCCTGAACCAATCAGCGTGAGCAAAAGAAAGGAAGCTGGCTCCCTAAACTATCAGAGATGTCACAAGCAAGAGTCACAAGCTGTATCCAGAAAGATTTCACTGGCCAATCATGAAGAGGGAAAGTCACAAAGTATCCAATAGAAAAGCCAGAAAACGGGCTTCTGAATTGACCAATCGCGCTTCACAAATATTTTTCTACATACCTCATCCGAAGGAAATGGGACTCTTGAAGAAAATCCTACCAGAATATTCTAGTTGAGAAGGTAGGTCCCCCACTCGAAAATCAGAGAATGTAGAAAATGCTGTTAAATCTTCTGCGTGGGTGTGGGTGGAGTTTCCCGATCGGCACCAAATGTTAGATGAAGAAATCCATGAAAACCAGTAGGTTTAGAAGTTGTGGTTTATTGCCATAAATACTCCACCCAGCACATGAAGCATCTGATCAGTAGAAAGCCCAACGGTGACTGGTACAAGAATTGAACTCCCAACAGAACGAACCCATCATGCGTGAGCCATCACATGTAAAACATAACACAAGGTAGAGTATGAAGCTCGTGAAATGCGCGAGGAACTGAGAACATAGAATAGACATCGCGCGGTGCACCGCGCAATGAACACTAAACACTTACCACTACAACCAGGGTAGTGCATTATGAGATTTAGAGTTTTGAAGTATTTGGTTAGTACAGGAATGCCATAGGAGGCTTTAGTCAGGAGTTTGAAGTAGCGAATCATGCAGGTCACAGGGTTAGATTGAAGCAGTGAATCACAAAGTTTGATAGGCGACATGTGGGAGAGCACGCCTTAGATAAATATCCAAGCGGCAGGGAGAGTTTATTAGATTTTGGAAGAGGAAGTGAAATTCACAAAGGAAGTTAGGCTGCCGATTGTGGCATTTAAAAGGTAAACTGGTGGAGTGTCGATTTCGTTTTGGATAAGATAAAGGGAGGGTTTAGTTTGGAGATGGCGTTTCTTGAAAGGTGTGATAGGGAAGGTGTTTCAGTGAGGGTCAAAGCAGAGTATTAGGGTGGGGTAGGTTTCTGGATTTTTTCTGTATCATTTATTTAGGAGTCAAACTTTGAGTAGGGACTGGTGGTTAGACATTTAGCTTGAGCGCATAATCATTATGTTCTGTTTAGTACGGGGAAGGCAGAGAGGGGCAATACGGGTGGAAGCTTAGGAAGCAGTCCCTTTTTCTTTTTCTTTACTTTTCTATTCTTTGCTGTGCACACAGTAAGTTGGTAATGAGCAGTTAGTTGAACGGTTTTTCATTTTGTTTCAGTGAACCCCTGACGAAGAGCCAGCAGGCTCAAAATGCATTGGGTGTAATTAATGGAATGAGCCTACTTTGAAACATGATTGACCTCACGTGCCACTGTTGAAAGCCTGGATTGGCAGCAGGAGGCATTTGAAAATGTTGAATAAAGAATTTCTATGCAATCATGCTGTCTCCGCAGTGATCTAATCAGCAGGAAGATTAAGTGCATAAGGATTGGTATAATTATTGGAAAATAATGACAAGCAAGGATGGTTCAGGCATAAGTGGCGTATTTGGAGACATTTTCTCCCCATTTAGAAGTGCGACAGATGGGTGCGCGAGGACCGCGCCCTTTGGCTGGACTTGTTAATCGCTGTGATATGGGACGTTTCATAGTATCTGGGCGCACGCATTACAAACATATAGTTTTTCATTGTAAAACGATTAAATTCTCTAATGGAAGGAGTGCATTCTCACACATATTTGATTCCACTTTCGAAAAATGGCATTTAACAAACACACAATATAAGATTCATCCTCACTAAAACATGTATTTTTAGATTCCGAGTTCAGGAAGCCTAAACTCCAGCTCTCTGTCTTGTCCCAATGGAAAGTTATGCTTGTTCAGTGTTACAAGGCAACTCCCATGCTAACCTATGAGACAGATAGCCTTGTAATAGTGAAAAATTAAATGCATAGTTTTTCACTATCAGGACATGTAACACCCACCAGTAAATGTCCCACCGTTCACACACTCTGCACCCTGCCCATAGGAGTATCCTGGTCTAACCTTAGGGGTGTCTTACATGTAAAGAAAGGGAAGCTTAGGGTCTGGCAAGTGGGCACACATGCCAGGTTAACATGGCAGTAAAAACTGAACGCAGACACTGCAGTGGCAGGTCTGAGAATCCTTTGAAAAGCTACTTGTGTGGGTGACATAATCAGTTCAGCAGGCCCACTAGTAACATTTGAATTACAGGCCCTCCACACAAACAGTACATTGTACTAGGGACTTAGTAGTGGATCAAATAAGCCAATCATGGAAACACCATTCCATAAACACAATTTACAGCAGGAGCAGTTGCACTTTAACATTGAACCGCAGAGAGAAAGTGCTTAGAGACACTAAACCAACAAAAACGAAGTCCAGTACACCCTCAAAACTAGGAGGTCAGGAAACAAAAAGACAGGGGGAACACACCAAAAGATGCCAGGTCTAACAGAGGCATAGTGTCATTCCCTTGCCCGTGTGGACCTTGGATATGCCTCAGTTTGAAAGTCACAAGCAGTCTAGAAATATATGCTGGTCTGTGAGACCTTCTCTGGTACTATTAGGTGGCTTAAGGACGTGGTTGTGACTCAATGTAACACCCACATTTAGTTTGGATCCTTGTGCTTCAACATCTTTTCTTTAGGCTCCAGTACTTCAGACACAAGACCAGCTTATCCCACTGCCTTATCCACTTTTCAGCTATTCCAGGATTTGCTCAACATTTCTTTCCAAAATACTTGCATGAAGATCAAGAAAATTAACCAGGGACTCAATTGTCATTCTTCTCATGTACGCAGACTGCATTTGGGACTGGTAAAGCAACTGCAGGCTTTTACCAAGTGTTATAGCATTATCAACTTAGCCCAGTGGCACAGGTTCAAAACTCACCTCGTTCTGAGCAGGTTGCTACTTGTTCACATACTGTAGATAATTATTTTGACTCATACTCTTTTTAGACTTTCATCCTGATTATATTTATTTAAGATATTGGCACTTCTAAGGTTATGGGTTTCCATCAAGTTATGCTTCTGATCCAGGGTGCCTCAGCATTAGATTCTGATCCTCATTATTTTGAACAAATAAATGTTTCTGTTGAGGAGGCTGGTAACAGATGCCCAGATGCATCAAGCATTTTTGGAGTCGCAAACGGTGCGATTCCTTAAAATCGGCCGTTTGCGACTCCAAAAATGCTTTTTGATATGCATCATTAGTTTTTGTTAAAATTCGCTAATTTTGCGAATTTCTTAAATGCGATTGCATTTAATGAATCGCAATTGTGCGATTCCTTAAATGGAATGCATCATTGTTAAAAAATTAGTGAATTTGAAAATTGCAAGTGCAAATTACCACGAGTTTGAACCTCGTGGTAATTTGCAAAATTGTTTAAAAAAGCACAAAAGTGCATTTTTTAAACTGTTAAGTTACAGACACACATGTCCTTAGGACATGTGTGTCTGTAACTTACATGTAAAAGTGCATTTCATGGGTGCAGGGGGGGGGGTCCTTTGGACCCCCCTCTCCACCCTTGAAATGCTTTGTTGAATTCCGATTTTCAAATTGCGAATTCGCAATTCCCATTCATTCCTATGGGCATTTCAGCCCATAGGAATGAATGGGAATTGCGAATTCGCTGTTTGAAACTCGCAATTTTATTGCGATTCTGTAAAAATTGCGATTTTTACCGAATCTCAATAAAATTGCGAAATAAATGATGCATTGCCATTTGCGATTCCTTATTTGCGATTCCTTATTTTTTGCAAATAAGGAATCGCAAATGACAACGTTGATGCATCTACCCGAGTGTTTTTTCTACCAGAACACTGATGACATTGCCTTAATATATAAAGTCTGCAGACATAGTGATTGTAGGAAAGTAGGATCTTTTTCTTATGGGTACTCTCACTTTTTGCTTGATTTTACACTGTTTTTGACTAGTCTGAATGTGATCCTGCTAATTAGGACCCCAGTCTATCTGCTTTCTCCCTAGAATGTTATGCCATATACTTGGGTACACTCCAGATTGGATACTGGGGTCACTTTGTCAATCCCGAGTATATGGTACACATGTACCCAGGGTATAGGTACTCCAGAAGCTTCCCATGGGATGAAGCATGTATTATACCTCCCCTGAGAGGCCATGAAAAATGGAAATACAGGCCTGCCATTGCAGCCTGTGTGAGATGGTGAATGCACCACTTACTTTAGATATAGGTTTACTATATCTTTAGGTCGCTTCACTTAAAACCTATCAGTCACCCCTCTAGCAGGCCTTGACAATCCTGAAGGCAGGGTACTGGGGTTTACATGAGAGGGTGCCCCTGCATGAGCAGAGCTTCCCTGCAGCCTTCAGAGACTATTCTCCCGGGTTGACAGTTACGCAAGCAGACACATAGGTAGAGGTGCATCATAATCTTGCGTAAAATGCTATACTGGAAATGGCTGCAACAAAACATGTTGTGTTTGGAATGAAACACCTTGGAATCATACCTCCACACCAGTAACCGGTGTGGGAGGTATGATTCCACCCTTCAGAAGCAAGCTTTGTGGGGACCCTGGTCTTCCCGGTACCATCCTTCTCGACCCGGGCAACACAAAATGGTTGCTGCCGACTAGAGACACATTTCTGCCCTCTCTGCTGAGCCAAGCTCAAGCAGGGGAAGGCAGCACAATAGGCATCCTGTCACAGGGAGGTAGGACCACATTCCAGACAGGATTTAGTGTATTGGGGCTGGGTGGGTGCACTTCCAAAGTGCCTGAAAGTCTGCACGAGGGGCATATTTGGTGTCCCTGTGCAAAGTCCACTTCAAACCAGTCCTGGGAGCTGTTGGCTCCTGCTCTGGTGGGAAACTGGACAAAGGACATGGGAGTAACCTCCCCACTGTCCTGACCCTCCTCTAGGAGGGTCCCCAAAATCTGTTGAACCCTCTCCCATGGGTACAAAAGGGCTTACCTGGCTATAGGAACCTAGATTTGACAAGGACAAGATTCTGATCAAGAAGCCACTGACCTTCGACTGTCTGGACACTCTGGACTTCACTGGACTTCGACTGCGCCCAGCTTCGTCTCCCTCTCCGTCCAAAGCATCGGCTTTGCCCGTGCATTTCGGATGCCAGTTAGTAGGATATTTATTTTCCAACTCCTTTGCAAACCGGATGATATAAAGTGACAGAAACTTTGTAGTTGTCTGTGATTTGAGTGCCTTATTATTGTTATTATTTTTATTTTTTTTAGAGTTCTATATAGCGCAAACTAGACCTGAGACCGGGTATTAAATCGCTTTACATGAGCACCAGTTTCATTACAGAGGGGCACATTCATTTTTGTTAGGCACAGGGAGATTAAGTGATTTGTCCAGAATCACAGGATGCTAAGTGTCGTTGCTGAGACTCAAACCTAACTTCGAGGGCAACCACTCTTGCCGTAAGGCTAGATCCTCTCCCCATCCCCATTATGGCAATATATTCTTGTCTCCTTCACAAATAATAATAAAAATAACAACAACAAAAATAATAATCATCATCATCAAAAAATGCATGGCACAACTAAAAGAGTTAATATTTAAAACAATAAGCACCAGTAATGAAACAGCCACATTAGTGAATGTTTTTTTCAATCTAAAATGTGCATTTCAAGCATATAGCAGAAATGTTTAGGTCATGGCACATTTTCTTTTTTCTTTTTCTTTTTGTGCACATGCTTGCTTACTCTAAACAAAAAAAACACTGCACCAGCATGCCAAGGCCAGACCTATTGGCTTTTCCGACACTTGTAAGATCCAGCGTAAGCGAAGACTTTTTGATTTTATTAAAATTATGAGTATAATTTACTTATTTATAGAGGCTATCACGAGCCCTCTTCATCCATTTGCCTGTTATTATGTAATTTGCTTTTTTCCTCCATCCACTATAGCATACAGCATGGGACAATGGATCTGCTCACTTCAGCCATTGGCTAACTTCACTATGATTGACAACAGTCAACGCTTTGCAAGGAAAACATCCACATACAAAGTAGCTCCCCAGAGAGCAATGGACTGTTATAGCAAAATGTGCTTTTTGAGACCAAATTTCTTTTTGATTTCAGCCTTTGTGAGTTTCTGGCAGCTTCACCGAAAAAAAGCCTTGAAAAAACCATGACAAAACAAAAGCCAAAACATAAGTCTGGCAGCTAACACCAGACATTGCCAATGCCTGTTAGTACATTTCTTAAGGCATGACTTTGGCAAAATAGTACTTAAGGCTGCAGGGCAGATTCAGTTGATGTTCAGGTTTGTAAGTTCCACAAAGTCCTAGTCTGATCTTTTGCCAGGATTCGCCTGTAAAGGCAACCCAGTCTTGTGAGCAAATGCCTTTTGAAATTAAAGTGTTGCTAAGAAACCCCCGAGATGAACGGTTTATTATTGCATTCCAAGTTTTAAACTGCTTTTTCCTGCAAAACTTGGCACTTCATAAATATGTGCTTGACATTCCTCGTTCTGTGTTTAAAAGTATACTGAGGTTCTTACTGTCTAGCCAAGAGAAATATAAATCACATTTATGGGCCTTGCCTTGTTAACACCATTCCTCTTTCTCAGCCATTGCTATGGTGGGTCATGACATCATCCTGTTGACGTCCTCCATCAATGTATTGAAAGATGCTGAAAGAGCCTATCGGGTAGGAACAACTCATTCCATTCTTTCGGGGGAGGCTGTTTAGAACCGCAATGCCTGCCGTTAAACTATGCAAAGACAAGCCACACCTGTCGTTTGGGTTGAGGACGTATACCCCCTCTAGGTGTCCTAGAGCTGTTAGTCAGAAGGTCTGGACACATAGAACCACCGCCTGCAAACTGCAGAATGTGGCATAAAAGTTGCAGTATCTCTTCCTAACAGCAGACAGTCATGGGTAAAAACACCTGAGTACTGGGGCTCAGCGCCGCACCACATGGGCAAAGTTTGAAGCTTTTTGGGGAGCAGCAGCACTCACTCATTTCATCTGTTAGAGAGCTGCAGACAGCACTGCGCTGGCACTGTGGCCTTCAGAGCATTAGCAAACCGACAGATTAACACATTAAGCCAAGCCCGAACCGAGTCAAGGGTCTTGTTGGGCTCTACGAGCCAGTGCGCGAGCCTAGCCCTGAAAATATAGTGTAATCTATACGGTCTGGTACATCCTAGACTCCCTCCTCCCATCCCAGTACCCTTCATAAAATATAACACGTGGACTACCAAGATTAGGAATGTTTTGGATTAGGGGGTCGTGAAACTCCCTGGCCATATTTATTAACATACATTATTTAAAAAACACAATTTATTTAAATCACACAATCTAATATTTACATAATACGCAGAAAATCTTACAATTACTTGGATTACATTGGTAGGTGCAGATGTCAGATTGCTAACCTTAACATGTCTCTATTACAAAGGTGTTCCTATCCGAATCTAACATACGGTAAACCAAAAAATCATACTATCATTTTCTTTTCTGCGTATCCCTATTTGAGCCTACGGCAAGGTTAATAACTGCCGTCAAATCCTTTTCAAATTATGCCCGCCTCCAAACCGGAGTGCGCATGCGCAGAGGGCCCATTCACCGTGAGGGTACTTATCCCCCCCCCGGTCACCCCGTGCGCTCTGTATATTATCTCCTTAAGGGGCCTTTGCACATGCAAGGTGGACAACCAGCCTACTGGAAAGGGTAACTCCCATTCCCTTAAACCCATCCAGCCAACCGGCTGTAACTGCCCTTGGACTTTTTTGAGAGACCACTTGCCCCTCCCCTTTGGGCGACCCATTCAAGAATGGCGCCGCCCTTTAAGGACCTTAAATTTACTGATCACCAATCATGACCTTACTGCCTGACCAAGGAATAGCACAAAATACGCCAAAATGGTTCATGTAAAGCAGAAATTTCCTGAAAAAGAACTCTATTTCCTGTCCCTTGGGAAGAAAAGTACTACCTACATTATGAATTTATCAATGACATGACAACCTGAAAAATAAAGCAATACACAAATACATCCTATTAATCCTGATTTTAGGGGATGGTGGGTAGGGAAATTATAAAACAGCCTCCTAGCGAGGCTGGAGTTGCTTTAAAGCAAGCTGGGGAGCAAGGAGGCAGATTCCTCAGCTCCCCGGCCTTTTAACTGCCCAGCCAGGCCGGTTCTAACCGGACTGGCATTGTTCCTCCGTGCGACCCAAAAGTGATTGTGATCACTTCCGGTGCCCACACCAGGAACCAAATGCCCAATGGCAAGTGTGACGAGCTTGTCACGTCACTACAGTGTGCGACGAGCCCGCCCCTGCTTGGGCCTCAGGGCTGGCCTACCGCCATACCTTGTGGCATGGCCGGTGCCAGCCCCACCTTCCTGCATATAGCCAGTGTCTAACCCAGGGTGGTGTGGAGTGCAAAAAAACGATGGATTTAGGCCCAGATCCTTGTACTGGGGTGAATGTATGACATTGTTCTACATTCTGTCCATCAACTGTGTTTTTTGCAATTTTCACCCCGAGTGTGCTGGGTATACTCAGACTTGAGTCCCAGGCACTCCACACCACCAGAGTCAAACTATCCAGGCTGATGAAGGCTGATAGCCAGAAACCGGTCCTTGGATGCTTGATTCCGGTCTGGGAAAGACATGGCTTGGTAGTTCGGACTGGACTGTTCCCATGAGGCACAGGGTCAGAGCTGATTTGCATATAGCCAGTGTCTAACCCAGGGTGGAGTGGAGTGCAAAAAAACGATGGATTTAGGCCCAGATCCTTGTACTGGGATGAATGTATGACATTGTTCTACATTCTGTCCATCAACTGTGTTTTTTGCAATTTTCACCCCAAGTGTGCTGGGTATACTCAGACGTGAGTCCCAGGCTCTCCACACCACTGGAGTCAAGCTATCCAGGCTGATGAAGGCTGATAGCCAGAAACCGGTCCTTGGATGCTTGATTCCGGTCTTGGAAAGACATGGCTTGGTAGTTCGGACTGGACTGTTCCCATGAGGCACAGGGTCAGAGCTGATTTGCATATAGCCAGTGTCTAACCCAGGGTGGAGTGGAGTGCAAAAAAACAATGGATTTAGGCCCAGATCCTTGTACTGGGATGAATGTATGACATTGTTCTACATTCTGTCCATCAACTGTGTTTTTTGCAATTTTCACCCCGAGTATGCTGGGTATACTCAGACGTGAGTCCCAGGCTCTCCACACCACTGGAGTCAAGCTATCCAGGCTTATGAAGGCTGATAGCCAGAAACCGGTCCTTGGATGCTTGATTCCGGTATGGGAAAGACATGGCTTGGTAGTTCGGACTGGACTGTTCCCATGAGGCACAGGGTCAGAGCTGATTTGCATATAGCCAGTGTCTAACCCAGGGTGGTGTGGAGTGCAAAAAAACGATGGATTTAGGCCCAGATCCTTGTACTGGGGTGAATGTATGACATTGTTCTACATTCTGTCCATCAACTGTGTTTTTTGCAATTTTCACCCCGCCTTCCTATATGGTCAGGTACACCCTAGACTCCCTCCTCCCATCTCAGTACCCTTCATAAAATATAACAGGTGGTGGACTACCAAGATTAGGAATTTTTTGGATTAGGGGGTCGTCAAACATTATTTAAAAACACACACATTTTTAAAAACACACATTCTAATAATTACATAATACGCAGAAAATCATACAATTACTTGGATTACAGTGGAAGGTACAGATGTCAGATTGCTAACCTTAACATGTCTCTAATACAAAGGTGTTCCTATCCCAATCTAACATACGTTAAACCAAATAATCATACTATCATTTTCTTTTCTGCGTATCCCTATTTGAGCTTCAGTAATGGTCAATAGTTGGTGTTAAATCCTTTTCAAATTATGCCCGGCCTCCAAACAAGAATGTGCATGCACCGTGAGGGTACTTCCCCCCGTGTCACCCACGTACGCTGTGTATAGTATCTCCATAAGGGGCCCTTGCACGTGTGGGTAGGCCAACCAGCCTACTGGAAAGCAGAACTCCAACTCCCCGGCACCCATCCAGCCAACCGGCTGTAACAGCCCTTGGAGTTCTTTGAGAGACCACTTGTCCCTCCCACTTGGGCGACCCAATTCAAGAATGGCGCCGCCCTCTAAGGACCTTAAATTTACTGATCACCAATCATGACCTTACTGTCACAGGCCTGCATAGTTGACCGACTATCAGGGCCCCCCACGCTCACTGATTGAAAGGTCTTGGCCACCTACCTAGACCCACCTAACCATGCTAACATATTTTCCATGATAATTTGATTACCTAATTTAGAAAGATGTACGCCATCTTTCAGGAGGCATGGCTCCCCCCTGATACACCCATGGGTTATTGTTTGCAAATGCAGAGCCCTGAGTAGTCTCCCTATTTTATTATTAATTCTCCTGACTGAATGATTGAGTGCCATCACAGACCCCCCCACCACTGAAGCCTTGGCACCATTTGTGACCATACTAGAGTGTACCACGGGCATGTCCTAGCCAACCATCCTACCTCAGTAAGTATTGTCTCCACCAGTCCTCTTCTACCTAAGTGTACCAGGTCATTCCCTCCCAAGTGTAGGTTAATAATGCTGGGGAGACTATCTCTTTTGTCTAAAAGGTCCGATATAAACTTCCAAAATTGGCTGAAACACAGACCTCCCTGTCCATGAAATGACACCCTAAAACCAGCTAATCTTGCCCTGGACTCGTAATTGGCTGTAAGGAAAAAATTATTCAAACGCTTCACATACAAATGACCGACCACCCAAACAACTTGCGGTCTGTCCTGGCTTGCGTGTGCTTGCTTCTCCATTGACTGATGTTGTCGCGCCGCCATTGGTTTCCCCCATGCGTAACAGGTTTGAAAAAGTGAAATTTGAGCACAAAAGAGGAACAAGTATCAGAAACACAGTCCAGAGTTGCACTTATAACATATGTAACCGCATATAGCGTTTGTAGCAGTTGGACGACCATCTGCCAATTCTTTGCACATCATTTTTATGGAAACCCCTTGCTGCTGCCTCAGTTGCTGTCCCTATCCTAAATGAATGAGTTCCAAAATTCGCTGGGTCCAGTCCTGCTCTTTGTTCTGCCATCCCCATGACTCTTTTAAATTGGAATTTTGTGAGTGGGATACCGTCAGTATGAATAAACAAAGGTCCCCCCTGTTTCCCAGGTCTCCCTTCCAAAAAGGTTTTGAGATGTGTGACAGGGCAGCAAGGATTACTAAGCGCCCGATGTAACACCACTCCTTCCCCTCTGCCAGCCTGATCAGTTTTGGACTTCTTAATAGATATCAACAAGGAATCCCCTATGATCTGTACCCAGTGAAACTGCAACCCTCCCTGTCTGTCCTGTTTGTTCTTTGCTGTCAATTCCCCAGTTCTAAGAACGCCATAGAATGCCAGTGTAAAGGCGGCGCTGAATAACTGAGTTTCCTCAGTAGAGTGACAAATATGACGTAGGGTCTCCAGTAAGGATACCAAAATATCCACCCCTATTGGCCGCCTTGAGGCTGGTTTAGTTCCTTGTAGGCGCTGCCACCCCTAACGCCTTAACCGTGGTGGTTTTTCCGCCGCAGTGCGGGCGTTCTAGAGGGCGAGCACTAGTGAGTTAGTGCTTCTGTCGGCCAACAGCCGACGGAAGCACGCAAGAGGTTAAAGCTTTCCTGACTATGAAGGGACTAGTGGGGTCCTTCTGGCCATTAGTTTCTGCGAAGAAGGAGATTGCTGCCATATGTTGCTTAGCCGCCGCCGCTGACCGCCCTTCCCTATGCATAAATTCAAGGTGATCAAGAACCGCCCCTGTATCATGCCATCTCTTGACCCCATCCACCCCCAAAAATGTACTGCATGACCCAAACGCCCCTTCGTATGCCTTCCTGGTCCCAAGTGCCAGGCTAGCTGCCACGAGGTCCTGTAGTTGGGTGCACCAATCTGCCAAAGTAATTCTGGGTAGTGCGTGGGACTCTCAGCTGCTTTCGGTAGGTGTACCCTGAAAACCTGCATCTTAAAGCAAGAAAGTGCATCACCAGCATGGTTCAATACCCCTGGAATATGTTTAGCCCTGAATTGCAAATTCAATCTCATGCATAACAACACTATTTCTTTCAACAGACTGAGGATCATTTTGCAGCGTGCTGCTTGTTGATTTATGCATTCCATGACGGTCATGTTGTCCGAACAAAAGACATCCTGTTGATTACGCAGTTGTTCTGGCCAGCCTGACAATGCCACCCAAATGGGGAATAACTCCAAGAAACCAATGTTTTCTGTCACACCACTCTGCACCCACCAAGCCGGCCATCGATGTGCCACCCACTCAGTACCAAGTATAGCTCCAAATCCCTCACTACCAGCAGCGGCTGTCATCAATCCTAACTCTGCTGAAGTGGTGAGTGGACCGGGCCACACTACCATGCCATTGAAATCCTGCAAGAATGCTAACCAAATCCGCATGTCCTTCCGAACCTCAGCTGACAACCTGGTGTGGTGGTGTTTCTCCTTCAGACCTGACATGGCTTGTGTGATGTATCTTGAGAATGGGCGCGCGTTAGGGATAATATGCAGGGCAAAATTTAATTGCCCCACCACCTGCTGTAGTTGATGCAAGGTGACCTAATTTTTCGCTAAGCATTGCTGCAGCCCTGCCTGGAATATCAAGAACTTCTCTTCTTGTAATCGAAAACAACCCTCCACAGAGTCCAACTCTATCCCACAGTCTTTCTTGGTGCCAATGGAACCCCAAAAGCCCGCATGAGCATGCAAAATTCCTGCAACGCTCACGCACACTTCCGGGAACTCGGTTACCCCAAGAAAGGGAAATCATCCAGATAATGCAAAACGCCATGGTGTCCCGTCACCTATCTGAAAACCCATTCCAGAAAAGAACTAAATTTCTCAAAACACAGGCACAGGAGACTGAGCACCCCATGGGCATACACATATCCATATAGAGTTTTCCTTGGAACTGGAATCCCAAAAGGTGGAAGTCTAAGGTATGAACCAGCAATAAGCGGAAAGCTGACTCAATATCTGACTCTGCGAGCAATGTCCCTGGCCCCAAAGATCTGAGTAGCTCGATTGCCTTGTCAAAAGATGCATACTTTACACTTCACAAATCTTGACTAATAGCGTCATTTAAGGATTTTCCCCTGGGTGCAGACAGATTATGAATCAGCCTAAATTCCCCCTCTTCGCTTTTGGGAACCACGTCCAGAGGGGAACAGACAAAATTACTGACTGGGATGCCATCAAACGGCCCTGCTACCCTACCAAGCGCACCTCCTTTTCAATATTTTTGCCGCCACACTAGGATTGTTCCTAACTGAGAGTTGATTTTTGCATGTCGTGGTCCCTACATAATCAGGAGCTGGGATCCAAAAAACCAGAGCTGAAGCCCTCTCGCAGCAAATTCACACTTGAATGATAGGGATATCTGTTTAACCATGGTGTCGATACCATAACCTTAGTGGGTGTATATATTATCTGTGGTGCCAGGCCTTCACTCTTGTTTCTTTCTCCCTCTATCCCCCTTTGATTTCTAGTGACATCTGGACTCAGGGTGAGATGGGTGTGCACAGAAAGAGCATGCATGTTTGAATTTACAAGTGCCGGGGGTTCTGGTACATGTGCGCCTGTTGAAGTCACAAAATGTCCCTTTTCTCCCCCACCACCGCCGGAACTAGCGGGGAAACCCCCAGGGGGATACGGCCGAAAGGGCTGAAAGGACTGTGGGGCCCGTACTTTGGGAGTTTCCTGAAGCCTGATATCAAAGTTGCCTAACCAGGCAATCATATCAAATTGATTCCAAGAGAGTGATGGATCAGATGCCTTTGCCCTCCTGAAATTTTTGTCATGCTCCTTCCAACCCTCACCCTCGTATTTATCATGTGCCCCTGTGATCCTGCTCTGATAGCATGCCATTTCTGCCTGTAAATTGGGAAAACGCTCTACCATGATTGCCATAGAGATTGAGAAACCTCTGACCCAGTTAATCAAGTTCTCTTCAATTCTGTATTTCATTAATTCATTGGCCCATTCCCTTGGGAACATCCAATCTTTCTGCTTTTTAGCCTCCTCCCTTTCAGTCTCATCTAGGAGCAAAGAAAACATACAACTATAACTCCCCTTCCATACTCTTTCTTTCAACTCCTGAGTGACATGCCGAGCCAAATTCTCCCTATTGGTGCGAGCCTCCCCCATACCTAACAATGTTATTTGCTTACCTACTAGCGCTGCCCCAGCAGGCTCAATAGTTTTCCTAAGAGGAAGCTGCCTACCAGCGCAGGAGGGAGCATAACTAAACATAAGGAGCGACAGGAAAGAAGTGCCCCCTACTAGTCTGGAAGCAAAAATATACCTGCAACATAGTTATATTCACCATCTGGTCACTGGGAGCACATAAGTGACAAGAATTCCTATGTGCACTTTATCCATTTTGTTACAGCCTAATATTGAGCAAACGCCAACTCAGAGACAGATAACAACATTGACTTGGTGGGTCACAAGTTCAGTAGTCCCTCCACAGAAGACCAATAATTCCTTTCGTTCCTCTCCTTCATCCAGCCCGCAATATTTCTTCGAAGCAATAGGTCCTGAAGAAGGTGGCAAAGAAAGAAAAATAAGCCACCGAAACGCACGTTGACCAGTTTGTGTAGATAAGCGTGGCTCAAATCCACCCGAGTGACTTACCACACTCACCTATAGTAACTCAGTAAGAAGTCAGCCGGACAGTGGAGAAAAATAAACAGAGTAATTTTATTAGGCCACAAACTCCCAAATGAGAGGGCCCTGTCCGACCTCACCCCTAAGAGTGCGCCGAGAGGACTAACTCATATCATCACAGCAATACATTATAATGTGGTACAGTACATTAGGGTACGCCCCTTCTGGAAAATTACTGAAACCCAGGCAGAGGAACAATGGCTTCATGCAAGAGGCATCTGCACCTGCAAGGGATACATTTGCTATCTTTGCCCAAGGCCGCGAAGCTGAGCCTCAGCGTCTCTGGTCGATGAGAACATTACTGATAAGAGACTTGTTAGTTTCGGGCACAGTTAGCCGAGAAACGAAAACTGCTGCATTAGTGATTCTCCTATTCCTACGGGAGGGGTGGATGAGCGAGTGCGACTCGCAGGCACAGAGGAATACACAAAATGGAGGACCATGAGCTAAGCTAAGGAAACTAATATCATCACACATATAAATGAATAATCACGTAAGGAGTAAAAATAATGCAAAAATGTGTATGTATACTTCATCAGTTAGACACATGATGCTAACTTACATATGTAGATAGGGATGGATGGGGCATCGAAAAGTGAATTCTATCAGACCCTCATTTTAGCATCATTGGCTAACTGGAGCGTAGCATTTATTAGCCAAAAGGTAGCGCCTTTACATCCAGTCTAGGGGCAGGGCATCATTCTATTCAAAAATATCATCTTCAATGAGCATCATCCAACGAACATCAGGGAGTTCAATAGCAGTGGAGGCAGGATATTGACCAGACATCTTTTTAGAAGGTCACAAGTTCGTAGCACACATTGAGCAACATGGGGGAAGGCAGTAGACACAAAGGCAACATGTCAGTAGTACACTCACCACACCAACTAAACCCATTAATATTTTCCAACCCCAAGAGGAGAAAACACCCAAAGCCACCCTTGCAGTGACCATGTTCCGTTATCCTGATAAAGTTCAGCCGCTAACCTATGGAGTTTCTGCACTGCTAAGTTAACTGTCAGAGCTGAGTCTGGGATATACACACAACAAGACATCCCGATGACGCGACAGGCCCCACCCCTAGCTGCAAGGATGACGTCAAGCACCATCCTATTCTGTATTGTGAATAATCTCATAGCCTGAATCTCAACAGGCATATTAGTCGCAATGTCTGCTTCAGTAATCACTACCTTCTCCATTACCCTGGATAGTCGTCGAATGGCCCTGCTATTAAATATCGGGCCCCAAAAGGGCAAGAGACCCATAGAAAAATCTGTCCATTGTTGCAGGGAAGTATCTGTCTGGTCTACGTCATAGACCTGGAGTTCCCTCCTTTTACGCTGCTCTGGTGAACTGGGAAACCTACGATGAGTCTTGTGATAGTCAGAAGGTGCCACATACACAGGTGGAATCATATAAGCTAGGTAACATATCCCACCCCAACCTTCAGGCAACCATAAGTACCCATTGTCCCCGCACACAAATTAGATGCTGGGGGGAGTAACCAAAGAGGGACTAAGGGGTAAACGTATCGATGCTGTTACATTACAAGAACTATTCCCAACCTTGATAGGGCCCCTACCCTCTATACAAAAAAATGGTGACGGACCCACTACGGCCAAGGGTACTAAAGACTTAACACTACCATTCCCTTTTGGTGGGTGTCTGTAAGACAGGGAGGAATTTAACTGTAAGAAACTTTCTCTAACTTTGTCAGTATCATTTGGAGTCAAAAACCGTCCCACTTTCTTTTCACATGTCTCTATAAACGTTTGATCAAAGCGTCCGTCAGTATATAACCGTCCAAGGGAAGAGGGGGGCATCGGCCGAACTAGCATTGTCATAGTTGATCCTCTGTCTTGCAGTCGAGGAGTCAGGAAATCTGGCTGTTGGAAATATTTGACAAGACCAATCAGTGTATACCACCCCACGCAACTATTCACTGGTGTCAGAGGAAGTGCTAAAAATCTATCCTTCTTATAAGCAGCAGAAGGCAACAATCCACATACCCAACAATCTGTCACATTGTATATAGCATGAGCGTGATGCAGAGTCTTAATAAAAACATTTTCTTTGTAACCCTTTCTGAGACTTCGTTCACCGTAGTCCACGGTGATCATATTGTGTTCAGGAATAGCAGAAGGTGTGGGTGCAAACACATGTACAGGATAAGCCTTATCCAGAAAAAACAGTATACCAAGAGTCACAAGAAAAGCAATAAGCACTATCATGATACGCACTATTTTCCCCTTTCGGGAGAGGGCCAACCAGGGGGAAGCGGGCTCAGGTCTACGAGGAGCAGCAAAAGGCTGCTCCTCATCGGGAATGGGACGACCAAAGGGATACATCGTAACGTGACCAAAAATACAAAAGATATATATAAAAAAAAATGGAAAAAGGGGAAGAAAAAAAACTAAACTAGAAAAATTGTCCCAGACAGTCCTAAAACCGGCCAGAGGGGTTCTTCAACCCTAAATCTTCTCCTTGTGTCCGTTAAAAGCCTCACAGGTAGGCTTGTACCGTTCATGCCCTAATCCCACGTCGCTTGTCACACAGCAGTTGTAACAGAGGAGCACTTAATCTGGGCCCATACACCACTCTAAAGTCTCATAGGAGAATCTTCGGCTAAACACCAGGGCTCTTACAAGTCCATCCCTATCACTAAATCTTCTTTTTCATCAGAATGTCCACTAAGCCCTTCTTCCAGTGTTCAGTCCCTTACGCCTTTCCCTTTTCGGGGCCGCAAATTATAGCGAGTGCTCCCTCGCACTTCAGGGTCTGTAAACAAAACGGGTATATCTGTAGCAAGAGTTGGACCCATTAATGCCTGATCACTAGTATCAACGGGAGTATCGGAGCTTGCAATTTTTCCTTTTTTTCTTCTCAGTGCATTTGGCTCTGCACGTGACTTTTCACCGGACTTTTCACTTGGCTCCCCTCCCCTCAGTGAGGCATCAGAGAAAGGAATGTAGCTGGGTAATTGCTCGTTTTCTTCATCAGCAACACCCTCTTGTACCCACTTATCATAGGGTAACGGCAGAGGGACCTTCTTCACATGAGATGCATGTGTCCACGCCTTTCTGCCCTCAACTCGAAGTGCGGTACGCGTTGTCAGCAGCACTTGACGGGGCTCGGACCACCGAGGCTCCAAGCAGGATTTCCGATGAAACTTCTTCCCCACGACGAAATCTCCAGGGTGGATGGAATGTCTAGGCCCCTCTGGCAACGGATTCAGGGTGTCTGCTACCTGTTGATGAATAGAATGAAGATCTTTAGTCAAAGCATACAAGTAATCTATCAACAGTGGATATTCAATTTGAGAAAAGCACTTTGGTCTGGGTACCCCCCATACGTTGGCCGGGCGGCCAAATATCACTTCATAAGGGGAGACACCCATTTTAGAATTTACTGTAACTCGTGTAGAAAGCAAAGCTAAGGGAAGGGCGTCTGGCCAACGGAGTCCTGTACTCTCCTGTATTTTGGCCATTTTCAATTTGAGCGTGCCATTGAATCGCTCCACTAGACCCGCAGCCTGGGGATGTAGGGCCGCATGGAACTTTTGAGTGATGTTTAAGCCTTCACATATTTGTTTAATGAGTTCAGCATTAAAGGATGTACTGTTATCACTCCAGATCACCCTAGGCAATCCGAAGCGCGAAAAGTACTCCTTAATCAACATTTTAGCTGTAGAAATGGCTGTGCAGTCCTTAGTTGCATATGCTTCCACCCACCTACTAAAAGAGCATACAACCACCAGAACGTACTTTAATTTGTTGACTCGTTCCATTTCTATATAATCCATCTGTATCACCTCAAAAGGGAAAGAAGGAGGTGCAAAATTTCCTACTGGTACAGGTGTTCCCTTCCCTGCATTGTGTCTCAAACAGACCATGCACTGCTGGACCAAATGTGTCGCCACCTTAGAGATAGTCTTATTACTCCACACCGGGTCCAGCAGCTTGCATATACCCTTGGCACTGATATGTGCTGGACCATGTGCCATTGTCACTACCGGGAGAACGTATGCATTTGGGAGTAACCATCGTCTTTTGTCAGTCACATCTGTCCAACATTCATCAGAATCCAACCTCCCCCCACCATTTTTCCAAGCCCTCAACTCTTCCTCAGTTGCCTTTTCCTGTATATTCTTTACACTCTGTACCGTATCTGCAAACATGTTAACATCTGGTACCCATCTAGCTGGTCCTGCCACAAACATTCGTGGTAGTTTTGTCCTCGCAGTCTCTTTTGCTGTTTGGTCCGCGAAAGCATTGCCTCGTCCCACATCGTCCACTACTGTCTTATGTGCACTGCACTTTATCACAGCCAGTCGTCTGGGTAACGTCAATGCTGTCAGCAATCGTAATATCAATGGACCATGCTGTATACGTTGTCCATGTGAAGTCAAAAATCCCCGTTCTGCCCACAGTCGCCCATAACTATGAGCCACGCCAAAGGCGTATTGACTGTCGGTATAAATGTTCACGTCCAGTCCTTCACTCAGTTCACATGCTCTCAGTAAGGCTATTATTTCTGCAGCCTGGGCCGAATGATAAGGTATTCTAGAAGTCTCCACTACTGTCTGTAATGTCGTAATTGCATATGCTGCCGTCGATGTACCATCTGCAAGCTTAAAACAAGACCCATCAACATACAACTCCCCGTCCGGATCATCTAAGGGTTTGTCGGTTAAGTCGATTCTCCCTTTCGTCTCCTCCTCTGCCCGAAACAAACAATCATGTATGTCATCGTCTTTTGCGTCTGTTGGAATAGGTAACAGCGTGGCAGGGTTCAGAGTGGCAGACCTTTTTATCGTAACATGGGGCGTGAAAAGAGTAATCTCATAACCAGTAAGACGAGCACTAGTTAAATGCTGCGTCTGTGTCCTATTTAACAAAATGTCCACAGCATGGGGTACCATCACTGTGAGATCTGAACCCAATACGAGCCCCGCCGATTGTCTTATGGAGACCGCAGCAGCCGCCGTGGCCCTCAGACAGCTCAGCAGCGCTCTTGCCACGTTGTCGAGCATCGCAGAGAAGTAGGCACAGGGTCTCTGCTTCCCTCTGAAACACTGTGTTAGGACAGACAACGCGCAACCTTCCGCCTCATGTACATAAAGCACAAAAGGATTCTGGTAATCAGGTGTTCCCAGAACGGGTGCAGAACATAAAGCAGTTTTTAGTGACTCGAAAGCTTCCTGACATGCGGGAGTCCAGGGTAGGGGTTCGCGCACCTCTTTAGTAGTCAGATACAATGGGGGTTTTGTTAGTAATGCATAGTTGGGTATCCACTGGCGACAATACGATGTTATACCCAAGAATGCGCGCACCTCTTGCTGCGTGTTAGGTACATTCATATTAGTTATCGCTTTTATGGGCTCTGGCGTCAACCTCCTCCCCACTTTCGAAAGGAGGTGACAAAATTGAAATTTCAGAAGGGACACCTTATGCCCCCTTTTGGCCAAATGATGCAACAATTTGATCGTAGCATCCTGACAACCTTCCTCATTGTCCGATGCTATCAGGATATCATCCACGTACTGCAACATAACATTGCTGGGTGGAAGTTCCAACTCATCCGATTGTGCCTTCAGTACTTGACTATATATGCTCGGGCTCTCCGTATAACCTTGGGGAATTCTTTTAAACCTAAAACTTCGGCCAGCCAATGAGAATCCGAAGAGATAACGGCTGTCCTCATGTACCGGAATACTGAAGAAAGCATTCTTCAGATCCAAAACAGAAAAATATTTAGCAGATGGGGGAATCATTGTCAATATCGTAGTGATATCAGACACCACCGGATATTGGGGCCCCACTACTTTGTTTACATGGCGCAAGTCAATCACGAACCTATAAACATCAGGTGTATCATCTGCAGCATCAGGTGACCGTCTTTTAAGGATCGGTAGGATGGGGCTGTTACATATGTTAGAGTCTGTCTCCTCCACCACTCCTGACTGGATCAAATCTTGTATTATTTGTAACAGGGCTTTCTCTCCCTCCCTAGGTATCCTATACTGTGGTATCCTGGGTAATTTCGCTCCCACCTTAACCTTTATCGTCACTGGGGCAATGTCCATCTTACCCACATCTGTATCATTGGTAGCCCATAAACTTTCGGGGATCCCTCTGAATTCGGGTGGCAGTGGGTCATCTTTAGAGAAACATTGCAGTGGGCGAGCAACAGTAGGGCCCAGCATGAGATACACGCCGTCCGGAGAACAATAGATGGTAGCATGCAATCTCTTCAACAAGTCTAAACCCAGTAAATTTTCTCCACAATTTGAAGTCAACAAAAAGGGTGAATCAACAGTAAAAGGGCCAATCGTAAGGGTAAGTGGTTTGGAAATGGGGCTAATCACCGGGGTACTTGAGAAACCCACAGAGATATTGTTCTTGCCAGACAGAGCCGCCCCTGGGACCCGAGAACGAGCCACTGAACTTTTCATTGCACCCGTATCTACTAGAAATTTCTGTTGAGACCCCAATAAATCCGCCTTCACATAGGGTCCCCTTTGATTAACTTCCACAGACACTGGCCCCTCGCTCTGTCCTACGCTGTCCTAATTATGAGAAAATCCTGTCAAATCATCCATAGAATAGTCATCATGGTAATACTGACCGCCACCCCTCTGTAAGTGCTGTCTGTCTGCACTATTGTCAAAATAGTTTCCTCCTGGTCTCCCGCCCCCATCTGACTGTACAGTCTGTCTCCTGGAATCACCTCTTCCTCGTCCCCTTCCATGACCAGCATTCGACTGAAACAGAGGACAATCTCTCCACCAATGCCCCTCTTGTTTACATTTCGCACATTGATTCGGTCCCAGTCTCTCTCTATTGTCACCTCTCCCATAGCCGCCGCCTCCTCGTCCCGCAGCCCCAGGCGAAGCACCTCTTCCTCGACCCTTAGACACTTGTTGCAACAAAACCCTCGTCTTCAAATCTTTGGCTTTCTTCTCCTGCTTGTCCTTACTTTCATTTTCCCTATGTTCGTAATACTGAGCCATGCTAAGAATGCCGGAGGGAGTGGATGTTGTCCGCGTACTCTCCGACGCTTGCAACCTTGCCGAAATCTCGGGTAATAAGTTCATTACAAACCTATTAACAAAGAGTCGCAACCCTCCGTCCTGTGACACATCCTGTCCACTGAAATCCATACACGTCTCCTCAAACCTCGTAAAGAAATCAGAGACTGCTTCATCCTTTTTCTGCCTACATGCAGTCAACTTGTCCCAGTCCACTTTTTTCGGGGGAATAAGAGTGTGCATATACTTAATAATTCGCCCCGGTAACGCCAGAATCTCAGCTTTTGGCTTCTCCCCTGGCTTACGTTCTTTGTCCAAATCCTGTAACTCCGACCACGTGCCACCCAACTCCTCCACATGATCTGTACCCTTCACCTGCCGCCACACATCGACTGGGACCAGAAGTCCGAAAAACAGTTCAATATCGGCCAAAGTCATCACTGTGGAAGACGCAGCTTCCGTCAGCTCGTTATAATATGCGGTCGGGTTCTTTCTAGAGTCTGGTAACTGAGCCTTCAAGGCTAATACCTCACTTCTCTTCCATGGTGTGTACACCCACTGCTCCTGAAAATGGGCGTCTACGCGGGCCTTGGTGACAGCATTCGTGACCGGATCTACCACCTCGGGTATCTCGGGGTGAAAGATAGGGTGCACCTCACGCATTGGATGTATACCAGGAAAATGTGGTGTACCTGCAGAGGGTAATTCATTTCTATACTGCAATATGGCTCGCAAACTGCGCATCACCTCCTTTACCCCAGGGTTAGCTCTGTAGGCTCCATTTTTTATATCTCGTAAAGTCGTTGGAGCCACATCTCCATACCCCTGCTCCCATAACGTTATCAATATATTTGACATGTGCCACAAAGCGTGTTGCTGCATCAAAGGCTCAAAATCTTTCATTGTGGACCAAATGTCTTCAAACGAATAAATATTATTCCTAGCCCACTGACAGGCCTGATTGGCCACCACTGTTTTCGCGCCCAAACCAACCGTAGAACGCGTGAGCAATTTTCGTACCTGCGAAAACAATCCACTGCCTGCGCCTCTACTCGGTGTTAATAACTCCTGACTAGGGGTAGTGCTGGCAGAGACGGTAGGGAGTGCTAGTGAAAACTGGGAGGGGGCGGGTGAACTGGCCGGAAGTAAGGAAATGAGAGGTGCAATGATGATGGGGAGGCAGAGATCGCTGCGCCGGGCTGGTGTGGGGCACTCGCTTGTGAACCTGAAACCCCATCAGGAGAGGCAGGAGCTGGTAGGGTAGGATACAGTGACTGCGGGGCATAGGGAGGAGGGGGTCGAGTATTCAAAATGTCTTCCATCTCATCCTGTTCATCCTCACGTACTACGTAACTTTTATTTTCTTTCAACCTGCAAAGCCTATCTGCGCGCTCCAAACGTTGCTCATTCTCATTCTTTGTGTGTTCTCTCGCTTTCTGCGCCATTGTCTGTGCTGCCTTTTTTAGCGCCGCCTTTTCCTCTCTCAACTTACGTTCCCTAACTTCCTTCTGCCACATTCTTAAGGAATCGAACATACTTTGACGACTGCGCCTAGCAAATAATTTATCTTGCAAATAATCCAATTTAGCTATCTCGAAGGAACCTGTCAAGGGCCATTGCAAATCCACATTATCGCCGGTATATCGGTGCCATAGAGTGCCAAACAGGATCGGGGGCAATCCGTGTTTGACGTACATATAAAAGTTTGGAGTGCCCTCCGGAGGTGCAGGTTGGCTCTCAGCCAGTCTAGAGTCTGATACACGACAACAACACCCAAAACATCGTAACTTACTGAAACACGGCATCTCTACTTTGGTGCAAAATAAAACACTTCCTCACAAAATTCGTTATCTCTAATCACTAACCCGTGGCTCGTTCACGCACATATAATATACATTGGGGAACAACACACACACATACACACACCCCCACACCCTACACATATAAATCCTTCCAAACATGTGTTACCAAATGGGACAAGGCCCGTCGACCAAGTCCTGGGGAACCTGGACCCTACCGCAGACCGAACAGTACACTAACTGTTCTGAGGATGGAGAACACATCCGCCACCCGAGCGGCACTACGGATCACTGCGCACTTTACCACAGGAGACCCTGGACTCACCTCCACTGAACCACCACTCTAGGTGTTCAGGGCAAGTTCCGGAGTCTACCCGTAATGAGCCACGCCTTCACCACAGTACCACCCGGTCGGATCACTACAAAACAATATACACAAATATTCTCCCAACCCCCGTTAAGTCTGTCAGAGCACCACTCGCACTCTGAGTTCCCCGGAACACACTAGCCCCAGGAGCGCACCGGCTCCTCAAACCATTGGAGACACCCTAGTCTCCCGGAGCACTCCAGCTCCTCAAACAACAACAGGTGGACCACTCACCTTCCATATGCGGTACCGACCTCTACCGTTCTCCACCTCCGGCTGCCAGGACCAACACGGTCAGCTCCAGGTTCCGCCTTCTGGACCCCGGCATAAGATCCGAACCGGGACCTCTCCCGATCAGCAGGGTGGGGCAGCGCTGCGAGAACCAAGCTCGGCATCAGATGGGTACCCAGACCCACCGTGCTGACCAGCGGGTCCCCGGTCTTCTGCTACCCCCCTACGGGTGAGAAAGATCTTTATCGCGGGGTCCCTATTCGGGCGCCATCTGATAAGCGTGGCTCAAATCCACCCGAGTGACTTACCACACTCACCTATAGTAACTCAGTAAGAAGTCAGCCGGACAGTGGAGAAGAATAAACAGAGTCATTTTATTAGGCCACAAACTCCCATATGAGAGGGCCCTGTCCGACCTCACCCCTAAGAGTGTGCCGAGAAGACTAACTCATATCATCACAGCAATACATTATAATGTGGTACAGTACATTAGGGTACGCCCCTTCTGGAAAATTACTGAAACCCAGGCAGAGGAACAATGGCTTCATGCAAGAGGCATCTGCACCTGCAAGGGATACATTTGCTATCTTTGCCCAAGGCCGTGGAGCTGAGCCTCAGCGTCTCTGGTGCATGAGAACATTACTGATAAGAGACTTGTTAGTTTCGGCCACAGTTAGCCGAGAAACGAAAACTGCTGCATTAGTGATTTTCCTATTCCTACGGGAGGGGTGGATGAGCGAGTGCGACTCACAGGCACAGAGGAATACACAAAATGGAGGCACACGAGCTAAGCTAAGGAAACTAATATCATCACACATATAAATGAATAATCACGTAAGGAGTAAAAATAACGCAAAAACGTGTATGTATACTTCATCAGTTAGACACATGATGCTAACTTACATATGTAGATAGGGATGGATGGGGCATCGAAAAGTGAATTCTATCAGTGTGTTACACCCTAGTTCTCAGCACAGCAACAGAGGGTTGAGATTTTCACCCCTATGGTTCCATCTGTGTATGTAGTGTGGGTTGGGGTGTGAAGTATGTTTGTAGTGAGTGCAAGTGATGCGTATGTAGAAGAATAAGAGGCATGTATGTATGGGGGTGTTTGTGAGTCTGGATTTTTCTATACAATTGATTTTTACAAATAATGTATGAAATTGTGTTTTTCTTTATGATCAGTATACATTGTACTATGTTTATTTTCTCCCGATTTCTGTGTAAAATATGTATCAAGAAATTGTGGACTGATTTACTAATGTTTCAAAATATATAAACAAAGATATTTTTCTATAAAAATACAAATGTATAAAATAATATACGTATAAATGAAATCTCTGTTCCATGTATAGCAGAGCATTTTTTGGTGTGCCCCATATGTGAGCTTTTTTTAGGTCTAGAGGGTTACTATCTCTGTATAGTCCTTATTGCTGTTTTTTTGCCCCTTTTCCCTGACCTTGCAGTTACCTCATAGGGGGGTGCCTTATCTTCATAGTTCAATAGTTTTCTTCTCCAGCATGGCTGCGCACTGGTTGTTTGCTGGTAGCTCTTTGTTAGTTTCCACACGGGTAGCTCCTCCGGCTGGGATGACCGGTGACGGTGGGCCTGTAGCTCCTTGTCCGCCGACTATCTGTTTCGCTTTAGAAAGCAAATCTTCCAAACTAAGGGATGCCCCAGCTGCTGGGGACCAATTTCCAACGTTTCCTAACCAAGGAAGAACTGCGGCCAAGTTAGACACCAAATCAGAAGGAGTTGAGCTAGTACTACCTACTGCTGCCTCTGGCGGGGAAACCGGGGCCTCCGGGACTACACCATTTTGAGCCCCCTGTAGAATGCAAGCTATTATCCACAGGGGCCCCCGCGGGAGGCCCCAGGGCCCAGGAGCTACCCTCTCCATTATCTAGCTGCCCACTTGCCCCAGAGGAAGGACAGTCCCTGATGTCCCAAGCCCCATCCCTTCATCCCTGGGACCCGGTGTGGGACCCTGACCCACCGGCACAACTGGCCCATTCACAGGCCTTTTCTTGTTTACACTTTTCTTTGCCAGAGGGGGGAAACCTTTTTGGAGCCACTTTATTACACCTAGGCCTTTCCTCCACTCCCTCCTGTCCGTCTAGTTTCTCCTTGAGATCTGCGAGTGCTTCACCCATCTCATCTACTCTCTTTAATTTACCTTCCATATTGACCATTTTTCTCATCATGGTCTGCAATAGCCTCTCCATGCGAGAAGGCTTCTCGCCTCGTTTTGCCTTACTGGCCATTTCCTTTCCCTCAAACTTGTCAGTACTACCAGGTGCAATACTACCAGGTGCTCCTATCAACCCTCCCTATTGCGTTTCACCTGGCTGGAACCCTGTCCACGCCTTTACCTTGTACACGTTGGAGGTACACAAATGGCCATTATCACCCATGCTAACAGAGCCACTCCACACCAGCTAGTCTGGTGGGGTCAGGGAGTATTCTCTACCCGTGTGGCTCCTGGCAGCATCCGAGTGCAGGCCTAGATGTGTCTCCTGCGAGGACCTCCTTTGTACCGCACGATGAGGAATAAGCTTTCCCATATACTGTATCCTGTGAAACTGTCTGTAGAACAAAGAACAGTGAAAGTAATGCCTCCAATTGAGGCTACAATAGGCTATTTGTGAAATCCCAAGGATAAAACACAATGCGCCCAGCCCCACAAATTGGGCATAAGTGGTCCTGTTATCCTTTAAATATTCTAGGCAAACATTCTATGCAAATATTCTAGGCAATTGCTCCCCCACTAAACAATTTCACTTGTTCGCTTGCTTCCTATAAGTGTGGTGCCTCCAGTACAACCAGCGTCTATTTTAGGACTTTTATGCCTCCCCAAACACTGCTGCACTGCACTCCTGTCCCAGAGCACCAACAGTTTGAGTAAGCTCCTAACCTGCGAGTGCTCACCAATACACACGCCCACTAAAACCGGCCTAAAACACTGTAAGTAACTGCCCACCCAGTCAGCGCGCCTTGAGTGAGCTCCTATACCTGCGAGTGCTCACCAATACACACACTCATTAATCCGGCCACAAAAACGCTAAAAACTGCCCCCAAGTCAGCGTGTCCTTGCTCATGCTACATACAAGTGCTTTGTCACTCGCAAACCGCCCCCACCTTACCACGCTCTTTCCGCACCAAGGAACCAACTCCGCAGCGGGCAAAACCATACAATAAAGAAAGACGTCGAGAAGAATCCGTCCCGGACTCGCTCCTCCGCTTCCAAACCGCTCGTGTACTCGACCCTGCAAAAGAAAGCAGAGATTATAAAACAGCCTCCCAGCGAGGCTGGAGTTGCTTTAAAGCAAGCTGGGGAGCAAAGAGGCAGATTCCTCTGCTCCCCTGCCTTTTAACTGCCCAGCCAGGCCAGTTCTAACCGGCCTGGCGTTGTTCATCCATGTGAACTGGAAGTGATTGTGATCCCTTCTGGTGCCCGCACCAGGAACCAAATGCCCAATGGCATGTGTGGCGCGCTCGTCACGTCACTACTGTGCGCGACAAGCCCGCCCCTGTTTGGTCCGCAGGGACGCCGACCGCCATACCTTGTGGCGTGGCCGATGCCGGCCCGCCTTCCTAAATCATGCAACAAACATCTGGTGAAAATATGATAGTCTCTTTAAAATTATAAAAGCTATTTTTTTAACATGAAGAAGCGTTTCACCTTAGAACATCCGATTATTGTTGTGAATTGCACACCTTGAGCTCTCATTTTTGAGGGTGCTCTCATATGTGATAACGAAGAAAAAGGAGGATTTATAAAATAGAATAGTTGCCTAGGTTCTCACAATTTGCTCAAGCGAGGAAGCCAGAACTGGTCCAGGTTTTCTGGTTTTACAGTACGCAATTCAAAAACTAGATGGCTATCTCCTTCTCTCCTTTCAACACCAAAGGTTTATGCTTTGTTGTTAATTCTTGGCGCAGGATTCTAGAGAATGGGTGGCCGTCAGAAGCCACAATCAAGACTGGCTGGTTTTGGGGGTCGAGGGTCTAAAAGGACTTAAGTGGTTCGCTATCCTCTACAGAACATTGTGCTGCATGCAAGCCCTGCTGCAACCGATTATGCATTGTGCTCCAGGAGAGTACTCATGCTAAAACACTCAGGGACAGATTTATCATTATTTCACGCAGCGCAATGCAGCATGTCACCTCGCTGCACTGTGTGAAAGGTAAAGGGCAGAAAGGCACTGCAATTACCATATACATAATTTGTGTCCTTTCCTAGCAGTGGCTCTCTTTTGACTGCCTAGCACCTTGTGTCATGTTGCAAGGGTGTCTGCGTTGTAGCCAGGACAGTTTTGGGGCAGGAAGGGGCTCCTTCCTGTACATAACCAATCCAGAGAGGCATTGTCCTCTTTCTATGTGTGCTACAGAATGCAGCACAGGTAGAAAGAGCAAAAAACAAGATGAAATAAAGATATTTCTCCTCGTTATGCCTCACCTGGGGAGGCGTAGTAGTCTTACACATTCCAAGGTCTACCACCAATAGCAAATCTGGGAATGCGCCAAACCCATGGGTGGATGAGTGGGAACTCCCACGCTCCACCCATGGAACACCTCCCTGCCACAGAGTAAGGCAAGGTAGGGATTTGCTCCTTGCATTACTCTAGACTTACTAAGCCATGCAGGGCCACACAAGGTGACCTTGCATTGCATGGCTTGATAAATCTCACTTAGGTTTTGTGTCATCCATTCACTCTTTTGCGTGGCACAAGGAAAATGCAAATCCTTGATAAACATGGACCTCAGTGCAGCTGACAGCACATGTCCTGAAATGCAGGGCCATTTTTTGGAATCCACAAGCTGCTTAGTCAAGTATTGTTGGCACTGTGTTGTCAATCACACTAGTGTGTGAGAGCAGGTTATGCAGTAGAAGGGGAGGATGGGAAAAAGAAACCTTTTCTGTTTGGTCCACTAGCATTGCGGTGCCACTCTTCCTAGGCTCTTAACCAGAATGAGCATGAAAAATGGAAGAGGAAACACTAATGGAACAAAGAGCAGACATGAGTGGAGTTCCAACAGGATAACACCAGGCACATCTTGTTTGTCTGCATATGCATGTGTGCACTTATGACTTTTTATGTCTTTGCACACCTGCATCTTTATGCATGACTCTTACCCAGTCTAAGGATCAGGGCTTGATCCATCACCGTTTTTTAGCTCACTGCACCATCCCAGCTCAGAACTTGGCTATATGCAAATTAGTCTGACCCTGGCCCAGTGCATCATGGGAACAGGGCAGACCAAACTACCAAGCCAATTCTTATACTGGGAAGGAAACAAGCTACCGGGGACCGGTTTCTGGCATTTCAGCCGTCTTCGGCCCGGCTTGCTTGAATCCTGATGGTGCAATAAGCTAGGGACTCACATCTGAGTATACCCTTCCACGCTTATGGTGGACAAAAATGATTCAGAAAAGGGGGTGGTGATGAACAGAGTGTCTGAATTAAGCAGACCACTCTTACCCAGTCCAAGGATCAGGGCTTGATCCATCACCGTTTTTTAGCTCACTGCACCATCCCAGCTCAGAACTTGGCTATATGCAAATTAGTCTGACCCTGGCCCAGTGCATCATGGGAACAGGGCAGACCAAACTACCAAGCCAATTCTTATACTGGGAAGGAAACAAGCTACCGAGGACCGGTTTCTGGCATTTCAGCCATCTTCGGCCCGGCTTGCTTGAATCCTGATGGTGCAATGAGCTAGGGACTCACATCTGCGTTTTGTCTTTGTATATGTAAGTGTATGTGTCTTTTTATGTGCATCTGGACACCGGTTCCGGGGCGTCGCCAAGCAGGCTACAATGGCGGACGCGCCGAGCTGAGGCTCTGACATCGGGCATGAACCTCGCCAACCACACCGTGCCTAGCGGGCAGAAAATGAACCGACAGCCACCGGAATGTCACAGGAGGCTGACACTGGGTTCTCCACCTCTAAGACACAGTGACTCGTTGCAAAAACAAGCCTCGAGCTGGGACAGATCCTAAAACAAGATGGCGGCCACCAGGCTCCAGGGACGGCGCTTGCCTCTGCCGGCTTCCACTGCTGCTCCCTTAACAGGCAATGACACTGCGGTCGCAGATGTGGAGACGGTGAGGGTTAGCGCAATGCTACAAAATGAGTAGCGGACATATACCAGCACTCGTCCATCGCTCCACCTCTCCCCCATATCAAGTAACAACATGCGAGGACGAGTGAACAACCACGCAATGCGGAGATACACTCCGGAGCACGAGTAGTCCACGACACTACCCCGGTTTGCAATGGGAACCTCCCGACAGAATAGCACAGCCTGGGAACAGCACAGAGTCCAGGCACGTCTGGAGTTAAGATGGCGGGCAACATGCGGCATCGGTGACCGCGGGTTTGGCGCTCACCCCTGGGAACAACGAGAAGCACCTCTGCAGCTACACCCTGGACAAGAGATGATCCTGTCATGGACCAGGCAACGGTGAGCGGCAGTGCACGGGGGAATACTAGCATTCAGCACACAGAAACCCGTTGGGCATCCGCCCAAAGCTACATCCCCTACCCTGCAGTGAGGAGCGACCAAAGGGATTGTGAGGGCGATAGTGAGGCAGGAGGCTGTACTACCAGGTGCGTGGTGATAAAGAACTGGCTCCAATAAGCGGCAATGTCACTCCAACAGTAAAAGAAATTGGGGATCCCCCTGTTGCGGTGTCTCTCAGCACACACCATGAGATTGGACGTATACGACCATCTAGCACCCGCCCACCCAACCACGCTGTGTCCACCATAAGCGTGGAAGGGTATACTCAGATGTGAGTCCCTAGCTCATTGCACCATCAGGATTCAAGCAAGCCGGGCCGAAGACGGCTGAAATGCCAGAAACCGGTCCCCGGTAGCTTGTTTCCTTCCCAGTATAAGAATTGGCTTGGCAGTTTGGTCTGCCCTGTTCCCATGATGCACTGGGCCAGGGTCAGACTAATTTGCATATAGCCAAGTTCTGAGCTGGGATGGTGCAGTGAGTTAAAAAACGGTGATGGATCAAGCCCTGATCCTTGGACTGGGTAAGAGTGGTCTGCTTAATTCAGACACTCTGTTCATCACCACCCCCTTTTCTGAATCATTTTTGTCCACCATAAGCGTTGGAGGGTATACTCAGATGTGAGTCCCTAGCTCATTGCACCATCAGGATTCAAGCAAGCCGGGCCAAAGACGGCTGAAATGCCAGAATCCGGTCCCCGGTAGCTTGTTTCCTTCCCAGTATAAGAATTGGCTTGGTAGTTTGGTCTGCCCTGTTCCCATGATGCACTGGGCCAGGGTCAGACTAATTTGCATATAGCCAAGTTCTGAGCTGGGATGGTGCAGTGAGCTAAAAAACGGTGATGGATCAAGCCCTGATCCTTGGACTGGGTAAGAGTGGTCTGCTTTATCAGACACTCTGTTCATCACCACCCCCTTTTCTGAATCATTTTTGTCCACCATAAGCGTGGAAGGGTATACTCAGATGTGAGTCCCTAGCTCATTGCACCATCAGGATTCAAGCAAGCCGGGCCGAAGACGGCTGAAATGACAGAAACCGGTCCCCGGTAGCTTGTTTCCTTCCCAGTATAAGAATTGGCTTGGTAGTTTGGTCTGCCCTGTTCCCATGATGCACTGGGCCAGTGTCAGACTAATTTGCATATAGCCAAGTTCTGAGCTGGGATGGTGCAGTGAGCTAAAAAACGGTGATGGATCAAGCCCTGATCCTTGGACTGGGTAAGAGTGGTCTGCTTAATTCATACACTCTGTTCATCACCACCCCCTTTTCTGAATCATTTTTGTCCACCATAAGCGTGGAAGGGTATACTCAGATGTGAGTCCCTAGCTCATTGCACCATCAGGATTCAAGCAAGCCGGGCCGAAGACGGCTGAAATGACAGAAACCGGTCCCCGGTAGCTTGTTTCCTTCCCAGTATAAGAATTGGCTTGGTAGTTTGGTCTGCCCTGTTCCCATGATGCACTGGGCCAGTGTCAGACTAATTTGCATATAGCCAAGTTCTGAGCTGGGATGGTGCAGTGAGCTAAAAAACGGTGATGGATCAAGCCCTGATCCTTGGACTGGGTAAGAGTGGTCTGCTTAATTCAGACACTCTGTTCATCACCACCCCCTTTTCTGAATCATTTTTGTCCACCATAAGCGTGGAAGGGTATACTCAGATGTGAGTCCCTAGCTCATTGCACCATCAGGATTCAAGCAAGCCGGGCCGAAGATGGCTGAAATGCCAGAAACCGGTCCCCGGTAGCTTGTTTCCTTCCCAGTATAAGAATTAGCTTGGGAGTTTGGTCTGCCCTGTTCCCATGATGCTCTGGGCCAGGGTCAGACTAATTTGCATATAGCCAAGTTCTGAGTTGGGATGGTGCAGTGAGCTAAAAAACGGTGATGGATCAAGCCCTGATCCTTGGACTGGGTAAGAGTGGTCTGCTTAATTCAGACACTCTGTTCATCACCACCCCCTTTTCTGAATCATTTTTGTCCACCATAAGCGTGGAAGGGTATACTCAGATGTGAGTCCCTAGCTCATTGCACCATCAGGATTCAAGCAGGCCGGGCCGAAGACGGCTGAAATGCCAGAAACCGGTACCCGGTAGCTTGTTTCCTTCCCAGTATAAGAATTGGCTTGGTAGTTTGGTCTGCCCTGTTCCTATGATGCACTGGGCCAGGGTCAGACTAATTTGCATATAGCCAAGTTCTGAGCTGGGATGGTGCAGTGAGCTAAAAAACGGTGATGGATCAAGCCCTGATCCTTGGACTGGGTAAGAGTGGTCTGCTTAATTCAGACACTCTGTTCATCACCACCCCCTTTTCTGAATCATTTTTGTCCACCATAAGCGTGGAAGGGTATACTCAGATGTGAGTCCCTAGCTCATTGCACCATCAGGATTCAAGCAAGCCGGGCCGAAGACGGCTGAAATGCCAGAAACCGGTCCCCGGTAGCTTGTTTCCTTCCCAGTATAAAATTGGCTTGGTAGTTTGGTCTGCCCTGTTCCCGTGATGCACTGGGCCAGGGTCAGACCAATTTGCATATAGCCAAGTTCTGAGCTGGGATGGTGCAGTGAGCTAAAAAACGGTGATGGATCAAGCCCTGATCCTTGGACTGGGTAAGAGTGGTCTGCTTAATTCAGACACTCTGTTCATCGCCACCCCCTTTTCTGAATCATTTTTGTCCACCTAAGCGTGGAAGGGTATACTCAGTTGTGAGTCCCTAGCTCATTGCACCATCAGGATTCAAGCAAGCCGGGACGAAGACGGCTGAAATGCCAGAAACCGGTCCCCGGTAGCTTGTTTCCTTCCCAGTATAAGAATTGGCTTGGTAGTTTGGTCTGCCCTGTTCCCATGATGCACTGGGCCAGGGTCAGACTAATTTGCATATAGCCAAGTTCTGAGCTGGGATGGTGCAGTGAGCTAAAAAACGGTGATGGATCAAGCCCTGATCCTTGGACTGGGTAAGAGTGGTCTGCTTAATTCAGACACTCTGTTCATCACCACCCCCTTTTCTGAATCATTTTTGTCCACCATAAGCGTGGAAGGGTATACTCAGATGTGAGTCCCTAGCTCATTGCACCATCAGGATTCAAGCAAGCCGGGCCGAAGACGGCTGAAATGCCAGAAACCGGTCCCCGGTAGCTTGTTTCCTTCCCAGTATAAGAATTGGCTTGGTAGTTTGGTCTGCCCTGTTCCCATGATGCACTGGACCAGGGTCAGACTAATTTGCATATAGCCAAGTTCTGAGCTGGGATGGTGCAGTGAGCTAAAAAACGGTGATGGATCAAGCCCTGATCCTTGGACTGGGTAAGAGTGGTCTGCTTAATTCAGACACTCTGTTCATCACCACCCCCTTTTCTGAATCGAGTACATATAGCCAGCAACCAGAGCTTGCACTAACGCTAGCCAGGCACCCTGACGTTCCTCCCACAACAGACACATAGATGCACTACGGCGTGTGAAATACTGTGGGACAAGAGTCTGAACATGAAAGCATGGGGTGATCGCACAGCCATCCCAGGGCGTGGTGGCAAAGGTGACACACAGGGCACAAAATACATTGATGGTCCCAAGGAAAAGAGCCCAGCATCCATGCAGCACATTAGGGCTTTGGAGGAATCAGGCACTGAAGCTGCTCCTGGTGGAAAGCAGCATATTTACAGGGTGGCGTTAAGCCACATTAAGTGGCTTGGCGCCACTTTGTAAATAGGGGATATGCCACTATGCCACGGGAGTGTAAAAAAAAGTGACATTCCAGTGGCGATAGGGGTTGGAAATACACCCAATTGTGTGATAGCCCCTTTTTGGTATATTGAGTGCAGACTAGTGATTTTGGTAACCATGACGTAATATGGCCTTACTTTGAATACTGCACACATACGAGCTTGCTAGGGGGGGAGTAATGGAAATATGGGGAAGGGAAATGGCCAGGAATAGGATCAGTATGCATGGAAAGAGAACAGAACTGTGCTGATGTGTCAGAATATATCAGAATTAGTACAAATGAAGCAGTTTATTTTGTAATTCTCAAGTGTGGTAGAAACAAAAATTTGAATACCATCAAATCACATCAATACACTAAGTGATGACATTTGCCCACATCATCTTTTGTGTGCAGTTAAATCGTATTTCGGTGCAAATGTTATTGCCATTGCAATTACAAATGTGTTGTCTGCAATGACAATGCACTACCACACCATTTATACTCCATCCTACATCATGCCATTCCACACTATGTCCTTCCACTCCATTGTACGATACAACACTTCACTCTACGTCACAACACTCCATTCTAAGACATCCTATGCCACTCAATACCACGCCACTTTAATCTACACCACTCACTCCTCAACACACCACTCCACTGTACGTTCCTCCACTCCAAGCTACTAACCCCACTCCACTCTAGCACAATTCACTACACTCCTATGTACCCTAATCTACCCACTCTACTTTGCTACAATCTACCTCAATCTACTCCACACCAATCTGCCCCGCTCCACCCATTCTACCCCACACCCCTCCATTCTACCTCCCTCCACTCAACTCCACTGGACCCCACTCCAATTTATTGCATCCCACTCCAATCTACCCCACTTCAATCTGCCGCACTCTCCCTCTGCCCCAATCCCTTTTACTATGATGCAATCTATCCCACTCAACTTCAATCTACTCCACTCCAATCTACCCCAATCTGCCCCACTTCAATCTACTCCACTCCCTGGACAGCTCTAGGGCAGTGCGACCAGTGCCACTGCACCGGATGCTGACATCAGGGAGTGCTGAGTTTACACATTTATTTTGGTGTTAAAAGCACCTGCTGCTGCATTTCTTACCTCCAGCAATTGCCAGGCCACAATAAAAATGTCAAGATAACTCCAATGAATAATGCTCTTTCTGGATAGAGATCAGAGTTTTGGCCCATTGAGGTTTTGACTGATCATAAAATAGCACAGAGGGTTAATATGCCTGCTGCAATGAACGTGTACTATGCAGATCACAAAGTGCATATAATGTAAATAGGTCAGTCGGTTACTGCTTTTGTAAGAGACAATCTTTTGTTACTGGCAATTTATAACTTAAAACCCTAATATAGAATGGTGAATTATTAATTGTCATTAAAAACTGCATGAAAACTGCAAAGTATAGATTACAGCATAGAAATCGATTATTCTTATTATTAAAGCGAACCCCCCCCCCCAACTATGGTGTTCCATTTTCAATTCTTAGTTTGTGCTTCTCCAGATCAAACACTCTTAAACTATGCTGCCTACCAGTATGGATGACTAATCACTCCTACACCTTGTCGTACTCTGGCATATGCAACATTTCCTATACACTGATTTACACAAATATGATTGATTGTCTCTGTGTAATGTGTGAGTGATGCAAAGTGCTATGACCCCCTACACTGGTATGAGTGACACTATATAACTAATTAAATGCATCTGAAAGAGAGTGGTTATGAAAACTTGAGAGGCACTGTTAAAGGAGGCTGGTGAGGGAATCAGTGATGGAGGTGGTCATGACCGCCACCACGGAAGGGTGGCACCTACAAACATTGCTGCACCAGGCGTCACCAGCACTAAAGTCGGCCCTGCTCCAGTCTACCCCACTCCACTCAATCCGACCCAGCCAACCCCACTCCACTCCAATCTACCCCACTCCACCCCATTCTACTGAACTTCACTCAAATCTACCCCTCTCTGCTCCAGTCTGCCCCACTTCACTCAAATCCATTCCAATCTATTTCAGCCCTCCCAACTCTAATGTATCCAAATTTAACCCACTCCATTCCAATCTTTCAGACTCCATTCCAATCTACCCCACTCCACTCTTTTCCAATTCAATCTACTTCATTCAATATTACCCCACTCCATTCCAGTTTACTCCATTCCACTTCAAACTCCACTGTAATCTATCCAACTCCTTTCCACTCGAATCTAACCCACTTCACTCCAGTTTACCCCTTTCTATTCCACTCCAATCTACCTCACTACATTTCATCCCACTCCACCCCTCTGCAATCTATCCTACCCCACCCCACTGTACCCCACTCCAATCTACTCCACTGCAATCTACCCCACTCTACTACAGTCTGCCCCACTCCGAACTACCCCACTCCCATCATCCCTTTTCAATCTCCCCCACTCCATTCCAATCTACCCTACTTTAATCCACCCAATCCACCCCACTCCACCGTTATCTCCCCCACTTCACTCCTATCTATCCCAATCCACTCTCTTCTACAATCTATCTCACTCCACTTCAGCCTCGACTCCACTCCAGTCTACTCCACCCTACTCCACCCCAATCGATCCCACTCCAATCTACCCACTCCAATCCACCCAATCAACTCACTCCACTTTACCCCAATTTACCACACTCTATTCCACTCTATTCAGTATACAGCACTCCACTTTGCTCTAATTTACAACACACCACTCAAATATACCCCAATCCAGACCAATCTAACCCACTTAACCCCAATACACCCCACTCCACCCCCTCCAATCTACCAACCCACTCCATCCCAAACTACCCTTCTCCCAGTTATCCCACTCCAAACTATCTCAATCTAACCCACTTCATTCTATTCCACTGTGCTATAAGCAACCAAATCTACCCCACACCACTCCAATCTACCCGAATCCATCCCACTCCACTCATCCTCAATATATCCCACTCCACTCCAATCTACCCCAATATATACCACTCCATTCTACCTCAATCTGACCAGTCTACCCTACCCCTATCTGCCCCACTCCAATCTACTCCAATCTACTTCACTCCAGTCTACCCCCTCCATCTCAATCTACCCCATGCCACCCCAATCTACCCCAATTTAATCTACCCCACCCCAATCTCCTATGCAAATCTACCCTCTTTTCCCACTCCAGTCTACCCCACTCTAATTCACTCTACTCCAATCTACCTTGTTACAATCTACCCCACTCCAATCTACCCCAATCCACCACACTCATTATACCCCACTCTGTCTACACCCATTACACTCTATGTCAATCTACTTATTCCAATGTGCCCCAATCACCCCACTCTAATCAACCCCACTCCACGTCACACCACAACATACTATACCACACCACTACATTTTAACCATGCTAAACAGCAGCTACAATAGTGTGCAACATGTTGAAAACATCATGCTAAAGCCAATAGCTCTAGCATAGGAGAGACCTATTGGCTAGACCAATGCTTGTTAACGCCTGCTTTCAAGTGGCGTTACATTTTGGCATAAAACCTTGTTTACTATTATAAGTAGATTGGGTTTTGCTTCAAAAACCATGTATGGTATGGTTTCATGGGAACGCTTATGACCCACCTAATGAACGCCCCCTTGACGCAGAATAAAGCAAATTAGCGTGTTGTGCTGCTTTGCGTTCCTTTCAGGCAATTTTCCTGTGCAAAACATGCTTTGCACTGGAAAATAAATGTTTAAAAAATATTTTGCGCAAAAGTGACGCCAACCCCAGTGCAAAATGTTTATTAATCTGGGCCTACATCCTCGCCACACAAATGTGCTGTAATTAGCTACCTGCTTACAAGCAAAATGTATTATGCTTCGAAATTGCGTGCCTATAACTTTCACACGGGTCTCGACTTATTTTTCTGTACACTTAAAAGCTCTATATACTTTGGAGTGAAAATAATAAAACCTCTACTGAATTTATACAGTAAAACCTCACAGGATAGCGCTTCCCATTTCAGGTTACAAAAAGACAGGACTGTTCAACCAGCAGTGCTATTTGAAAATATATTTTTGAAAGCACCAAACATGAGCGCGTAGCAGCAAGAAATAAGGGCCTTTAATTGCTTCTGCTGCTGTCTAAGCAAATCTTAAGAATGCTAATTAGTTTCTCTGCAGTATGGAAACAATTATCGGAGACCGGCCTACTGTAAACACATCTGTGCCTGTTGGAGTCTACAGCAAGGAAGCGGTAGCTCGGTGCACTGAAGGGGAATACCATTCATTGGCAGCGCCAATAGGACTAGGTTATGAATAGAAGTGCCCTTTGTGTCTTTGATTGGTTTAGGCAGTTAGTAAGTCTTTATACATGCACTCTGTCACCTATCTTTGCATTCATGCATCCATTGACTGATACTTGCATTCACCCCCCACACACCCGCAAACAAGCATTGGCATAGCCAATAGGTCTCACCTTTGGGACCTTATAAGTGTTTAGCCATGCAAAAGTTGATGTTGTTGCACCAAGGATATTGTGCTGCATAACTAAATACTTACAAGGTCCCAAAAGCAAGACCTATTGGCTATGTCAATGCTTGTCTTCACTCCTCAGGTTGTTTACAGTGCTAGTGTTTCACTTTGGTGGCGGGAGCGGGGTGTGCTTACATTACCAGAAATCGTACAGCAGGGGTTCCATTGTGCAAAACGATTCCTTCCCAGAGAAGCCTCCGGTTCTCTTTTGTTTCCTGTTCAGAGAGTACTTTTTGCACTCAGAGGTCTTGCCCTTTCCCTGCAACATAGTATTCCTATGATTAAGCCCCACGCCTATCTCGCTAGTATTTGGGTTGACACTCAGGCTCCAGGAATGAGGATCAGATGGGCACACCGGATGGGTCAAATGGCATCAAGGGCTTGGATAATACGCTGGCCGGACTCTGTGGAGGTGAGCCCGATGTCTCTTCCTCGACATACTAGCGTATGAGATACAAAAAACCCAGCAGGTGGAACAGTTAGTAAACTGGGTGGCGAGTTGGCAAATGAGGATTAAAAAACAAAAAAAAAACAAACATAGTATTCCCAAATCCACCAAGTTCCTTGTCGGGAAATCCGAAATGTTTGATGGTTTTTGGCCACTAGAACGGTCGGAACAAAACATAATTTAAATACATTTATTTGGGCACCATTGCGTGGCGTCAGGGCGAAGCCGAAAGTAAATATATCTGGTATCTTGTAAACTATTTATTATTACTTTTCTTGTTGTTGTTACTTTCTTCCTCCTGAAAGAAACCTCACTACTACAGGGCAAGTATATGGTGAAAGCAGTTCTCGCGCTATCTTCAATCTTGGGTGTTCCCGGATGCTGGCATGGAAAACCCTGTGACGATAAGAGGTGCCCAGATAGGGGTTACACCACCTCAGGAAGCGTAGCAGGGGCACGTGCCCTCCCCTCGCGAGAGGCACATTCCTGCTGCGATTGTGATTTAAACCAGTGATCACTGATACTTTGTGTCCAAGATCAAAGCATGGGGCACGCATTTACAAACAATCCCTGTAAACGAGAGCTAATGCTAATAATCGTGAAACAGAATCTCCCAGCTATACATGCAATATGTAGTTTTGTATTATTTTTTGCAGAGGTGTTTAATTTACAGATATGCCTCTGAAAGAGCGGGCGTTTAACAAAGCTATTGCTGTTTTGGGTGGGCTGTGCTTCTTGGAGTGCCTGGGAACCTCCTGCTATTTTAGACTGTGTGTGGTGGGGAGAGGCTCAGTGTTATGCAGCCGCTTCTTAGGGAAAGCAAGAGGGAGAATGGGGGTTTACCACACATACTGGGACTTCCACACTCCAGATCATGGCCAGTCATTCACAAAAGCCTATGTATGACATATACATGGAAAATTAAAGGATATAACAGCCTCTGGAAGCCATTACTGGAGCAAACGAGTTCAGCTGAATAGGCAAGGGGGGGGGCGGACAGATTTGTGTTAGAGCTTAAAGGAACAGCACTAAGAAAACATCTCTCATGATGGGCAGGCTCCATTGGAGACCACATGCTCTTCTTGGTTAATATGCACGTGGTTTACCATTTTAAGAACATATGGGGCCAGATGTAGGTAAATAGCATTTACCGATTCAAAAATACCGAATTTTACCGATTCGGTATTTTCGAATAGGTAAATGCTATGCAGCAAATCATTCGGTAAAAATTACGAGGAGCCTGGAGGCCCATAGGAATGAATGTCAATTACCGAATCGGTAAATACTGATTCAGTAAAAGGGGTAAAATATTGAAGGCTGGCAGGGTGTCACTTTGACACCCTGTTGCACCCCTCAATTGTGTATGGGTACACATGTTGCAGACATACATGCCCTAAGGGCATGTATGTCTGCAACATGGCACTGAAGCAATTTGGGGTGTTTTTGTGATTTACCACCAACTTGTAGTTGGTGTAAATAACGAATCCTAACATGGGATAAGCACTCATTTAAGTGCTCCCTACATTAGGAATTCGGTAATTTACCGAATAAGTATTTAAGAAATCGGTAATTTACCAATTCCTTACAGAATCGTTAATTTCGGCCCCAACATCAGAAAAGCCTAATACCGGTCAGTAACGGTCGAAATTCGTTAATTTCGGTCGTTACCGACCGGTAATAGCCTTCCTACATCTGGCCCATGATTCTTTACTCTCCTTGAAAGAAATGTGCTTTCTTCATTTTTCAGCCATGTTACCGTAATATAGGAAAATCTGTGGTCTGGGAAGGAATCTTGTTGTTTGAATATTTCTATTATCCTTCTCTTTTGGTTAGTAAAGCTCCAGACTAACCAATTGCAGATCTGATATAGGAACCGTGACAGCCAAGAGTGTCTCACACGAAACTCTGATCGATAGACAAATGCTGTGATAATGCAACTTTTAACAAAATGATTAGTGTTTACCTAGAATAAATTCTGCAAGGTTTTCCAAAAGTGAACAGTCGCCCGGATGCAATTGCAATTCTGCTGAGGTTTTACAAAATTGAGCAGTTGCATAGGAACTGTTCCTATGAGTTTAGGCAGTTCGCTGTCACCCAGATGCAAATGTTCACCATTTCTGGGAAGTAACTAAACCTTTAGAAACAATTGTGTGAGCCTTCTCAGAAATGCATGGTCACCGGTAAGGTGGGAAGCTTTACCAGACAAGCACGGCACAAAAGTGAAAGCGACTCTAGACAGGCAAATGTAAACAAGCGCGGCCGCGCTAAATAGAAGCAGATGGCCCATGCGTGCCGCTGCTTGCTCCTGCAAGGTGGAAGCTGCTACACACATGAGTGTTTCAAATGTGCAAACCAATTCCAAAAGGTCATCTTCTAGTGCAGCACATGCGCGCTTCGCTAGGCTCGACATAAAAACACACACAAGCTCAACATGTGCAAGACAAATTTAAAAAATACAAGTCAAAAAAAGAAAACGTTGCTGTCTAAACAAGGCGGGCATATTCTTGCAATAATGAAACTAATGATAGCAGCAGGTGTCCCTCTTACAGATGCGTTCTAAATGGCCTATCATGGTTCGAAGTATGCAAGGGGGATGTACAGATGAAATGAGTGGAAAGCAAGCGACCCGTTAGAATTCATGGAGAACTGTTGTATCCTTTTGACATATATTAAAACAACCATTGGCAAAGACAAGAGGTCTGGGTCTGGCAGTTCTTGTTTCTTTCTGTTGTGGGGTCTGCAAATATTTTGGTGGAGTAAGCCAGTGGGCCTCCATGGTTGAAGGGAAAATATTTTTGGGTCTGCAAAAAGCACACATATAGTAGCACCTGGCACCGAAGAGAACTACTTTGTGTGGGGATGTAATCCTTGAAGACAGCCAGTGGCTGAAGGGGACTGACTAGTTGTCCCAAGATGCATGCTGGAGTGGGTGGATAAAAACTGTAACTGACACAACAACATATTAATGTATGAAGCCTGGCTGAAAATCCCAAAGGTCTTGGATAACACTAGACTAAAAAAAACAACTAATCTGCTATTGGCTGCCAACCTTTTTGCTATTGCTTTAAAAAATGTTTTTGTAAATCTTTATTACAAATAGATATGAAGCATTGAAAATATAGGTAAAGACTGAGACTTGCAAATAGATAGATAGATAGATAGATAGATAGATAGATAGATAGATAGATAGATAGATAGATAGACAGATAGATAGATAGATAGATAGATAGATAGATGGATAGATATTCAGGTTGATAGCTAGACAGATAGGTAGACATGCATGGAGATATACAGACAGACAGGTAGCTAGACAAACAGACAGGTAGCTAGACAGACAGACAGGTAGATAAATAGACACATATGTAGATAGAGAGACAGACAGGTAGACCAAGATACTGGTAGATAGGTGGACAGACAGACAGGTAATTCGATAGACAGACAGACAGACAGATAAGGTTGCAAAGAAATATAGATAGATAGATATCACTTACTTTTGTATACACCCACTCCCACACACCCATTCACAGACCCATACAAGTACTTACCCGCTCACTGATTCATAGATCTAAACACACATCCATGTGCTTACCCATATAGTCACTCATACACCCACTCACTCATTAATACAGCCACTGACATATCTACTGGTACACCCACTCACATAATGAGTCAGGCACCCATATAGTCAATCATATAGCCACTCCCTCATACAGATAAACACAAACTCACTCACTTACTCATATAGATACTAACATGTACTCATTCACCTATACTGTCAAAAGAAATATATATATATATATATATATATATATATATATATATATATATATATATATATATATATATAGTGTCTGGGTGGGTGGGTAATAAGTGACTGAGTGAGTCAAGTGAGTGTATGTATGGCTGTGTCAGTGAGTGAGTGCATGTGTCAGTGGGATATGTTGGTATAAATAGGTAATATATAACTGTCCAAGCCTAATCACTGTTAAAATGCAATCCTGAGTGAATTTGCAATTTGTATATACATAACTCTAACCACTAGTATATGTAGTAGACCTTTGTACTTACTACCACTCCTATGTGATCTTAGAGTTTATCTGTTTGAATCTCTTCCTTGAGTGACTTTACAACTTGTACATTTGCTTTTTTTCTGTTTGTATCTCTTATGTAACTCATGTAATCCAAAGTCCTTAAGGAACGCAACTGGTTCTAAAGTGCTCTGACACCTTCGGGTAATGTTTGCGCTATGTAAAATTGCATTAAATAAAATATATGGGTGAATAATTGGGTATGTGAAAAGCAGTATAGGTGAGTGATGGGATATATGAGTGACTGTATGGGTGAGTTTTTGAATGTGAGAGTGGCTGTATGGGTGAGTATGTGCCTGTGCCAGTGACTGTATAGGTGAGTGAGCACACGTTAGTATCTATATGTGAGTGAGTGTGTGTGTCTGTACTGTAAGGTGAGTAAGTGGCTGTGTGATTGACTGTATGGGTGAGTGAGTAGGTGTGTTAGCAGCTCTATGGGTGACTAACTCCATATGTAACTGGCTGTCTGGGTATATGAGTGGATATGTCAATGGCTGTATTAGTGGGATGTATGTCATTACAACGCATGCTTTTACAACGCATGCCATTATGACGCAACTTTTACAATGCAAGTCGTTACAATGACTTGCGTTGGGGGGCGCTGGATAGTGAATAGTTTAATTTACTATTCCAACTCCAGTCCCCGTGGATAGTAGGGAAGGTGTTGGATAGTAATGAAACTATTCCCTATCCTAGAGCGCCCTCCAGCACAATTTGTTGTAATGACTTGCTTTGTAACAGTTGCGTCGTAATGGTAGTGCGTTGTAAAACTTGTGTTGTAAAGGATGTTTCCCGTATTAGTGAGTGAGAGAGTGTATGAATGGCTGTATGGGTGAGTGAGTGGATGTATATGTTAAGCATCTATGAATCAGTGAGTGGCTGTGTAAGCCATGAGGCACAGGGTCAAGGCTGATTTGCATATAGCTGGGTCTGAACAGGGGTGGCAAAGTGTGCTAAAGAAGAATGATGGATTCAACCCAGATCTATGACTGGGAGTGAGTGTCTGAAAAGATTCAGAGCTCTGTCTATCATCTCCTTGTGTTTGCAGAGAATACGAATGCCTGTTCTAAGAATATGTTCCAGATCCTCATGACAAACGCATGAGAAGAGCATAAAGAACTCATGCTCCAAATCCAGAACATAATGGAAGAGTTCAAGAAAGAAGAAGACCAGGATGAGACCAAAAAAGTGTTAAAATAAGTGGACGACAAGATTAAGATACACAAGAAAGAAGTAATTGCAATCAAACAACATAAGTTCTTACGTGATGAGTGAGACTATGCAACAGGCCGAATATTAACTTTCACAGGAAAGTTTGATAAAGCAAGGACAGAATTAGCAAAATATAGGATCCTTGGGCCTATGGACAAAGGCAGATGGGAATCTGGCACAGATCTAAGCTCAGACCAGGAACTCATTGATATTGTGTCCTCAAATCCTGGAGAAAAGATGTCTTTTTCCGAGGAATTACACCTCCTCCAAAGAAACAACAAACATTCCCTCAGAGGAAAACTGAGAGGAAGGGGAATAGGAGGAAAAGGCAAAACCAAAGAAGATGATAACAAAGAAAAAAACAACTCTGGTATGGGAACATGCAGCCAGGGAATGAAGAAACAATAATGGCAGACACAACACAGCAACTAAATGTAATCAATCTATCTGATAGAATAATATCCGACAGTGAAGAGAAATTGTTAAAATTGGGTTTGTCATTTTGTCCTGATAAACCACTTGATTATGTGCAAACATGTATTGATCTGTACTAGTTTGCGCGTAAACTGAAATTGTACAAGGTACACACATTATGAGAACGCAATACACCATGTCACATCCTGAACAGACTTGCTAAAGACGGGTCACATTGATCCATTGAAGATATTGTCACACAATACGCTTACTCGTTGATATCACCAATCAGGATCAAAGCTGTGCCCTAGCAGAGCAGCAGGATCTCTTTGATCCAGCCCACTTAAGTGAACTTCCAGATACATTTGGGGTAAATGTAGGAGAGTCTGTTGAGACCAGATTCAGGGCACCTCCAAGATTCATACTTCAAATAGCTAAAGATCACATAGATATTTTCTGTAATACTGTAGCACACGATCTGCTCAAACTCATGGGAGGCAGTGAATATATTGCAAAGGGGTACTAATCTCACCATTAAACCTTCAGACAAAGGAGGCAATGCAGTCCTGATGAGTAGGGATACAATCAGAGAAGCCCATCAACATTGTCATTCTGAGGGAGAGTAGCGAAAACACATGTTACCAGTCTACAAGGATAATACTTCATCCTGGTACAGGGTTGGTTCAAAAGACAACTTGGAACTGGGATGACCAACTGTTTTTCTTGAATGAAACACCCATGGCACCCACATTTTACTTCCTTCCCAAGGTACATAAAAATCCTCTAGAGCCCACTGGTCGTCCTATAGTATCCTCTAAGAACAGCTTATTTGAAAGATACTTAAATCTTTGTTGCCCACTTCCTTTTCTCCCTATGTGAAAGACCTGAACTCTTTTTGAGGGACACCAAAGATTTTCTAAAAACAATATAGAATCTATATTTGGGCAGCGAACACTGGATGGTATGCCTTGATGTGGAAACCTTGCACACCACTATAAGACACACTAATGGTGTAGAAGCATGTAAAACAAGCATTTACAATGCAATGGTCTCGGTATTGTTAGAGTTAGAGCTATTGGCATTGCTCATGACATTTTTATTTATGTTTTTGTTTTAAAAAAATATAAATAAATGGCATTGTCATTTACAATGCCAATGGCTTAATCTCCAGCAAATCCAAGACCTATTGCATTTGCACCCACACACAGAGCCACACACACAAAGCTACCCACCCACACAGAGTCATTCACATAAAGCCACCCACACAGAGCCACCTACACAAAAACAGAGCCACCCTCACACAGACCCATCTACACACACACAGAGCCCCCCTAACACAGACCCACCTACAAAACAAGGGGCCATGTAACAGCCGGGGCAGGGGGAAGAGGCTGGAGGGATTGGAAGAGAGAACGGGAGAGAATTGTAAGGGGCCATGAGGTGGTAGAGTAGGTCACAAGACGGAGGGCGAGTTGATGTGGCAGTTGGCTGGATGAGAAAAAGAGAAACACATGAAAGGAGAGCCTGCAATTGAAACACCAAACATTGAAGAAGTGGAAGCGAGGGTGGGGATTACTATGTTAGAGATGAAAGACGAGAGAAGCCAGGTTAGGAGTTAGATATTGAGACAAGGACTAAACACGTTTTAAACTACAGAGAGTAAGTGACACACAAGAGGCGTTATGTGCGTACCTCGTACTGATTTGTGTGTTTTAGATAACAATGGCATGGAGGGACAGGCTGTTGAATCAATTGTGACACAAATGAGCAAACCCTATAGTTTATTTAGTAGCTGAAGATTGATACATATTTTTGTGTTACTGTTCTGAATCTGCGGGTTTTGGCGGTGAGAGGGCTTTTTGATAAATGCATAATACTTCATCAAGATCAGTGTTGTGTCTGTTTTAAAAATTCCACTTCCAAGGTGCTCAACATAATAGCAGAACAAGCAGCACGGCCACACACACAAACAATTACAATAAAAAATAATGTCAAAATACAATGGAGTATGCATACAAGGAAAAAGCAATTGCTTAAAGCGACGCAATATGACTTATGCTTTAGAATAAATCTGGCCGTTCCTTAATGTTTGCACTCGCAGCATTTGTGTTGGTGGGCAGAAGCAGTGACGGGCATGACCTCTCTTTAAAGAAAAAGCTGCTTTTGTGTCGGAGGATGGTGGGAGGGCGGAAGCAAGGACAGAAGCAAAGCCATAGTGTTATAGAGTACTTCCAACTTACTTGGATTCCTGTCTTCATTATTACTTCCAACACATAGTCCCCTTACTCATCTCCATAATGCACCCACCTCTATTAAACACCCACTGCTTGCCTTTCACAAGTTTCTGCGAGCTTGCATTTGTGTGAGGGCAGAAGCAACTACGAGATTAAAGCAAACATTCTTTTTTAAAGTCGCCAGGCTCCTACATTAAACACACGCTGCTCACCTTTAATATGTTTCTGCTTAGCCTACCTTTGTGCTTGAAGTGCGAAAGCATTATTGGGAGCAAATCAACCTTTAAAAAAAAGAAATGTCACCGCACTCAGCTCCGTAGTGCAGCCACCTAAATTTAACACCAGCTGCTCACCTCTAATACGTTTCTATGGAGCCTGCACCTGTGTCGGAGGGTGGTGGAAGGGCATCAGAAAAGACGGGAATAGAGCAACAATTTTTTTTCTAAGTCAGCACACTCTGCTCTATAGTACACCCACCTCCCTGAAACACCCGCTGCTTGCCTGTTATAACTCTCTGCAGAGCTCAGCCAAGCTGATCAGTTTGTTTTCTAGAGATCACGGAACGCGTGCAGTGTACATTGTAAAATGTGAACATCGCATGTTTGCGAAGTGAGTGCCACTGATTACATTAATATTTACAACAAGGGGTGGTGAGGGACAGAGTCTCTGAATTAAGCAGAAAGCTCTCACCCAGTCAAGAGATCAGGGCTAGATCCAACACCGTTTTTTTAGCTCACTGCACCATCCCAGTTTCAGAACCTGGCTGTATGCAAATTAGTCTGTTCCTGTCCCAGTGCATGATGGGAACAGGGCAAACCAAACTACAAAAGCCAATTCTTACACTGGGAAGGAAACAAGCTCCCGGGGACCGGTTTCTGGCATTACAGCCGTCTTCGGCCCGGTTTGCTTGAATCCTGATGGTGCAATGAGCAAGGGTCTCACATCTGAGAATACCCTTCCACACTTAGGGTGGACAAAAATATTTACAACAAGGGGTGGTGAGGGACAGAGTCTCTGAATTAAGCAGAAAGCTCTCACCCAGTCAAGAGATCAGGGCTAGATCCAACACCGTTTTTTTAGCTCACTGCACCATCCCAGTTTCAGAACCTGGCTGTATGCAAATTAGTCTGTTCCTGTCCCAGTGCATGATGGGAACAGGGCAAACCAAACTACAAAAGCCAATTCTTACACTGGGAAGGAAACAAGCTCCCGGGGACCGGTTTCTGGCATTACAGCCGTCTTCGGCCCGGTTTGCTTGAATCCTGATGGTGCAATGAGCTAGGGACTCACAACTGAGTATACCCTTCCACGCTTATGGTGGACAAAAATAGCTTGTCTCCTTTCTGGTGAAGAATTGGCTTGGTAGTTTAGTCTGCCCTGTTCCCATGATGCACTGGGCCAGGGACAGACTGATTTGCATATAGCCAGGTTCTGAGCTGGGATGGGGCAGTGAGATAAATAACGGTGATGGATCAAGCCCTGATCTTTGGACTGGGTAAGAGTGGTCTGTTTAACTCAGACACTCTGTTCATCACCACCCCCTTTTGTAAACTGATTACATTAAGGCAGCACAGCCACACACAAACAAATACTATTAGAAATAAATACAATGCCTCTGTAAAAATAACAACAAAAATAAAACGGAGTATGCATACGAGGAAAAAGCTATCACTTAAAGAGACGGGATATGCATTATGCTTTTGAGTTCATCCGGCTCTGCCTTGATGTTTATAATCGCAGTATTTGTGTTGGAGGGCAGAAGCAGTGACAGGGATGCCCCATGTTTAAAGAAAAATCTGCTTTTGAATTGGAGAGTGGTGGGAGGACAGAAGCAAATAGGGGAGCAAAGCCATTAAAACAAAGCAACTTAATTTTTAAAGTCACCAAACTGAGCTCCCAAGTTTAGCAATCTACATTAAACACCCGGTGCTCGCTCTCCTAAGTATGTACGGAGCATGCCTCTCCGAAGTTTGTACTGAGCCCGCATCTGTGTTGGAGGGTGTTGGGAGGGCGGAAGGAAAGACGGGAACAAAGCAACAATTAACGGGTGATTTTTTAAGATTGAACTGTGCCACCTACAGTAAACACCTGCTGCTCACCTTCAATATGTTTCTGCTTAGGCTGTCTTTGTGCCGAAGGGAGCTGGATGGGAGGGAGCAAAGGAGCAATTTTATTAGGAAAAAGTCACCACATTGAGCCTCGAAGTGCAGCCATCTACATTAAACATTCGCTGCTCGCTCTCCGAAATTTGTATGGAGCCTGCCTCTCTGAAGTTTGAACGGAGCCTGAATCTCTGTTGGAGGGTGCTGGGAGGGCAGAAGGAAAGACGGGAGCAAAGCAACAATGACCAGGTGTTTTTTTTTTAAAGTTTGCACTCGCTATATAGATCGCATGTAAAACAAATACTCACTGAGGACGATCTGGGAAAATGAGTAAACGCCTACCTCCTAGTGACGGAGAGAAAAGGGGCGGGACTTAAAAAAAGAGCCAGAAACGCCCATGAATCGCGTCAAGGCAGGGAAAAGAGTAATAGACACCCATCTCTTCCAATGGCTAGCCTCCATTTATGGAGCTAGCCAATGGAAGAGAGAGGCGGAATAAAGCACCACGTTGAAGTCATAAAATCTCGGGCTCCGCCCACACTGCTTACGCAGTGTGGCGCTAGGCCCGAGACCTAAAAATTTAAAACACATTGTATCCACATGTTAGAGCACACACACATGATCTTGAAAATGATTGCGACTTGTTTCACTGAAAATGTGTTTATGTTTGAAAATTAATATTTCAAACAGATAGAGGGGACCTCCGTGGGCACCTGTTTTGCACCGAGCTACACCAATCTTACGGTTGGCTGGTGGGAGAAGCGGTGCCCTGGAGTGGTGAGATGGAATTTTGGACCAACAAAGTCAATATCTTGCACAGATATATTGATGATGTCTATTTTTGTATGGAAGGCACTCAACTTGACCTGAAAACATTTGTGACAACATTGAACAATCATAACATTAATCTACGTCACAATGCAACATAGCTAGCAGGCCATAGATTTCCTTAATTTGAAATTAACAATAGTCAATGGGGCCCTAACCACTGAACATTACAGCAAAGAAACAGCAGGAAACTCCATACTGCATGCTGTTAGCTGCCATCCACCGAGTAAAGTATCCCGTTCAGTGAGTTCATACGAGCCAAACCTAACTGCAGCTCGGATGACACATACCAGAAATCCGAAAGCAAGATGATTAGAAGATTGAAAGCACAAAATTACCCTCATAGTGCCCTACAATAAACTAATAAAAGAGCGAAGTCTGTGAAGAGTGAGGATGTCCTAATTCAACCCCCTCACCACAAAGAGAAGGGACGAAGGGGAAGGAGGTGCCATCAGATTTGTAGCTAAGTACAATAGTCAAGCATGAATATTGAGGAAGATCCTAAAATGAAGATGGAGCATATTGAGACTAAGCATGGGCGGAAAATCCGTTACGCTCGCGGATTTTGCGGATTTTTGGGAAATTCGCAATCCGCGAGATTTGCGAATTTCCCGCAAAATCCGCAAATTCGCACTCAGCGGATTTTTTTGGCGGCGCGCGGCGTTGGTGATACAATTTTTGCGGCGCGCGGCGTTTATCATCGTTTGCCGAGTTGTTTTTCTCGATAGTTTGCGAGTGCTGCGCCATTTTGGATCTTGCTGTGTGATCCCGCGGGAATTGGCGAGCGCGATTACGTCATCGCGGCTTGCCAGCGATAGTTTGTCAATGCGAGTACGGCGAGATCACGTCTCGCGGTACTTCGCAATTGCGAGATTTGAGATGCGGCGAGCGAAAATATAAAATTTGCAATTCTGCACAAGAAATCCACCAGCAAGCAGCATAAACCTTCTAGAAATTATGATTTTTATCTGAATAACTCCTTAGTTTGACATTTGCCTGCACTTTTTTAGCGAGGAGTCCATTTTGGGGAGGGGGGCAGGGGGGTGGGAGGAAGGAAGTGCCCCACAGTCTTCAACTTCCTGTTCCTGTTCAGCAGGCTCCTCCCAGTGCTTTGTCCATCTCCTGGTCACTTTTCATTTGGGTCTGGAGCTGGAAGGATTACTTTTTGTGGATGCTGCTGGATATTTGGATTTGAGGCCTTTTTGACTTTCTTTGGATCACTGTTGGATTAGAAATTTTACAAGTAAGTTTGTTTGGGGCATTACAGTTGCTGCAATTAAAATTTTGGAATTTTCGATTTTTGGGCTGTTTTGGGGCCTTTTGCCCAGGGGTACTCAGTGGTGGGTGGACTGAGTCTTTCTGTGGGTTGTCTTGAACTTAAACATCATGGAGGCCATGGATGGATTGGGATTGTGCTGATTTTTCAGTGATTTTCGTTTTTTGGGGCTGTACTTGTGGCCTTTTCACCAGGGGTATTTGAGTCTAGCATGGGCCTAGTCTTTCTGTAGGTTGTCTTGAATTTAAACATCATGGAGGGCACGGATGGAATGGGATTGTGCTGATTTTTCAGTGATTTTCGTTTTTTGGGCCTGTACTTGTGGCCTTTTCACCAGGGGTATTTGAGTCTAGCATGGGCCTAGGCTTTCTGTGGGCTGTCTTGAACTTAAACATCATGGAGGGCATGGATGGAATGGGATTGTGCTGATTTTGCAGTGTTTTTCGATTTTTGGGGGTGTTCATGGGGAGGGACAGGCCATGTGGCTGGTGGCCATTTTGAGTGCAGCTACAGGCACTGGCCATGTGCTGGCAGGCAAGTGGCCATTTTGAATGCAGGCTTTGTTGTTAGGCCTCCAACCATTTTGCCTACTTTTCAACCTTTATTTATGCCCAGGGGTAGTGAGTCTTGCATGGGCCTAGTCTTTCTGTGGGTTGTCTTGAATTTAAACATCATGGAGGCCATGGATGGAATGGGATTGTGCTGATTTTGCAGTGTTTTTCGATTTTTGGGGGTGTTCATGGGGAGGGACAGGCCATGTGGCTGGTGGCCATTTTGAGTGCAGCTACAGGCACTGGCCATGTGCTGGCAGGCAAGTGGCCATTTTGAATGCAGGCTTTGTTGTTAGGCCTCCAACCATTTTGCCTACTTTTCAACCTTTATTTATGCCCAGGGGTAGTGAGTCTTGCATGGGCCTAGTCTTTCTGTGGGTTGTCTTGAATTTAAACACCATGGAGGCCATGGATGGAATGGGATTGTGCTGATTTTTCAGTGATTTTCGTTTTTTGGGCCTGTACTTGTGGCCTTTTCACCAGGGGTATTTGAGTCTAGCATGGGCCTAGTCTTTCTGTGGGCTGTCTTGAACTTAAACATCATGGAGGGCATGGATGGAATGGGATTGTGCTGATTTTGCAGTGTTTTTCGATTTTTGGGGGTGTTCATGGGGAGGGACAGGCCATGTGGCTGGTGGCCATTTTGAGTGCAGCTACAGGCACTGGCCATGTGCTGGCAGGCAAGTGGCCATTTTGAATGCAGGCTTTGTTGTTAGGCCTCCAACCATTTTGCCTACTTTTCAACCTTTATTTATGCCCAGGGGTAGTGAGTCTTGCATGGGCCTAGTATTTCTGTGGGTTGTCTTGAATTTAAACATCATGGAGGCCATGGATGGAATGGGATTGTGCTGATTTTTCAGTGATTTTCGTTTTTTGGGCCTGTACTTGTGGCCTTTTCACCAGGGGTATTTGAGTCTAGCATGGGCCTAGTCTTTCTGTGGGCTGTCTTGAACTTAAACATCATGGAGGGCATGGATGGAATGGGATTGTGCTGATTTTGCAGTGTTTTTCGATTTTTGGGGGTGTTCATGGGGAGGGACAGGCCATGTGGCTGGTGGCCATTTTGAGTGCAGCTACATGCACTGGCCATGTGCTGGCAGGCAAGTGGCCATTTTGAATGCAGGCTTTGTTGTTAGGCCTCCAACCATTTTGCCTACTTTTCAACCTTTATTTATGCCCAGGGGTAGTGAGTCTTGCATGGGCCTAGTCTTTCTGTGGGTTGTCTTGAATTTAAACATCATGGAGGCCATGGATGGAATGGGATTGTGCTGATTTTTCAGTGATTTTCGTTTTTTGGGCCTGTACTTGTGGCCTTTTCACCAGGGGTATTTGAGTCTAGCATGGGCCTAGTCTTTCTGTGGGCTGTCTTGAACTTAAACATCATGGAGGGCATGGATGGAATGGGATTGTGCTGATTTTGCAGTGTTTTTCGATTTTTGGGGGTGTTCATGGGGAGGGACAGGCCATGTGGCTGGTGGCCATTTTGAGTGCAGCTACAGGCACTGGCCATGTGCTGGCAGGCAAGTTGCCATTTTGAATGCAGGCTTTGTTGTTAGGCCTCCAACCATTTTGCCTACTTTTCAACCTTTATTTATGCCCAGGGGTAGTGAGTCTAGCATGGGCCTAGTCTTTCTGTGGGCTGTCTTGAACTTAAACATCATGGAGGGCATGGATGGAATGGGATTGTGCTGATTTTGCAGTGTTTTTCGATTTTTGGGGGTGTTCATGGGGAGGGACAGGCCATGTGGCTGGTGGCCATTTTGAGTGCAGCTACAGGCACTGGCTATGTGCTGGCAGGCAAGTGGCCATTTTTAATGCAGGCTTTGTTGTTAGGCCTCCAAACATTTTGCCTACTTTTCAACCTTTATTTATGCCCAGGGGTAGTGAGTCTTGCATGGGCCTAGTCTTTCTGTGGGTTGTCTTGAATTTAAACATTATGGAGGGCATGGATGGATTGGGATTGTGCTGATTTTGCATTGTTTTTCGATTTTTTTGTGCTGTATAACTGAACTGATGTTCCTCTGTCTTCCATTTTTTTTAGGTGCACAAGACTCAAGAGAACCACCAGTGCCAGGAAGAAGTCCTGCAGCGGTGTGTGTGTGCAGCATAACGTCACGCGACGTCACGTCTGGCCTCAGACAACTCTACAATTCGTGCAACTGCGGCCTGCTGTCTGACCTGCTCTGAAGAAGATGGCCCCAAAGAAAGGTCTCCGTAGCTCCTCTAGCAAGAAAGTTGCTAGTAAGGAGCAGAAGAAGCAAGTTACCAAGGAGGCTGGTGTGCCACCCCCCACGTTTTTTGGGAGAAAAAAAAAAGTACGCCTGCAGCAGCAGGATCTGCTGGGGACCAAGCTGGGAGCAGCACCCCTGCTCCATTGGGTTCAGTGCCTCCACCACCACGCCAACTTAAGTCAAAGCCCTTGAGTGCTTCAGAGGCAGTCAGTGTACTTCTCCAATCACCATCGACCAGTGATGTTGGCTCATCGCAAGAAAGTAGCAGCAATGTCCCTGAATCAACACAGGTTGTTGTAACTCATCTGACAAGTGTTGAACAACCACAGCCGCAACAACAACACCATGTGCAAGTACACGCCCAAGTACATGTGGAAGGAGAGGCAGCAAAAGGAGATGCGCAAGCAAAGGTGCATGGAGGTTCACAAGTGCCCACAATAGTTGTTCCTCCCGAAGTAGGGGCACATCAGGAAATCGACAATGAAGCCGAGGTATCCTTGGAAGCCACTCCTCCTGATGATCATTCATTGTCTTCCACATCTCTAGCAAGGAAAAGATCAAGGGGGGTGTCTACATCTTCTTCAAGCCCACCTCGTTCTGATGCAAGTGATCTGTCTTGGGAACCACAACTGCGGTCTGACAGTGAGGCACACCATGATCTGACACCGGTACCTAAGCGTAAAAGGAAGGTCGTCCAAAAACTCAAACCTATGGAGTGTGATGAGGCTCAACAAGAAGTGACAGATACTGCTGGTGATGAAGCCTCTCACGATGACGACGAGCCAGTCATCACAAAGGTCACTGCAGCCCCACCGGGCATGCAGCAAAGAGACATTTTGACCCTATCCCGAGAAGCTGCTGAGCGTGATGATGATGTCGGCGAGGAGGCAATGGAAATGGAATCATTAGATTTGGAGTTAAGTAGTACACCAAAACCTACTGCTTCCATATTTCTTCCTCGCAAGAAGGTACCCACCTCGTCCTCAACCTCAATTCGTGGTGATGAAAGTGCAAAACGTACTGAAGTTCGGCAATCCACATCCTCCACTTCATCTGGCATTAGCAGCAGGACCACCACCACCAGTATCGCCGCCTCCTCCGGCCCCCCAAGACATTTCAAGTCTCCAGTTTGGGACTTCTTTAGTGTTTGCCCAAAAAGGGAAAACGTAGCCATTTGTAGCATTTGTAAGCTTCAAGTTAGTCGTGGTAAGTTTGGTACCAACTATGGTACCGGAGGCTAGAGAGGTCATCTTAGGAGAACGCACGATGTCCAATGGTTTGCGCACCTACACACGATCAAGGAAGTCCGAATTGCACGCAATGAAAACGTTGATTTTTCATCTGATGATGACGAGGAGGAAGAAGACGATTCAAACACTTCACTTACACCCAGTACCCCTGTCAGCAGCACACCCCATGTGAGCCACACTAAGAGTGTGGGAAAGAGTGAGACATCAATGCGGAAAAGTTCATCAGCGAGCGTAACTGGGTCGAAGATATCATCATCATCCCGTAAATCCTTGGTCCAGGGCAACATTAAAAAGATGTTGTTTACAGAAGCGCAATATGAACGCAACCACCCAATGACGCGTCTGTATAACACTAAGCTGGCTAAAATGCTAGCTCTGGACCTTCTCCCTTTTTCTTTTGTAAAAGGGGTTGGTTTTCTAGAATTAGTGGCAGCGCTCTGCCCTAAATGGAAGGTTCCTAGCCGGTTCTATTTTGCCCGAGTTGCGGTTCCAGCACTACATGAAGATGTTCTGAAGGTGATTGGGGCAGCTTTGCAGAAGAGTGCTGTTCACACTATACATCTGACAACAGACATGTGGACCAGTGGCGCAGGCGCTGATTACATGTGCATCACTGCACACTGGGTCTCTTTTTCAGGGGCTAAAGCAAAGCTAAACACAGGTGTTGACACGAACATTGTTTTTAAAGCTGCTCGGAAACATGCAACACTAGCCATGTTTGGTTTGGAGAAACGTCACACAGCAGAAAACATTTGGATGTCTTTAACACAAAGGTCCTTAACTGGCTGTCCCCACTAAAACGCCGGGTTGGTTATGTTTCCACGGACAATGGCGCCAATATAGTTAAGGCCATGAGGGACGGTGACTATTTCAGAGTGCCGTGTTTGGCGCACTGTATAAACCTGGTTGTCCAAAAATTCTTGGCTAATAAAGCCAGTGCAGCGTACAGTGTATTGGACAACTGCCGAAAAATGTGCAAGCATTTCAGCCATTCTTTTAAGGCCCGGAAGCAGCTGAGGAGCCTGCTATATCAACGTAAAATGCCAGTGAAAGCACTCATCCAGGAGGTGGTAACACGTTGGAACTCAACCTTCTACATGCTTGAGCGTCTGTATGAGCAGTATACGGAACTCGATCAATATTTCCTTACAGAGGGTACAGAGGAGCTGAGGATGGGTGGGCCGCAATGGAACATAGTTCAAGGCCTGACACGCATGCTTCGTCCTTTTGAGTTCTTCATGCGTGCAGTCAGCAAGGAGGACTCTAATTTGGGAAAAGCTATCCCATTGTTGTACATGCTGGAGGACCAACTGAAGGAGGTGTGTTCTGTGTTTGAAAAAGATGACAAAAACCAAGACTCTTTGCTTCTGGCTGAGCAATTATTAGAGCTCCTACAAGGTGATGAACGTCTTAAAAAGATCTACTCAGAACAGCATTACATTTGTGCTACTATTCTGGATCCACGCTACAAAAAGGCGCTGGCAGGCCAAGCATTCTTTCCTTTTGATGATGAACATGTTCCAAAGTACAAACGTTGGCTAGCCTTGTCAGCCAAGAGGTTTGAAAGAGAACGGCTGGAAATTGAAGGAAATGGCAGTACATCAGCAGGCCATCCCCAGTCAAAACAATCCACTTCTGCACCTGTGGCTGTGGCACAAGTGACCTCTCAGCCGTTAAAGACACCGGCAACCGGATCATCTGCACGAAACACAACAGAAACATTGGAGGCTGAAGAGGATTGGCTAGCTCTGCGTGGGTTTGGTTCTCAAAAGGTCAGAGGCACAGCAAGAGCTAAGCAAAGTGGAGGAACCTTGGATGAGGACCTTGAGTCGATGGTGAAGGACTATCTGAATGACTCAACAGAGGTCTATGTTAATTCTGACCCATTGGCGTATTGGCATGGGAAAAAAGAATTGTGGCCACAGCTCACCAACCTGGCTTTAAACTACTTGTCTTGCCCACTCGCAAGCGTGTCTTCTGAACGGGTTTTCAGTGCTGCTGGTGGCATTGTAACTCCCAAACGGAGCCGCCTCTCACCCAAAAATGTGGAGAGGTTAACAATGATCAAGATGAATCAGCACCTCATACCACCAGATTTCAGAGTACGAGAGAGCGTGCCGGATGAAGAGGAGGTGGCCTGCAACATAGATGAGGGAATTTCTACTCTGTCAGGTGACACTGAGCTCACCCTGCCTGAATTCGCAGAGTATGATGACAAAGCCTTATTCTCATTCCTGGACCGTGATACCGAGCCCTGAAAATGAGACAACGAATCAATAACTTTCTTTTTCGTCCCTATTCACTTTTATTCCTGTGTGTCTGTCTTTCTTTGTTATGCACAGTTAATATATTTCAAACTTTAATCAGATAATCACAAAATCAAGCCCATCAGCAGAACTGTCTTCGCTGGTTTGCTAATTGATTTGAAGTTGCCGCAGTCTGCATTCCTCAGGTTCACAAGTTCAGAAGAACATGCTCCTCTATCCTCCTCCTCCAGACTCCTATTTCCATCAAACCAGAGGGCTGGTTTACGCCCAATGAAGAAAGACTCAGCACTTGTGGGGGTGTTGTTGTACCTCTTTGCAGGTGAGTTGACGGCTCTGGGACCATTGTTGGGAAGCTCTAATACCGGATAAAAGTGTTTTGGACCAAATCCCAGGCGGAAATTTTTTTGTGTTTTTGATGACTTGCTTGCCTTTGAGGTGCTCTTAGGGGGGGTTCCGTCTGTTTGTGGGTGAGTTTCATGGTCTGGGAGCACTGCTGGGACACTCTAATCTTGATTGCATTTGCTTTTCAGGAAATCCGTTGTGGCAACCCCGACTTATGGCCTAGCTACGCAGTGCGTTTGGACCGAAGGCCGAGAAATATTGCAAGTATGAGATTTTGCTTTTGGCCTGTTTGGGGGTGTTATGCTTCTTGGCGGGTGGGTTGGCGTGTCTTGGGGAATTCCTGGGAAGGTCTAATACCGGGTAGAAGTGGTTGGGACAAAATCCAGGCCGATTTTTTTTTGGCTATTTCTGACATTTTGCTCAATGTAGCGTTTTCGGGGGCCTGTTTGGGGGGCTTCCTGGTGTTTGTGGGTGGGTTTCGGGGTCTGGGCGCACTGCTGGCTATATATACTTTACTTTGCAAGAGGTTTGAAGCAAATCCATGGTGGCAGATGGGAGTTAGGGCCTAGCTGCAGAGCGCGCGCGGAGTGATTTGTGAAATTTGTGAAAAATTTACTAAGCCCCCATTTTTGTACTTTTGCTCTTTGGCTGTTTGGGGGTCTTCTACTCGTTTTATCCTGGGTTGACGGCTCTGGGGCCATTGCTGGGAAGCTCTAATACCGGATAAAAGTGTTTTGGACCAAATCCCAGGCGGAAATTTTTTTGTGTTTTTGATGACTTGCTTGCCTTTGAGGTGCTCTTAGGGGGGGTTCCGTCTGTTTGTGGGTGAGTTTCGTGGTCTGGGAGCACTGCTGGGACACTCTAATCTTGATTGCATTTGCTTTTCAGGAAATCCGTTGTGGCAACCCCGACTTATGGCCTAGCTACGCAGTGCGTTTGGACCGAAGGCCGAGAAATATTGCAAGTATGAGATTTTGCTTTTGGCCTGTTTGGGGGTGTTATGCTTCTTGGCGGGTGGGTTGGCGTGTCTTGGGGCATTCCTGGGAAGGTCTAATACCGGGTAGAAGTGGTTGGGACAAAATCCAGGCCGATTTTTTTTGGCTATTTCTGACATTTTGCTCAATGTAGCGTTTTCGGGGGCCTGTTTGGGGGGCTTCCTGGTGTTTGTGGGTGGGTTTCGGGGTCTGGGCGCACTGCTGGCTATATATACTTTACTTTGCAAGAGGTTTGAAGCAAATCCATGGTGGCAGATGGGAGTTAGGGCCTAGCTGCAGAGCGCGCGCGGAGTGATTTGTGAAATTTGTGAAAAATTTACTGTCCCCATTTTTGTACTTTTGCTCTTTGGCTGTTTTGGGGTCTTCTACTCGTTTTCTCCTGGGTTGACGGCTCTGGGGCCATTGCTGGGAAGCTCTAATACCGGATAAAAGTGTTTTGGACCAAATCCCAGGCGGAAATTTTTTTGTGTTTTTGATGACTTGCTTGCCTTTGAGGTGCTCTTAGGGGGGGTTCCGTCTGTTTGTGGGTGAGTTTCGTGGTCTGGGAGCACTGCTGGGACACTCTAATCTTGATTGCATTTGCTTTTCCGGAAATCCGTCGTGGCAACCCCGACTTATGGCCTAGCTACGCAGTGCGTTTGGACCGAAGGCCGAGAAATATTGCAAGTATGAGATTTTGCTTTTGGCCTGTTTGGGGGTGTTATGCTTCTTGGCGGGTGGGTTGGCGTGTCTTGGGGCATTCCTGGGAAGGTCTAATACCGGGTGGAAGTGGTTGGGACAAAATCCAGGCCGATTTTTTTTTGGCTATTTCTGACATTTTGCTCAATGTAGCGTTTTCGGGGGCCTGTTTGGGGGGCTTCCTGGTGTTTGTGGGTGACTTTCGTGGTCTGGGAGCACTGCTGGGACACTCTAATCTTGATTGCATTTGCTTTTCAGGAAATCCGTCGTGGCAACCCCGACTTATGGCCTAGCTACGCAGCGCGTTTGGACCGAAGGTCGAGAAATATTGCAAGTATGAGATTATGCTTTTGGCCTGTTTGGGGGTGTTATGCTTCTTGGCGGGTGGGTTGGCGTGTCTTGGGGCATTCCTGGGAAGGTCTAATACCGGGTGGAAGTGGTTGGGACAAAATCCAGGCCGATTTTTTTTTGGCTATTTCTGACATTTTGCTCAATGTAGCGTTTTCGGGGGCCTGTTTGGGGGGCTTCCTGGTGTTTGTGGGTGAGTTTCGTGGTCTGGGAGCACTGCTGGGACACTCTAATCTTGATTGCATTTGCTTTTCAGGAAATCCGTCGTGGCAACCCCGACTTATGGCCTAGCTACGCAGTGCGTTTGGACCGAAGGCCGAGAAATATTGCAAGTATGAGATTTTGCTTTTGGCCTGTTTGGGGGTGTTATGCTTCTTGGCGGGTGGGTTGGCGTGTCTTGGGGCATTCCTGGGAAGGTCTAATACCGGGTGGAAGTGGTTGGGACAAAATCCAGGCCGATTTTTTTTTGGCTATTTCTGACATTTTGCTCAATGTAGCGTTTTCGGGGGCCTGTTTGGGGGGCTTCCTGGTGTTTGTGGGTGACTTTCGTGGTCTGGGAGCACTGCTGGGACACTCTAATCTTGATTGCATTTGCTTTTCAGGAAATCCGTCGTGGCAACCCCGACTTATGGCCTAGCTACGCAGCGCGTTTGGACCGAAGGTCGAGAAATATTGCAAGTATGAGATTATGCTTTTGGCCTGTTTGGGGGTGTTATGCTTCTTGGCGGGTGGGTTGGCGTGTCTTGGGGCATTCCTGGGAAGGTCTAATACCGGGTAAAAGTGGTTGGGACAAAATCCTCGCGGAAAAGCCTTTTGGCACTTTTTGTAACTTAGGGTTCGTTAGGGTTAGCCCTAGCAGCAGGATTGCATGTGTTTCGGGGTGTTCTAGATTTTTGCTACTGAGTTCTGGGGTCTTAGAGCACTCGCGAGAATGTGTAATTTTGGTTGCAAGTCATTTGAAGAAAATCCATGGTGGGAAAGGGGGGATTTGGCATAGTTAAAGAAAGCCTTTGCCACTATTCTTAACTTAGGGTTCGTTAGGGTTAGCAGTATTTCTATTGCATGTGTTTGAGTGGGGGGGATTTCGAGTCTTGGAGCGATGCTGGCTATGGCTACTTTTGCTTGGTTGCTTGCAAGTGGTTTGAATGCAATCCACGGTGGGTAAGGGGTAATTAGGAAGGGGGTACTTCGGCCTACTTTTACTTTCAAAGTAAGTTTTGTCACCAGTTTTCTGCTAGGCCTCGTTTTTTGAGATTTGATTGGGGGTCTTCTACATTTTTGCGACTGGCTTTAGTAAGGGTCTGGGTGGGAGCACTGCTAGGAAGATCTAATTTTGTTCTAAAACACAGTTTACAGTGCACCTAGCTTGAGGGGCAAGATCCGCTACATTAATTTGCCCATACTTATTTATCCTTCAAAAGGTGACTCAGAGTACGCACTTTCAAAAATATTGTACTGTCTACTAGGAAAATCAAATTGTGACTTTTTGCACTCCACAGCCTACATACCTTATATTTATTTATCAGTGGTGTTGTAATATTATATCACTTCCTGTTTTTCGTTGAATAATTACAGGCCGGGTTTCAGTCTCTGCAATGGGGAAAAAGGATGGAGTCACAGTAGCGAGCCACAATTCAGCATCAGGCAGGCAGTGGACAGGGTGTCTTCTGGTGACCAACATCGATGGACGAAGCGTCGGCTGCAATGGAGGAGTGCCGCTAATAGGAGGATTTTTTTACTTACCACTTCCAACAGGACCACTACAACCACATAGATACAGTATCCCTTGCCTTTTTCTCTGACTGTGACTGCATTTCTTGGATCTCTCTCTGCTTCTAAATTGATCCCTTAACACATCACTTAGTCCACTCCACTATCACATCTGCACCACACATAGTCATTTGTAAGTGCTCCTACGTAATTCGCAAGTCGCAGCACGCCCCAGGCCGTAGAGGACTGGGATGGCCCCAATGATGAAGCATGTCACCAAGGGGCAACCCTGGTGAGTGAGGGGACACCGAGAAAACAAGCAATTTCTCCTTTTCTATCTACTATACCTTCCAGACCAACCCCACTGAGTGTTGTTGTGAATGGATTTATAGTGAGCAGCAAGGCTCTCGGGTATCTGGCTAAGTACAGAGACCTTATGTTGAATATCGTTATCAATAATTCCACACAGGCCCTGTACTGTCGCGTTCTTTCTTCCACAGTTGTCGAATGTACTACTCACTTTTCACTGACATGCATGCAGTAGTGCATGCACTTTCAAAGATTGACGGATAGGTTTGTACCCAAAGAATTGTTTATGTTCCATTGTTTGTCTATGCTGTGCTTTTTTTTACAGGGTGTCTTCTGGTGACCAACATCGATGGACGAAGCGTCGGCTGCAATGGAGGAGTGCCGCTAAAAGGAGGATTTTTTTTCTGCAGGCAACTTACTTACCACTTCCAACAGGACCACTACAACCACATAGATACAGTATCCCTTGCCTTTTTCTCTGACTGTGACTGCATTTCTTGGATCTCTCTCTGCTTCTAAATTGATCCCTTAACACATCACTTAGTCCACTCCACTATCACATCTGCACCACACATAGTCATTTGTAAGTGCTCCTACGTAATTCGCAAGTCGCAGCACGCCCCAGGCCGTAGAGGACTGGGATGGCCCCAATGATGAAGCATGTCACCAAGGGGCAACCCTGGTGAGTGAGGGGACACCTAGAAAACAAGCAATTTCTCCTTTTCTATCTACTATACCTTCCAGACCAACCCCACTGAGTGTTGTTGTGAATGGATTTATAGTGACCAGCAAGGCTCTCGGGTATCTGGCTAAGTACAGAGACCTTATGTTGAATATCGTTATCAATAATTCCACACAGGCCCTGTACTGTCGCATTCTTTCTTCCACAGTTGTCAAATGTACTACTTACTTTTCACTGACATGCATGCAGTAGTGCATGCACTTTCAAAGATTGATGGATAGGTTTGTACCCAAAGAATTGTTTATGTTCCATTGTTTGTCTATGCTGTGCTTTTTTTTACAGGGTGTCTTCTGGTGACCAACATCGATGGACGAAGCGTCGGCTGCAATGGAGGAGTGCCGCTAAAAGGAGGATTTTTTTCTGCAGGCAACTTACTTACCACTTCCAACAGGACCACTACAACCACATAGATACAGTATCCCTTGCCTTTTTCTCTGACTGTGACTGCATTTCTTGGATCTCTCTCTGCTTCTAAATTGATCCCTTAACACATCACTTAGTCCACTCCACTATCACATCTGCACCACACATAGTCATTTGTAAGTGCTCCTACGTAATTCGCAAGTCGCAGCACGCCCCAGGCCGTAGAGGACTGGGATGGCCCCAATGATGAAGCATGTCACCAAGGGGCAACCCTGGTGAGTGAGGGGACACCTAGAAAAAAAGCAATTTCTCCTTTTCTATCTACTATACCTTCCAGACCAACCCCATTGAGTGTTGTTGTGAATGGATTTATAGTGACCAGCAAGGCTCTCGGGTATCTGGCTAAGTACAGAGACCTTATGTTGAATATCGTTATCAATAATTCCACACAGGCCCTGTACTGTCGCATTCTTTCTTCCACAGTTGTCGAATGTACTACTTACTTTTCACTGACATGTATGCAGTAGTGCATGCACTTTCAAAGATTGATGGATAGGTTTGTACCCAAAGATTTGTTTATGTTCACAATTGTTTGTCTATGCTGTGCTATTTTTTCTTGTCTCCCAAAACCTTTCCCAAAAACCCCCGTACCCATCCATTTTTCAAACCCTAACCCTCTTCCCCCGGGCTGTGTGGTTTTGATTGATGTGTGACTAAATGACAGCAATAAATCCACACACTTGCTGGGGAGGATAAGGTGATAGCAACAGGCTGGTGAAGAAATCCGAGGATATATTCTTACTCTGCTTGACAAAGAACCATTGCTAATGTGAAAGAACTTCAACCGAATTAGTAGTTATACTTTACCATTTGTTAGGCTACAATGTGGCACTGTTCTACTGTACTTCTGTCACCTGCTATATTCTCAGTTGTACCGTTGAATTGCTCAGGAGGACAAACCAGATTTCATTTTCTTTTTTTTCATAGGCATGCAACTGCCACTGTGTCACACCACTAGTACCACCGCTATGAGGAAATTTTATCCGACCAAGATTGCCAACCATATTCGCTGTTTCCCGTGGAGCCAGCCCTGGGTCTAGCCCTACTTTCAAACACAAATTACAGGTAAGATAAGCGTTTGGTGGTTTGGGGGTATAATGGAGTATTAGTACGAGAGACGAGAGACTGAAGGTAGTACTACTAAAGTCCTAGGACTCTTGGATTCACTTCGTCTGTGAGAGGCACTTAGTGTTGAAAACATTTGGGCATTTACACTTAAAGGAAGAAAATGGAACTAAACTTTCAGGAAAACAAAGTCAACGTTAAACCCCCACCCACCAGGCAAGCAGTAAGAAACGGGTATGCTCAGATAAAGTTTGAAAAAGTATATTTATATCCCTAACAAAATAATCTCCCGCAAGACCCTCCCTAACCCCAACGATTGTCCTTCAAAAGTCCCCAAAAACCCAACTCCCAATTCCCACCCCCCAAAAGTCTCTAAAAAAGGGGCAAGGGACACTATGGGCGGATGCTGTCAACTTTTTGGGCCAGGGCATCATGCTCCTGGCGGAGCAAGGCGTGCTCTACGCGGAGCCCCTCCAACTGGTTGGAAAAGTGGTGGAGCTCCTGCTGGAGGCGGGACACCATCAGGGTACTGCGGCGCAGGCGTGCCTTCAATGCCTTGTAGGTGCAACGGCTGTGAGAGGAAGCTGTAGCTGTTGTCCTTGCTACTCGGCGGTGGCGTTTGGCTTTGGCAGCCCGGCTCAGTCTGGGTGGACCACTGTGCTGGGTGGCACTGGCAGCCCGTGGGGGAATGGAGGCCGATGCAGACGACGTAGTTGTTGTGGTCGACTGCACACTTTCTTCGTCCTCCAGGGCCACCAGCCGCCGATATTCGGCCACAGTGGCATCGATCCTCCGTTGCCGGGCCGCTCTAGCCAGCTCCTTCCTCCTTATTCGTTTGGAAGGAGAACCTATATGAAGAAAGAAAGACATAGTCTGTAACCAATGCTCCTTAAGATTAACTCAATCATTCAGCAGAAATTTGTGTTGCACTACAACTAGCAACTTGCAAACGCATTACATAACTATTGAGGCCAGTATCTATCTAACCTCACACTTCTTCATCCTTGCTCTAACATTAGTGGGAGTTTAAGGAACAAATTCTACGAGCACTATGGACTTCCATTGGAGTCGACTATGAAAGTACACCAGTCTTATTCTTCTTCTTGTCTCTTGTTTTGGAAAATTGGTACGTTATCTTCTGCAAGCCGGCATAATGCCAGCGCAGTAAACTTGCACCCGAGAAAAAGAGACGCACGCCATGAGGAGTGACCTAGACTTGCGTTGCGTTACTGTACCCGTCCAGTACATGCAGGTGGTGAAGCTCTTACTTTTCTATTACGGGTGGCACTGAGAATACTCTGTTACAACTCAAGGGCTACTGCTTAATTAATTTAACTTTCACCCTACAGTGGAAATGAGTACTAGAAATGGAAAATTGAAGAAGATAAATAATCTGATTATCTATCACTTCACATGGGATGTTTTTGCTTATATATGGGATGACTTTAGGTGCTTTGCTTTTTATTGAGTGACCAGTGATACATCCACACATGAATGACTGAGTACTACTAAACTTATTAAGAGAGGTAGGGAGTGGCCACCGTAATAACCGGATCTATGCAGTGCTTGCAATACAAACTACTGCTACTATTGATGGTAGTATTTGGACAAAATTAAAAGTTCTTTTCCTTGCCTTTCCTACACTGGAACGGACGTGCGGGTGCAGTGTTACATGCTCTTCAAAGTTACACTTAGTTCATCCACTGACCGTCTACTCTCTCTAGATCATGGGTACTCACAAACTTTCTCTCAGGGGCTACATTTACAGTGTAGTTTGGGGCCGAGGAACGCACTGGTGGGGGCGGAGTCAGAGGGGGCGGGGCTAAAGCAAAACGATAACTTGTGACCATGAGGTTGCACACAGGTCCCTGCAGCAGATGCCCTCACCCACTGAGCCACCAGACCCAGCATTTACATACATCTCTCTCCCTCATGCTCTCCCTCCTGCCCTCCCTCTCCATCTCTCTCTCCCTCCTGCCCTCCCTCTACCTCCCCCTCTGTCATCTCACTGTGTGTGTGTCTATCTGTGTCAGCCTTCAGCCCGGGTTGAGACCGCTTCCTCAACGCGCACACACAGACAACAACACCAAAGTACTTAACAGGTCTTTAAAAGACCATTAACATATTATCGAGGCTTTGTTTGTTGTAGCGCCCCTGCTTCTCCACCCTGACAATCACTGCTTGCCCGGCCCCACAGAGGCTTTGTACTATTTCACCTCTTTGTGGCCTTGCTTCTCCACTCTGCTCTGTGGGGGCCGGGGGAGCAGTGATTGTCAGAGTGGAGATGCAGGGGCGCTAACAGGTGAAATACAAAAAAGCCTCTGCTCTGTGGGGGCCGGGGGAGCAGTGATTGTCTGCAAGGTCTGCGCACCGCCAAGGAAGGCTTTCCGGGCCACCACCGGCCCGCGGGCCGTACTATGAGTACCCCTGCTCTAGATACACATATGCTATCTAAGAGTCAGATAGTAGCATGATCCAGGTATATGGACACATACAGTTTCTGTGTCACCCACCCAGGCTGTTGTCGTTCCACCCATCATTGCTTCATCATTCACCCAGCCATGCATCTCATATTCTTGCCTTCCCAGCTAGTCTTTAATCTCAATAAGTAAGGAATATATAAGAGCTTACCTCTGGCCGCCACCACCACCGTCTCAACTCTCACAGCCGCCGCCTCCTCCCCTGAAGAATCGCCCTCCGCCTCCGTGTCGAGCACCACCACCTCCACACTGGCCCCGCCACCAGATGTTCCACCTACAAAGTACATTTAAGAATGTTAGAATAAAGCACTCACTAGTCTTTGGTCTAGGAATGAAGACATGTGAAAACAATGTAATTTGTGACTGTCTACGTTAAAGTTAAAAAAAATGTCCCTTTTTCCAGGGAAGGTTGTCTTGCTGCACTTTTTGGCACAACTGATGAAGGCTGTTTTTTTAACACGCACCATTTTTCTCCACACAGACAGAAGATGGACTTCTAACAACAAGATCAAGTTGAAACCAGGTGAGAGCTCGGCTCGACCACAAGAAATGTCTTCAATTAATCGTCAGCACTAACCACTTTTCCATTATCAGTTAAACGTTTAGTTTTATTATGACTTCATTTTAATAAATGTGTTTACTTTTAATAAAGCTTTTAAACTTAAATACAATCTGTGTATTTTGGTCCAGACTAGAGTGACTGAGCGAAAGGTTTTGCAATTTTTGCAAGCATGAGTCCAGATAGAACACTTCAGAAGACATTATGGACAATCCCAGAGGACTGCACTAAGTTGATAGAGCTATTGCTGACTAGAATCATGGGAGTTTCTCCAACCGTGCAATCTTAGTTAGCTACACAGACAGACTAATAAGAATAATCTAGTAATACCACAGGGAGTCATAGTAGAGGCAGGATAAGAATTTAGATACAGTCTACAAGAAGAGCAAAGACAATTTTGAAAAAAGTCAAATGAGGAACGCTAGGAAAAATAGGTACTAGTCTAAAATGAAAACTTACTGGGGCCAGCAGAGGAGCCCTCGCCTGCCCGATCCTGGCCCTGTTGAACAGCATCCGCCGCCTGCTGCTCCTGTGTCCTCCTCTCGCCCCTGGGGGGAGCTGACGTACAACATGAAAGAAAGAACAGAAAACATGGATGATTGTTGCTTGTCAATGTCAACCAAATCAAACATTTCAAAAGAACAATAACAAAATATTTCCGCGAAATTATATTGATTAGGGTTAGTTTTCATTTATTTGCGGACCTGTGACTTCGAAAGTCATGTAACTCACTAAACAAAGTACTGAAACGTTCACCTAGGACTGGCAGGCAGCAGTCCGCAGGCAAGACGCAAAGTGACAGACAAACTCCATTGTGATTTCAGTCAGATCAGTGACAACACTAACAGTTGCCTGCTACATTACCAGTCATTTAAATAGTCAAACTATCAATCCACCGCCACTATTTTTCTTATTGTCAGGGGTACAAAGGAAGGGGCAGATTTAAGCCCCTTGCGGCTCTTTTGCGCCGTTCTTGCGTGACTTTTGTGACGCAGCAGCTAAACAAAAAAGGGCGCCATGGTGCGGCGTATAATATTATAACAACCTGACGCATTTGGGAGATGCATCCCGTTATAAAGCCCTGCGTCATCAGGGGGCGTTCCGGCGCAAGGGAGGGCATTCCTGCGCTGGAACACATCCTAATAGTGGCTGAGGGAAATCTACAAAATTTCAATCAGTCACCTTTAGGACAATGATGCGTCACACAAACCCTGCACCTGCTTGAAGCAGACGTACGGCTTGACCCAGCATTGGGGAGATAGGGTACCCCAGAGCATTGCTGGAGCTGCGCCATCGTTGCGACGCAACTCCAGCAGTAAAGCTTCGGTGACGTTTTGGGCCCATGGTGCGCCGCATTGCAAATACGGCGCACCATGTTTGGTGGTGGTAGCGGGCCGCACAATTAATGGCGCATCCCTGCTACTTTGCAGGGATGCGACGGTAATTGCAATTCTGCCCCTTAGGGGCATACTTACTTACGCGTTCTGGCGCATCTCCAGAGATGCGCCAGATCAAATGCGTCACGCAAAACTACCCTTGCGACACGGCAGATGCGCCTCATTTACAATGCGGCGCACCCTGGCGCAAGGGTAGGCACTTGCGTGACGCATCTCGTCACGTAAGAGCGGCGCATCGCTGGAGTCACGTCGCCAACGCAATGCAACTCCAGTAATGCTCAGGGCCACCCAATACTTAACATGCTGTGTCAGTCCTTTCGCCTGCTTCGAGCAGACATAAGGAATTGAATTGACGTAGCAGCGTCGCAGAAGTGCATGCGTTAAATCTTGTAGATTTCACGCAGGCAATTTTGCGAGGCGCACAGCCGCCGGACCGCCCACCCTGCGTACTAGGAACGCACCCATTGTGGTGCAGGCCCATGGCTTTATAACGTGACGCATCTCCCTAGATGCGTCATGTCGTAAATGACTCGCAGGGATGCGGCACGTTTACGCCGCTGTTGCGTCACGCAAGGCAACGTAAACGTGGCGCAAGGGGCTTGTAAATGTAATCTGCCCCCTAGTGTCTAGCATTACGCAGTTCTGTAAAGTACACTCATACATAATAGTTACTCAGGCCAATGAGACCACGAAATAGAAAACAAATAAGCATAGTAGCAACGCCACTGAGAAGGAGAGCAGTGCACCTGAAATGCACAGAAGATTTTGAAATATAATTTAACTACAATGTAATCGTCATCAGCGGCATTATTGGCTTGCTCCATGTAAAAAACAAATATTTGCAATACAACAACACAGAGCAGGAGAAAACATCATAGTAGTGAGTGATTAAATGGCTACTACTACTCACCAAGCCCGGGGATCTCCAAGCCGAGCTGGTCCAGCAGGTCGCGCTCGCGGTCCAGGAGGTCCGTCCAGCGATGGGTGACCTGGCTGTAGGTGCGCTGGACCCCGTAGAGGTGGGATATGGCCCAGCACACCTTCTCCCACCGCTTCCGGCGCTCCCGCATGTTGTAGCCGCCGGCCGCGATCCTGCCGCCTCCCGCGATGGTCCTGGGCAGGCGGCGCTGGACGAAGTAGACCAGCGTGCCCACTTCCTCCGGGCTGAATATCTCCCGTCGCGTCACCTGCTCCCCCCTCAATCTCCCGCATGCTGTCCTGGCACTGGGTCCAGCACTACTCCCCGCCGCCGCTGCGGCCCTCAAGTGCCTGGGCAGCTTCACGGCGCCTGGCTTGACCATGGTCTGGGCAGGTAAGGTAGGAAGAAGTAGAAAATTAAGAAAGAATAGGATAGGGAAGAAGAAAAGAAAAGAGTTTAAAAAAGTAGTTTAAAAGTAAAGAAAAATAGCAGAAAAGACAAAAATATACAGCTAGGAAAAGAGAGGGATAGATAAGAAGCAAAATCGTTAAAAAAAAACTGAAAACAAGCAAAGGATGGCAAAGATACCAAGAGGATTAAACACCATGCCCAGACACAGGAAATGAATGAAAAACAAGATGGCCGGCGCCCGTTCACGAGCGCGAAAGTAAGTTCGCGCGATCTCGTGCGAACCTCTACTCGCAATGCGCTTACTGCGTGAGATTATACATAGCGGGCGGAAATGGAAATACGTCACGCAAACAAAATGGCCGCGCCCGTACTCGACCTTGGGGTAAATTTGCGTGTTGCGCTGCAAGCGGCTCGCGAATACTGCAAAAAAACTCGCGAAACAACAAGCCGCAAAAAAATAAAATGCTCATTCGCACGAATTGGCGGCTTCCGCGGTCGGTTTCGCACGACGCCGCGCCCCGCGAATAGCGCGAAAAAACCGAAAAACGATTTCAGCAAAAGCAAAAGCAATGAGCAGGTGCAAAAGGTCAACCTCATGATTTGTAACGATTCTCTGTAGTGCTTCCTGAGGGGGCCCTCCAGAATTCGGTTGCCTGCTTGCAACTATTGTGTGACCCTGCTCTGACCTTAACTGTATGCCACAAAGGTCCTGATTTACAGCTAAAGGAGCAGACAAGCAGGTGCCAGGCTGGAACTTGAAATTCTTTCAGTGACACATTAACTAGCCCCTAATTCATTATTGTCAGTTGGGGCAGGGCAGGTGTTGTTAATAAACTAACCCCAAATTAATTCATGTCAGTTCAAGCAGGGCAGGTGGGATTGCTTTCCCCCCCCCATCTTCTACAGTGATGATGAACCAGAGGGTGGCATTGATGTAACAGAGGGTGGCATGGGTCAAAGAGAGTATGCCAGTGGTGAAACAGAGGGTGCTGGGAGGCTGTGATGATGAACCAGACGTAGAAACAACATAGTCGCGACCGTTACGAGCCGACAAGTAAGTTCGCAATTGCGAACTAGTACCAAATCCTCGCGAACTGGTAGAAACACTTGCGAACACAAAAAAAAAAAAATCCGCAAATTCGCGAGAATTCGCGGATTTTGCGGATTGCCAATTCGCAAATCCGCAAAATTCGCGAACGCGAGATTCGCAAAATTCGCCCATGCTTAATTGAGACTAGACCTGATCCTCAGATACAAAGTAGAGGTCGATCACATACCAAAGAAACCTCTCACTAAAGGGCATCCTGGTCCAAAGTCACTTTACTCCATAAGAAATTACATGGTTAAAGCAGGGTAAAGGCTTTTGTAATAGCGGACACTGAAAGGTATGCAAATTTAGTAAGAATGGTAATGAAGTCACTCTTCAGATGATCCATAAGAAATGGAGAATTCCCAAAGTGATTACCTGCAGAACTGAATTTGTTGTTTACACAATAACATGCCCATGTGATAGATGGTATATAGGTTCCACTACATTTCCAGTGAAAAAAACGCAATCTCAAACACTGGAGAGCTATAACAGATACAGACTTCAGTTATAGTATCAAACATTTCAATGAAACCCACTGAGGTGACTGGACACAGAGTAAATATTTTGGCCTGGACATAGTCCCTAGACACCAAAGAGGGGGTAATTGGCTGTCTGCTTTATGCAGGCTGGAATCACAGTTGATTCAACAGGCTGGTTCAATTTTCCCACAGAAAATGAACAATGACGAAGAACTTTATTCATATTTATAAATGAATATGAATGCCTCCTGACTCTGTGAAGTTCACTTTTAACTACTTTACATTTTTACAGCTTGGTTCAGATTTTACATGCACAATACCATAGAAATGCACTTATGTTATACTTAGAGTTATTCAAGTAACTATAACTTGTGCTCCAAGGTAATTATAATTCGTGCTCGCAGCATGCACAGTTTTTTTTATCAATAAATTTACTGCAAATATTACACTGATACTGTAAATGATGTCATAGAAGATGTCATGAGTGATGTAATATCTGGGGTAATTAGCAGTGCATGACAAGAGCACGAGTTATAGCTACCTTAGGGCACGAGTTGTAGTTACCTGAAATAACTATAACAGCTGAATTTCTATGGTTTTGTGAGTGTAAAATCTGTACCTAACTCTAATGTCCCGTAAGCTTTGGTTTTTTAGTTAATTTCTAAGTTTTTTAAAAGTTCTGTTTCTTAACTGTAACGTCCCAGTAAACTTAGCTTTTTTCAGAGAATTTCTAGGGTTTTTGAATGGTAAGTAGGCTGCCCATTGCAATGCACAGTGAAGGGGGGTTGGACACAGGCCCTGGCCTGGCATTGTGCTGCCCACACCAAAGCTTGCTGCTCTTGCCCCCTCCTTCTTGCCATGCATTTTCGAAATTCATGCCCCTGCTCACTCATTACAGACCAGCGTGGCCGTTGTTCTGCCACTCCCCTTCCTGCATGGCCTGAACAGTTAGCTTTCTGCAACATACACCTCCTCCTAACCCTATGTTGCTAAGTTCATGCACCAGGCTCCTCCCTCCTGCCCGGCACAGTATGTTGTGCTACCACTGCCCTCCATTTGTCTTTATATAACTGCCCACTCCTCCTGCTCTCCATTGCCCAATTCTATGCCCCATCATTTCCCTCTTGCTTTGCCTCTGTGATTAGTTTGCTGCCCCTCCCCCCCTCCCCACTGCCCTCTGATGTCTGTGTGCATGCCCCTGCTCCCTACTTTCTGCCAGCCATGTTCCATGGACCTGCCACTGCCTCTCCAGTTGACTCTGTTCTGTTGAGCTGACGCTGCTCCTACAGCCTGTCTACCATGGTCAGATGGCTACTACCTGTCTCTGCCACCTCCACCCTGCTTGTTCAAATTCCATGCCCCTAACCTATCACCCCTGCCCCATGGTCCATTTTGCTGCCACTCCCTTCTTCCCTCCATGCTCTGTTGTGCTGTAACTGCTCCTCATGCCTGCCCTGCTTGCTCCATTGTGAAGCCCCTTATCTTGTGGGTGTCTAGCCCCTATCCCTCCCTTCAGTCTTTCATGGTCCTCTGCCCCATCCCTCTTGCCCACCATGGTTGTGGTGCTGCCACTAACTCTGCACTTGCCATGCCTGGTCCTCTGTGCTGCCAGAGCCCCTCTCACCAGCCCTGTGTGTTCAGCCTGCTGCCCCTGACCCCTTCCCACCTTTCCTCTGTGTGTTTTCCATTATAGTCTCACTATTGCTCTCAATGGTGTGTTGGGCTTCCAGTGCCCATCGTGACTGTCCTCCATAGTCAGTTTGCTGCTGCTGCCCTGCCCCCTTGTCCCTGCCCTCTGATATCCATATGCATGCTACTTTCTCCTTGCTCATGCCCTTCATGGTACATTACACTGCAACTGTCCCTCCTGTCTGTCTGGTATGGTCAACTTGCTGCCCTTGGCCCTTTTCCTTCTTCTCTCTGTTGTCCTTGTGCATGGCTCTGTCTCCTGCCCGTTGCTTCCATGGTCTGTTGTGCTGCACAGCTGTCCCACTTGCCCTGTGTGGTGTATTGTGCTGCTGCAACCCCTGACGCCTGCCTTGTAAGGTCAGTTTGGTGCACCTGCCCATATCCTTCCTGCTGTCTGTTATCCGAGTCTGTGTCCCTACCCCATTTCTCCCGCCCTCTGTGATTTAATGCACCATTCTTGGCAACATTTAAAACTTGGTAAGAGTGAGATTTTGATAAATAAAATCTGGGGAATTGATTTTTCTCATTGACTTACATTGATTTAAGGCAGGAGACAGATAAAATAAAGCCCCTATGGTTCTTAAAAACATCAGGAGCTTCCTACCTGAATCAGGTCTGTTCGCATGTATGGTTGTAGTGCCACTGCCTATTACTTCTGCACCCAAAGTTCTGTTATATTGCCACAGCCTCTCCTGCACATCCTGCATGGCTGGTTTGTTGCCACTTCCTCCCTTTCCTCTGCCCTCCATGGTTCATTGTGCTGCCACTGCTGAGAAAGCTGGAACCCGTCCCTTCAGCAACTTGATCAGTGGTTCTTGTTGTGTAGCTAAAAAAGGGTGAAGTAAAAACTCCTTTCAACAATATCCAAATTTCAGAGTGTACAAACTGCTATGCAATAACTCAGGTCAACAACTATACTCAGTTTAGTTTGTGTATTGCAAACTCTGAAACAGATTACTGTACACCAGTCTAAGCATAATGGCATAGAAGTACAAAGTAAAGAGGATGAAGCTGAATCTCCTGAACCGGTATCGGATCCCTACAAGTCTCTAACAGTCCCTACACCACCCTAAAGTGGAAATCCTTGTCTAAGACAAGTTTCAGTAAAGATGGGAAAAGGTGTCAGCCGTCAGAGCCATGCAAAGAAATAACTCCAACCGCGAACATGTAGCATAAAGTCACTGAAGCCATTGAAGAGGTCTATACCTCAGGGCATCCTAAAGCAAAAGTGTCAGCTGTCCCTAACTACGTTACAACATAATAAAATGCTGAATTAAGGCACCTCTCACTATTCTACTAACTCATCCGTTATCACATTTCTTCTTCTCAGGCCTCTCTATCTACTATGAACAATAACTCTTTCCCTCAACTAATACAACCTTGTCCACCTGCAGTGCGAAATCAAGATACATCCCACAATGCCAGCAAAATGTGAATTTAAACGTTAGCTGGAAAATAAATTGGAAAGGCATTTCAGACCTATAGTTAAGCTAAGTTAACAAACGCACAGTGTACATTATGTGCGTCCTTCTACAAGCAAATAAGCCATACTTTCGATATAGACTCTAAAAGTTACAAAGGACAAATCTTACTATATCAGTACCATGAATATAATATTAAACCACATTAGCAAACACGTTTAGTTTGTTGTCCCTTAACTAACTATTAATGGAAAATCCTGTCAGTTACATTTCTAGAATACAAATGTGATTATGGTAATCATGAGGATACTTTAACATCTCCTACTTCTCTTTCTGTTTGTTCACATATTAGTCACACAGAATATATGTGAGTGCAGACTACTCGTGATTATAGCACACTCTTACTGTTAAATCACAAAGGGAGCCACAATTTCTCACCTTCACTGCCACTGCCCCTCCTGTCTGCCCAGCCTCATCAACTTGTTGCCTCTGCACCGTACTCAATGCCCTCAACTATCTGAGTCTGTACCCCTGCATCGCACAATATTCTAATGAACAACTAGATTGCTAAAGTTCTATGGGCCTAATTTATGAAAAGTAACGCATCGCTGCGTGAAAACTGCTATGCAGCACTTTTTATTGCACCCTCTTTGCGGCATGCTGGATTCGTCATATTTACAGCATGACGCATCTTGTCGGAAGGAGTTACAGATACGGCAGAATTTGTGATGTATCTGTAGGTGCAATAATTGCGCATTGCTGGAGTGTGTCACAAAAGTGATGCAACTGCAGCAATGGGTCATTTGACATGGGCAAGTCCCATTTCAAATGTGCCTGCGTCAGTCTGACGCCTGCTGTGAGGCAGGCGTAAGATATTGACAAATTTGTGTCCTAGAAGTGGTGCAGTGAAATCTCATAGATTTCACCTCGTCACTTCTACGAGGCTTACTTGCGTCGGAATGCCCACCCTGCAAACATTATACCTGGCGCAGGTATAATGTGGTGCAGATGTTTACAAAGTGACGCATCTACCTAGATGCGTCACTTTGTAAATATGACACAACATGGCGCATTTTTTACGCTGCTGGTGTGTCACAAAAAGTGACACACCAGCGGCGAAAAAGTGATGCAAGGGCTCATAAATAAGACCCTATATGTATTAAAAGTGTGGCACACCTGACGTCATCTTGATGTAATCAAAACTGTAATACCCAAAGCATTTGCTTTAGAAATTATAAAAATGAGAGGGCATTGTTCATATAAAAATTGTGGTCAGTGCTGGAAAAAACTAAAATGATGACATATTTTCGGAGTTCTCAAATAGCGACAAAGCAATTTTAAATTATTTGCTATCTTTATGTTTTTATTTATCTAGTTGATCTTTTACATGTAGGGGAGAGGCTGTGGCGTTGCGGCCAGAGCTCCAGACTTTATAACTGGGGATACCAGGTATGAGTTTCAGCGTCAGATCGACATCCGGTGATATTGGGCAAATCACTTAATCTCCCCATGCCTTAAACCAATATGAATGTGTCCTTGTGTAATGTAACAGATACTCGTGTAAAGCACTTCAAAACCTTTGTGTTAAGTCTGCTCTATATAAAACTGCAAAAACCAAAATACGTGTTTTGCACTTTTCTGTCATTGAATATACTTGTACTACATTTGGTTCATATTAGAGCTACATTGGGCTCCTTTTTCACTCGGTGGCCCTCTTGGGAGACTTATGTGTTGAGAAGCTCCCTACTTTCCTTATTAACTGCAGAATACTCAGTAGAAAATGTTTTCAGTGTTCCACTTCATTTTCATTAAGATGGCATTCAAATGTGCCACACTTTTGGCATAAATTCAGAATGTTAGCACACTAGTTGCTCACTGGAACACTGTAGTAAAGCTGCTGATTACCAGGGAGTTAACTGCCAGTCTGCTGCTGATGTTGAAATGGCATATTTCAGTCTGCATGTCAGAATGCTTTAATGAAACAGAAGAGGAAGATATTTGAGTAGTCACTTAAAATGTACCCCAATTTTTCTTTTCACAGCACTAGCCATAATTCTATGACAAAATGAATCCCCTCATTTTGTTCCTTTCTAATTTAAAGCTTTTAAGTTTTACCAGTTTGATTCACTCAAGATGGCTTCAGGTGTGCCATACTTTTGTCATAAGTAAGACTGTTAGTGCTCTAGTTGTTCTTTACAACACTGTGGGAGGCTGCAGTAGAACAAAAGGGAATCTACTGACAGGCTGCTCCTATTGGAAGTACATATTTTACTGGGAATGTCAGACCTCATTCTCATACGGCTGAGAAAGGTAGTGTGAACTTATAGAACCTATTGACTGTTTCCTCTGAAAAAATGTTCCAAGTGTGGAGTTGGTTTGTATAGAACACCTGAAATGTTACAATTGTGCAAAACTGATTAACTTACCTTTTCTCTAGGAAATGTCACAGTGAGATATCGAAGCATTTCACACTGAGTAGAAAAAGTAATCTAAAAAGAAATCTGCGCAATAATTTCAATACCTTGACTTACCTGTATTTCAAACAACTGCATTTGAACTTGCATTCACTTGTAAATACGGCATAATATTTTGCAAGGCATTTATTTAACTTGCCTGTGCAAGGCTTGGCTTGGTTCTAGAAATAAAATAACTAAACAATATTTTTACACAAACAAAATTGGTCTGAGTACAGTCTTTGAGTGTGTGACATCATTTGCTGTTTGGGTGCGTACAAAAAATGCAAACCACTACCCTCTGATACAGCCTTACTGCTCGCCCACACTACTACAAATAGAGAGTAAGGTGCTATCTACTTTTACCCCTGCCTACCTTCGGGGTTCTACTGGACTCTGTGCACACTTTAGCTCATTTTGGTATTGTATATACAGAGCCAGCTTCCTACACATACCATATATACTATACTCCCCATAAATCCGGGTAGTCTGTATGCTGATTCCTTGGACAGTGTCAGCGCGGGGACACGCCGTGATGGCGTTACTGAGCGCTCTACAAACTTTATAATATTATTATTATTATTATATCAGTAAGGACAACATAAGAATGACAAGCAGCGATCTCAGAGGGGTGGTGGGGATGGGCAAGTGTTGGGGTGAGGTGTGCGGCATAGGGAGAAACAGAAAGATACACTAATTTTATTTTTTACCAAGATAGCAATGCCAGCAAAGACGTGGTAGCAGGTGCAAGGAACATCAAAGAATATATTTGTGTGTTGTATTTTCAAATGTATTCTTCCGATGGAATGCAGCCACTTCGTTCCTTGCACCTGCTACCACATTTTTGCTTGCACTGAATTATTTTTCTACATTGTTCACGTGGAGCACAACTACATTTGAAGCAAAGAAAGCTACTATACAGGTATCCTTAATCTGTCATAAAATCTATTTTAAACAAACATTATCAATGTCAATTGGTCTCTCCGAGGCTAAAAGAAAGGAGTGTTGGTCTGATACTTAAAGCATATAAATTAACCCAGATTGACAGTTGTACTTCTGAACAATTTATTTATACCAATGGTAACTTGTCTTTATATTTAGCATTTCACACACTGCAAATATTAGATGATATTATTTCATGTGTGCTTATTTTTTGCATTTCTAATGTGCTCCTTCACATATAAGCTAGAGTCACTAGGAACAAGCAAACAATTTGTACCTAATTTATCTAGAGGATGACAAAGTTGGTGCTACAGGTATTTGAACTTGTGATCTGTTCTTAACCAGAACCACTCAGGCGCTCATGTAACCACTCACAGAGCTACTCAGGCAGTTTGGTCTGAGTAACGAGCATTCAAGTCATCAATCCAGCCTTAGTGTATGCCAACAGATAGTTTTACATCCTTTAGAAAAATACAGCAGAGTCCCTGCGCTTCATGTACTGTATATATATCCTTACGCAGGTACTTGGTTTATCGACGTTCGGGAGAATGGCAGAATCGGCGCTGTTTGGATTTGAACTCCTGGGGCCTCATTTATGAAAAGTGACGCATCGCTGCGTGAAAACAGCGATGCGTCACTTTTCACTGCGCACCCCTTACGACATTCCTGATGCGTCATATTTAATGTATGACGCATCATGTCGCAAGGAGTTACAGATACGTCAGTATTTCTGACGTATCTGTAAGCGCAAAAGTGACGCATTGCTGGAGTGTGTCACAAAAGTGACGCAACTCCAGCAATCCGTCCTTTCACATGGGGAAAGCCCCATGTGAAAGGGCTTGCGTCAGTCTTACGCCTGCTGTGAGGCAGGCGCAAGATTTTGACGCAACAGCGTCCTAAAAGTGACGCAGTGAAATCTCATAGATTTCACTGCGTCACTATTACGAGGTTTTTTGCGGGGGAACGCCCCCTCTGCATACATTATACCTGACGCAGGTATAATGTGGCGCAGGGGTTTAAAAAGTGACGCATCTACCTAGATGCGTCACTTTTTAAATATGGCGCAACGAGGCGCATTTTTTACACCGCTGGTGCGTCACAAAAAGTGACGCACCGGCGGCGCAAAACTGACGCAAGGCCTTCATAAATAAGGCCCCAGGTCCACTGACCACCACTTTGATCCTAGGGATGAGCGTGCGGCACATGCATCCTTCCACTAATAACTTTGCAGCTCTTAGAAAAACTGAAGCAGAAAGCGGCCTTGTATAACAATTATACACGTTTGTTTAATGGCATAACACTTTAATCACCATTAACACATAGAAAGCTGTGGTGATGAATAAATAAAATAACATGGGGGGGCAACAGAAAGTGTATGATGGGGAAACAATGGTGCGTGCGAGTAAGCAGATGCACGGCTGTGTTTGATTGGCATGATGCATGGGGAGAAGAATGAGCAAAGCCCCTTAATGAAATTAAAATAATACATGGCCAAGCTACACAAAGGGTATGGACAGGGGAGAACAATGAAGCGTGCGAGTGAGGGGTCGCTTTCTGTCCATGAAGTGGGCGCCGTCCATTATGGGGGCACCGCGCTAAGAAAGGAAAACCTGTGCAAAGAGTGCACAAACACAAAGGGAAAAATCCCTTTGTACAAGGATACCATCATAGGCCAATACACCAGGGAAGGTGCACGACACAAGAAGGTGGTTCATAGAAGGCAAATTAAATATTGAGAAGCAATCGTTTGTGAGTGACGCTCCCCTTAACCAATCAGCAGCAAGGGTGTGGCCAAAGCCCGTAGAAATGAATACAGCATGACTCGCAGAGCAGCATGTGCCCTGCTAGGCTCAACCTAAGAAATTTGCTGGTAACCTAGGCTGTCTGCTGGCAAAAAGAGAGATTGCACTTCAATGGGGGAGCACTAATAATTCGTGATTGTGGAACTGTGAAAGGAAAGTGAACATGTGCTACATCAGGGAAAGGTTGGTATTCAAGGGAAGAGAGTGTCCAAGGAAGAAAGAGCTGACAACAACACTGGGTTGCTGGGGTGACAAGCAGGCCCAGAATAAGGAAGGTGATGGAGCTGTGCCAAGGGTGATTGTAGTAATGTGCTTTATTTCCCTGTATCCCCGAGGGCATTACACACTGTGTATTCTTTTGAGTAGAACCATGGTGATGGAGCCTGGTGCTCTCAGATTGGTGTGGAGATGAGTTGAGCTTACACAGGTTGCTGGACGGATGGGACCTTTGTACTTGGAATAAATGTACTCCTTCTCCTGCTCTGGATCTTCTTTTATTCATGATAACATGATTTCTGGCGACGAGCAAAGGAGACCAACCCCAGTGCATCTACATGGATTTGAACATTTAACTATTTTAAGAGAGAAGAAATGTGGTCCCAACATCTTCAAGATTTCCTTTAAGATCTCTTTCAAGGAGCATCCCCTCTATTCTAGTGATTCTCAAGTGCCAATGAGTTGACTTTTTTTAAACCTCTTTGTTTTCTTTTTCTATGGGGCTATTATTTCCCAGCGTGGATTGCGTGCTTTCGGCGCGCATCTCTCCCTTATTCAAGCCTGGGTGTGTTGGGAGATTTTGGCGCAAGCTCATCCACATGCTCTGTTCTCCTGGATGTTCATTTTGGCAAGGCCTGTCCTGTTGTGTTTTGGGAGCATGTGCTGCACGTCTCACTCTTGAGGCTTTTGGGTTGGGAGGTTTCGGTGCGGGCTCATTCACATGTTGGACAGTGTGTCTTCTTGAGTCTTTGAAGCCCTCTTGTTTGCCACTTTGGAGAAGCGGTAGTCTGAACTCAGCACCGAAATGCTCATTCTTGTTGCTTTGTTTGGAGCACACTCCACCTAAGTGCACCCTTATTAACTGTTTCATACATTAATTGGCTACTGGAAAATCTCTTTACCCGAGTGGCGTCTTCCTAACCGTTTTTGTAATTCAACTGGGATTCTTAACATGCGCCCCTGTGTGAGCCACTACCATTTCAAAGGTCAACAATACGCGCTTCTCTGCGAGCCTCTACATTTTAAAAGATAACATCACCCGCTGTTTCATCTCACCGTCATTCAGTGGCGTGCACTCTCTCACCTTTGTTTCCTAGCATTACGCTTCCAACGTTGTTTCTTCTCATCGGCTTTCCAAGCTCTCAAGGAATTCTGAGGTGCTCGGAGCGCATGCGACTTCGCGCACTTCTCTCTCTCTTCTCTGACATCCAACCTGACATCACAACGCTGAGTTCTACACGTTACGTCTGTAACGTGACGGCCATTTTTGCGGCCATTTTTGTGTAACCGGAACTCGGCCTAGAGACTTCGACAGGCATTACTTACCCAAAGTAAGAACAATCCTGGAACACTATCGTCTTGGTTGCAGGACGCAGAATGAGGGCGAGTCTGTGGATAATTACGTTACTGCTCTAAGGAAGTTTGGGGCATCGTGTAAGTTTGGAGCATTATTGGAAGAAAGAATAAGGGATCAGTTCATGTTGGGTTGCAATGTAGAGAAGGTCCAAGAGGATTTATGGCAGAAAGATGATCCCTATTTGGATGAAGTTCTCACTATTGCTAAACAAATAGAACATTCACAAAAGTGTGTGGAAATTATAACTAAGCACGAGGATTAGGTCAATGTTGTCCACTTTGTAAAAGGTTCTTCCAAAGAGATATATTTGAAGAAAGGGTATAATGTTAAACCTCAAATGAAAAATGCTGAAATGAGAAATTCTCGCACTTTCCAACCCAAGTGTTACAGGTGTGGGAATGTAGGCCATCTTGCTAATGACAAGAGGTGCCCTGCACTAAAAATGACTTGGTCAAATTGTAAAAAAGTTGGACACTTTATTGCTATGTGTAAGGCTAAGTGAAACCAAGGGAAGGTCAACACTATCTCACATGATAGCAATAGCGATAGTGATGAATGCTCCGGGTTTGACTGTGGTCAAATTGTGTCCCAGGTGACAGACAATAGCAAGAAAGGTCCTTTAGACGAAGTGTTTGTTGAAGGTAGAAGTACTAGAGTACTTTTAAATTCGGAAGCAAAAATCACCATAATCTCCAAACAGTTTTACATGTGCAATTTGAAAAATAGAGTAAAAAAAATGAGGGCCGGCATCAAGCCCTGTGCCTACGGTGGAGAACCCCTAAAGCTTACAGGATATTTTTGGGGTTTGATAGAATACAAAGGAAGGTATCTTTCAGGTAAAATTTATATTTAGCAAAAAGGAGATAGTATCCTAAGCTGGCTCCACCAGAGAGATTTAGGGGTGATATTAGATCAAAATAATGACACCCCTATAATTTTAAAGGTACATTTTCCCATAAGTGAAGTCAGCACACAAGACAGTAGCAACGAATGCACATCAATTTTAAGAAGGGAATTCCCCAATGTATTCAGAAATTAGTTGGGTTGTCTGCGTGATTATGTGCATAAAATACGACTGATTTCTGGGGCTGTGCCTGTTGCAGGCAAAGTGTGTGGTGTGCCTCTTGCGGAGAGAGACCGAATTAAATCAGAATTAGAAATGCTCAAGGCTGAAGGGATTATTTATTTAAGAGGTTTTCTATAGAGCTGGCCAGACCCCAGGGTATTGGAGCGGTTTACAGTGGGTACAGCACAAATAATCATCAGATACAAGAGGAGCGCAAAAAAAGAAAAGAGCAACACATTGTAGTGTATGACATTTTGTCTTCAAGGATCTTCAGAGTCTTAGAGCTGGAGCAGAGCTCGATGATTGTTAATTGCTCCTCACTATCCACTTCCTAGGGAGCGGTTGAGGAACAGGGTTTTGAGTTGGCTTTTGAATTCAACAAAAGAGGGAATGGTTCTGATATGAGGGGGAATGGAATTTCAAATTTTGGGAGCGCCTCCGTGAAAGATCGATCAGCAGTTTTTTTCTTTCTGGTCTTCGGTGGGATGAGTAGAAGGGAGTTTGAGCTTCCTAGGTTACTGGACTGACCGGCTTTTATGAGTTTTTTCGCCAGGTACTCAGGTTTGCCGGTGTGAAGGGCTTTGTGGGTGAGGCAGGCTGTTCTGAAGCTAATCCTCATTTCCGCTGGGAGCCACTTGAGTTCCTTGAGTGCGGGGAGATATGATCATATTTCTTGATACCGGTGATAATTCTGGCAGCCGCATGTAGCGTTGTTTTGATGGGAGCCAGGTGTGATTTTGGAATTCCTGAGAGGACTGCGTTCCCATAGTCCAGTCTTGACAGAACCAGAGATTGGGTGGCCTGGTTGAGATCATTGGGCGGAATGTAGGGTTTTAATTTGTTCAGTAGTCTGAGGTTAAGGAACGCATTTTTGGCCAAATTCTTAATGTGTCTCGTCATCTTCAGTTTTAGATCTAGAGTGATACTTAGGGATTTGAGAGAGTCCGCTAGAGTAAGATTCCCATTAAGTGCATCGATGGCCTTTAACCACTCGGCAATTTGTGGGTTGTCTTCCTCATTTGAGATGAGGAGGGAAGTGGAAGGTACCCAATGGTTGGCAACTGTGATAGCCACCAGGAAGGCCAATGGAAGTCTATGCTTATGCATTGACTTGAGGGAGCTCAATAAACAGGTCATAGTGGACAAATATCGCCTTCCCAAAATCTCAGACATGCTTATGCTGTTACAGGGGACTAAAGTCTTTTCCACTGTGGATCTTAAATCTGCGTATCACCAAATAATGTTGGATGAAGAGTCCAAAGACCTCACCGCCTTCATAACGCCTTTTGGGATGTACATATTCATCAGGTTGCCCTTTGGATTGGTGTTGGCAGCCTCAGTATTCTAAAGAGCTTTAGAAAACGTTTTTAGGCGACAATTTGGGGTTAATATCTATCAGGATGATGTCCTGATTTATGGGAGAGATGAGCAAGAACATGACATGAGACTTAGACAAGTACTAGAGAAGTTTAATTAACACAACCTCGCAGTTAGATTAGACAAGTGCAAGTTGTGATTGATTACCTAGGCCACACCATATCTCAGTCAGTCAGTCAATAGGCTTTATTTCGATAAAAAATTATCTTTAAAAGCATTACATAAAACGACAAGGTAAAAAGAGCACAACATATAAAATACATCCATATATCAGGTAAAATAGTACACATAACATCAATAAGAAGGTCTAATTAAAAAGACCATAACTAAACAATGTCTTTAAGCCTATTGAGTCTAATCGTCCATGCCCATCTTAAAAATTTGGACAGAGCACACACAAACAAAGGTCGGGTGTCAGACGTCAGAATTCGAAGTGCAACTATATGGTGTCTGGTGCCCAACTCCCTACATAATGGTTTTAGCCACCTAGAGCTCGGGGATTTGTAAGCTGGGCATTCAATTAGGAAATGGGCAACAGACTCAACTCTAGACGTACAAAATGAACAAAAGGGAGAGGTTTGGGCCGGGATTTTCCAACGTGCGGTCAGTACACCCACTGGGAGCATGCCTACTCTAAATTTGAACTAGAGAGCCCTGTCTGTAGGCTTCAAAATTACGTCAAGGAAGGGTTCACGGTGGGCCACGTCCTTGAACCTAAGGAACTCGGTGGTTGCTCTACATTTTTTGGGGTCGGAGCTACTTTTACCGGATACCCAGCTCCAATAGATGTTCTTAAGGACAGATTTGGGGGGCAGATCTAGTAACCCACGATTCCCCGAGCCCCAACTCCCCAAGCAGGAATTTAACGTCCCTAAGTCACCTGATTTTGGACCAACCGGGCAATGACAGTACTTCCACCAAACCTTTCGCATAATTGGCAAGTTCGGGAACGCGCCACAAGCGGGCCCAAAGTAGTAACGGCCGGAGCTGTGCCTGATCCTTGATTGAACGGCATCCCATGTCTAATAACAGGGGTAACATCGGGGTACTCTGTGGGAGAGCCATCAAGTCCTTCAAGAATTTGTTCTCAGAACTAGATAGCTGATCGACATTATGAGTACCCCACAATTCTGCCTCATATAGGGGTGCACTAACTCCTCTCGCCTTATAAATATCACTCACAGGGGCAATGGGTTTGAAAGAGGTCGAGCGCTGTTCTTTGAGGAGTGCCCCCACAACCCTTTTGTGGCTCAGCAGCATCTTCTGGAGATGAGAGTTCCACCGCATAGTGTCGGTAAGACGGATGCCTAAATAGTCAAATTCCTTTCCAGGGGCACCTGGTGTAGTATAGGCGGCCGACCAAGCTTTTTAGGGGGTTCAGTATCAAATATTTTCTCTTATCGGTGTTGATTTTAAGCCCCCTATTTATGCAAAAAGACTGAAAACTATCCAAGAGGCTCTGCAAACCCACAGGGGATTTGGAGATCAGAAGAGTGTCATCAGCGAACAGGAGAGTTGGTATTCTCCTGCCCACCAGGGAGGGTGCATCAGATGGAATTTTCAAAAGATGCTCCACCACTCCATTCACATACAGTGAGAATAGAGTGGGGGCAAGGACGCATCCCATGCGGACACCCCTGTTCAGTGGCATTCGAGCAGTCTTCTGACCCTGCGTGCCCCCCCTCACCTGCACAAAGTTTCCTGTATGGAGCTTCACCAATAAAGACAATAAATATGCAGGCATCCCCATGTCGGACAATACCTCCCACAGGCAATCCTGGGGCACCAGGTCAAAGGCAGTCTTTAGGTCTATAAAAGCGAGATAAAGACTGCCTTTGCCTAATACAACCACCTTCCAGTACAAGAGCAGCAATCTAAATGACTGCTCAATGGTTCCAGTGCCTGACCTAAAGCCAGCTTGGAAGTTGGGAAGGATTTTGTTGTCGTTGGCCCACTGAAGCACTCTCCCAAGAACCACCTTTCCTGCAACCTTCTGTGTGGAGTCGATTAGGCTTATGGGACGATAGTTAGCTGGGTCGTCCCGATCCCCCTCCTTGAAGATCGGGACGACCTCAGCTCCCTTCCAAGAATCAGGGATTACCGCACCTTGGTAGGTAGCATTCAGCAAGGATGAAATGACAGTTCCCCAGTCTTTGGGATTGGGTCGAAGCAAATCCCCCAGCAACCCGTCTGGACCTGCTGCTTTATTTGGAACTGGGGATTTTATCACATTCTCTACTTCCTTGGATGTAAAGAAAAAATCCTCACTCACCCCAGAGAGGCCCAATGAAGGTAAGTTGTACGGTCCCTGCCTCACATCCAAGTTAGTAGTATAAAGAAGCTAGAAATGAACAAACCATGTTTGCTCAGGGATGTTGCATGTAATAAGGGCATCGACAGGTCTGTTCCTAGCCCTTACTAAATCCCAGAAGCCCCTGGAGTCCCTGCCCGCACTAGCTTCCTTCAGGTCACGCCAGAACTGGTCCTCCCACTCTTTCTTAGTTTGACTAATGGCGCACTTATACTCCTTCCTGGCAGCACGGATCAACTCAGATCCCTTGAGTTTAACAGCTTCCAATAGAGCCCTTTTCGTCTTCCGGCAGTTCTTAGTATACCACCCCGGATTGCCCTTGAGTCTTTGGCATTCCCTAACATGAGGCCCGGCTGTGTGTTATAAATAACTTTCCCAGGGCATTAGTAGTGTCTCAGAAAAGTGAGGACACCTCTAGGGGGTCCAAAGAGGCAGAGTCCAGCCTGGACAAGGCCTCAGACAAGAGATCCCCCATGCTCTGGACCTTCCCCTCATCCAGAGCAGCCTTGCGCCACTTAAGACGCCTCCCACAGTTTGAGGGACGAACTTCACCAGTAGTCCGTAATACAGGGGATTCCTGCGGGCCAATTGAAGGCTCCCACATGGGATGTAAGATCAAGGAAAGTGGATTATGATCACTGTCCGTAGTGGACAGGACTTCCATATCACACAAGAAACCCCAGAGCTTGAAGTTGAGTAAGATGTAATCTATCCTCGACAAATGGTCTACCCTATTGAACGTGTGTGCTCCACATGGGTCCGAAAGAGTTTGAACATTCACCGCCATTAGACCATATTCCAAAGTTAAAGTATTAAGCGGGATAGCCCGTTGTGACCACCTCTTTATGGGCAATATAGACAAAGAAGGAATACCCCTCCTGGCGTCCTCGTCCGAGGTGCCCAAAATGTCTTCTGCCGCAAGGGGCTCAAAAGTACAATTGAAGTCCTCTGCGACCAGGACATGCATGTCATTACTACACTGGCCAGGTTCGTCCTCAATCCCAGATAGGGTTGGGGAAGGTAAACCACCTTTGGAGCCTCTAGCGTAAATGTTAAATATCTCCAGAGTTCACCCTCTCTGGGGCCCCCTAATTTTTTTTTTATATTTCTTTTTATTAAAGCAAGGCAACCACAGAATACATGAGTGCATAGAACATACGAGGGTCGTCCACAATATCAACATATGATACAATTAGTGATGAACTGAGGGGGGGGGGAGGAGAGAGGGGGATAGGGTACTGAAGAGATGCAACGTCAGCGTCAATAATGAGGGGTCAGGGGGAAAGTGGGACATCAAAGGTTGCATTCGCAGGTGGTACACATATGTTCCCCCTGTATCGATTCCACGGGCCCCATACATTATTTCATTTCCTCGGGCGGCCCGGAGCCAAATAGACAGTTTTTTCCCGGAACATGCACAATCCATGTTTTCTATCCACACCTCAATAGCGGGTGGCCTCTGTGACCCCCAATGCTGTGCTATGTTCCGTTTAGCAATCATGGCCCCCAAAGTCACCCATTGATTTTGTGCTCCCAGACATTCAACAAACATCGCCTAGCTTCTGGCAAGAGAGCCACCCCTGTCACTTCCTGCATCAACCTGTGGACCCTGCCCCAATATTCAACCACATATCGACATTCCCATATGATATGCAGAAACGTCCCCAAGTGACCACATCCCTGCTGACACAGACCTTCTGTTGTGAAACCCATTCGGACCAAATGGGGACCCGTGACATATACTCTGTGTAGCATTTTAAGCGGAACCAATCTCAATCGCACTGGAATCGCGACCTCCTTTGGTGAGGAGATCGCCGATTGCCAGTCCTCATCATTAAGTTCTAGGCCGCTTCGGGTCCACTTATCCCGTAGTTGTGTCAAAAGGTCCGCTCCATGATTGATCAGTTTCTTATAGACAAGGGAAATGGTACTATCAGGCAGATAACCGTCCAATATACGATCCTCCAATGGGGTCGCCTCCGGTATCTCCACCCCCTCCGGGAAAACCGATGTCAGTGCATGACTAACCTGCGCATATCGAAAGTATTCCGTCTCTCCCAATTCGTATTCAGTCTGCAAGGCTGCAAATGATTTAACCTTTCCCTTCACCCAGAGGTCGCCCACTGTCGAAATGCCAATAAGACCCCATTTGTCAAAACCCTTAGTATTCCACACTCTGCTGAACCTCTCAGAGCCGAAAAGCGGGGTCGCTAAAGTTAAACGGTCTTTCCATCCAAGCGAGCTAGTAGCATCCTGCCATATCCTCACTGCCGTCCTAGTCGGCCCAGTCAAACTCTTCTCCACAGACCCAGTATACAACGCTCTGTTAAAATTGCCTCCAGGAAGTATCCATCTATCCATGGCATAGCCGGGATCAGACACAGGCCCGTACGTACCATGATTAATAGCCCCCAACTGCGATGCCCAATAATATCTTTTAATATCAGGGAGAGCAATCCCCCCATCATACCACGGGAGCGTCAATTTAGCCAACGCTATACGCGGTCTACCATCCCACAACAACTTCCGTTGCAGACCCTCCAATTCGCCAAAATACTTAGCAGGAACAATATCAAGAGTATTTTGAAGGGCATATAGAAAACGAGGAATCAACATCATTTTAAAGAGGGCAGCCCGACCCAAGATGGACAGCGGAATCTTCTGCCAGCACGCAACATCACGCTTGAGCCGAATCAACGGGGGAAGAAGGTTCTTTTCGTATCTGACGACGGGATCCATGGAGACATATATGCCGAGATATTTGAACCCGTCCTTTCTAATTTGAATCGGACAATTACGAGGCAACACAGGTGCATCACCACACATGACATACAAATAGGATTTCGACCAATTTATAACCAATCCCGAATTTCTACCATAGGAAGCCAACACATCGCAGAGAACATTCAAAGATTTCCTGGGAGAGGTCAGATACAATAAAATATCGTCTGCATATAATGAAATGCGATCTTCGAACTGCAGAGACCATCGAATACCCTTGATCGAAGGCTCCCAGCGAAGCCAAGCCACGAGAGGTTCAAGGGCCAAAGAAAACAAAAGAGGAGAAAGTGGGCAGCCCTGTCGAGTGCCCCTCCCAATACAAAATGGCGCCAAAACACGACCACTTCTTGAGCGAGGGATGCTGTATAGACAAGACGCACCCAGCTGATGAAATCCGGGCCGAAACCAAATTTGGCCAATACCGCCCATAGATACGGCCATTCAACTGTATCAAAAGCCGTTGTGGCGTCTAAAGACACCAAAACGGCCGGCTCCCGTAAGGTAGAGGCCCTCGCAATAACCCCATGCAGATGCCTAAGATTCAACGCAGTATTCCTGTGCGGGATAAAGCCAGATTGATCTGGATGGACAAGCTCACTAATGACCTTTAGCAATCTAGTAGCTAACAATTTAGCCAAAATCTTGGGTTCCGCGTTCAACAACGAGATCGGACGATATGAAGCACATCTATTCCTAGGCTTCCCTTCCTTATGAATCACCACTATCCATGCCAGTCTCTGATCTCGAGGGAGAAGTCCGTGCTCCCGAGATTCTAGGAACATGTCTCTCAGATAGGGAGCAATCTTGTCTGGCCTAAGCTTGTAAAGTTCAATCGGGAGACCATTGGGGCCCATTGCCTTACCCGAGTTCAGGGAGCGCACCGCTAAGGCCACTTCATCCGCGCTAATCCTACCGTCCATGAGGTCACGATCCTCAACAGATAGACACGGAAGCGCTATGTCCCGTAACAATAAGCGAGAATCCTCCTCCGGTCTATCAGATACAGAAGAGTAGATAGAACGAAAGTGATCGGCGAAGCAGTCCACTATCCCCTGCGGATCAGTTATACAAACACCACCCTCCGCCTCAACCTCAACCTCAGGAACTACGCGACTAGCTCTATCTTTCTTATCCAGCCAGGCAATCAATTTACCAGCCTTGTCACCAACGTCATAAAGACGCCCCTGCTGTTCTCGACCAAGGGCCTTCGCCCCGTCCGTAACCAACGTTCTGTATTCTAGCTGCTTCAACTGCAGAACATGTAGTCTAGCACGGGTCACTTCTTGCTCAAGCTCCCGTTCTAAGCTGACGCCTTTTGACACCTGTAATAAGGGACAAAGCCTGGCCCCTAAGCACCGTCTTAAAAGCCTCCCATAGCGAGACCGACGAGGAGACTGAGCCTTCATTATCCTGGAAATAATGCTCCAACGCTTTTACCAAATCATTGCGAATCTTAGGATTGTGCAGATACCAAGGGTTAATGGGGGCTAACCTCCCCCCTGAGCCTGGAGCTAGTTCAAATCTAAGCCAAAGCGGGGAATGATCCGATACACCTCTAGCCATATGCCTGACCTCAGCGACATATGACGCCTGGGCCGCCGGTACCAAAATATAGTCTATCCTTGAAAGACTACCAAGGGCGCCCGAGAGGAATGTATATTGCTGCTGATTGGAGTGAAGCAACCTCAAGCAGTTCATCAGGCCCATTGTTTCAATGAAGTCAGGCAACCATCTATGGGTCCTTCCGACATCCCTAGGCGGATATCGATCCAACATACCGGAAACCACTGCATTAAAATCACCTCCCAGGATCAAGAAACCACCCGGAAGATCCAGTATAGCCCATCCCAGATCAGCAAAGGTCACAGACTGCAAGCCAGGAGGAACATAAATAGACACCAGAGAAAGCATACAGCCCTCCCAGCGTCCCGATACAGCAGCATAGCGTCCCCTATCATCCAAAACAATAGATTCCACCTCTAATGGAAGAGAATTCTTGAGAAGGATGCCAACTCCTCAGGACCCAGTCGTAAACCCAGCATGAGCCACTAGGCGATACCCCTTCCTATTCATCGCTTTGCATGTATTCCCTATCAAGTGGATTTCTTGAAGCAGCACCACATCAGGAGATTGCCTTTTAAGTAGTTGCAATACTACACGGCGTTTAATCTTATCCCCCAACCCATTTACGTTCCAGCTCATCACCCTCAACCCCCTACCCCCCATCATGAAAGAGGAAGAAGACCCAACCCTCCCTTGAGTCGCACAGTAATGAAAAAGTCTCCCAATATGGTGCCTTGAAGGAACATGAACAAAACAAAACAAAGAACCAATGCCCCCCACCCCCCCAAACTTCCCATTACAATACCCCACTCCTGCACCCCTGCTTCCGACTATAAAGCCACCCTAACTCGCAGTGTGCCTGTCGCCCCACAGCTAAACTAAAACTACAAGAAGTAGATCTGAGGAGGAGAGAGACCCCCCGATTGCCCGCTAACCCACCCACCTTAGATACCACAACAGCGCTCATTCCTGTTCCTGTGATCCCCCCTCCGCACCACCACTCTGTCCCTCTGGTTCTTGCTGGGTCGACAAAGAGTCCAACCAGTCAGCCGCAATCTCCAGCTTGTCAAAGAAGTAGACCCGCTCACTGTGTTCGATCCGCAGCCTAGCAGGGAAAAGCATCACATATTTGAGTCCCATGTCCCGAAGTCTTCTCTTCACTCCCAGAAAACTGAGTCTCTGTTTTTGAACAGTCTGTGTGAAATCTGGGTAGAAACTGATGGACAAATTCTCATACTTCAAGGGCCCACCCGCTCGGGAGGCCTGGAGGATGGCATCTCTGTCTCTAAAATTAAATATCTGAGCTATCATAGGCCTAGGCGGAGCGCCCACTCGCGGCTTCCGGCCAGGGACCCTGTGTACCCGCTCAACAGTGAAGAACTTGCTCAGGCCTTTAGGTGCAAGATGCTTGACAATGAAATCCTCGACAAAGAGGTCTGCCGCCTGGTCTTTCACCTTTTCCGGTACTCCGATGATGCGCACATTATTCCTCCAGGCCCTCCCTTCGAAATCCTTCAGGAGACGGACGACGAGGTCATTCGAGGCCCTCAGATTCCGAACCTCGGTCTGCAATTCTGTGACGTCATCCATGAGACTTGATGTTTTAATATCCAATGATTTGACCTTTTCACTAGTTTTCGTGAGGTCTGAGCAAATTAGATTCACCCCAATGGATACTGTGTCCTCTCAAAGGAGGATTTGATCCCATCAATGGCGGCCATTACATCTTGTAACGTTGGTTCAGTTGCCAGACCAGAGGAATCTCTCGCCTCATCCTGTGACCTACCCGGTCCACTAGGCGATCCCTTAACTTGAGCATAGCGGTCCATAACATTAGATTGGGTGTAACCACCCCGTCTAGTGGTCTTCAATTTCTGCTTATCCCCCTCCGGCTTGTTCGCCATTTCGGTACAATCCCCAACTTGTCGTACAGTTCAGGGAGGGGTAAGACTTCCAAATGCCCACGACAAGATCGATCTCTCGGCTTCTAATCAGCGAAACGCGATCACACCGCTCCCACAGAGGCAAGGTAGAGGAAGGCCTTGAGGCAAAGCACCAGAGATGGTCGGCCAGAAACCCAGCTCTCAAGGCAAGAATTTGTCCCTCATCGGACTGTGCAAACAACCAGCTCTTGTAACAGCGATAGGGTCGTCCGTGCTAGTGAAATGCACCCAGGTCCGAAGTCGATGTCGATTGATGAAATTGAAAGCGAATGTAGGGCCAGACCGTCCACTTCCGGTAAACAACGCCGTTGTTGTTGAACTGCACCTCGGGCACTCTGCCAACCCAAGCGCCGGGCATCCGGGAGGAAGAGGCCGCAAACTCTCTAACTTCACAACTCTGGCATCCGGGGTCCGATCGGGACACGGGTTACGGCGTTTGATTCTCTCGTGGTTCAGCAACACTGAGAGTTCAGCGGCGGACAGGATAAGTGGCAGGATATATTCGGGGGGCTACGAAGGTCTTGGGAGCCCTGTGCTCACGTGGCCATCTTGGATGCGCGAGAAGCTCCTCCCCCTGGGGCCCCCTAATTGATAATCTTAAAATGTCGGGGGAATTAGTTTCTCTGAGCCTAATGTGACAGCCAAGAGAAATGCTAACCCATATGAGGAGGCCACCTGAAGGGCGCCCTCTCTCTGTAAGGGGAGCGATTGCTGGGTCAAAATACGTGGTATAACCAACCTTATGGCAGGGCTCCAAACACCAGGTCTCTTGGAAAATACATATCACAAAAGACTCTATGAAGGTATTCCAGTCGGGAAGATCTAATTTTCTGGAAATACCCGCTATGTCTGGTCAAGATGTAGAACCCAAGAGTGATTTGGTTGATGCCATACAAAAGTTATCCTCTCCCACAAACAGAGAGGTATTCATGAAGTTTCTTGGCATGGCGGAATACTGCAGAAAATTTGTGAAGGGCTTTGCCGAAAAGTGTGTCAACATGCAAATGCTTTTGTGTAAAGGTGTGGAATTTGAATGATCTGATAAGTGTGAGGCTGAGTTTAAGAAAATCAAGGAAATGCTAAAAAGGACCCCTAAATTGAGGAGTTTTGACCCCTCCAAGAAATCAGTCCTAATCACTGATGCTAGCATGAAGGGGTTGGGTGCCGGTCTGTGGCAAGAAGATAGTGATACTGAAAATGTCATTCTGTTCCTCTCGCGGAGTCTCCCAGAGGCTGAATTACGTTATTCGGTCATAGAGAGGGAGACCCTTGCTGTAGACTGGGCCGTACAGAAACTTAAAAACCTCTTGTGTTTATTATACGCAAGGAACACAAACCTTTGTATGAGGTCTTTAAGAAAAAAAGGCATTGATGCGATTTCAGGAAGAATATCCAAGTGGGTGTTTGAGCTTCAGGGATATGATTTTAAAGGGAAATACCTACCTGGAGCCCTTAATAAAAAAGCAGATACTCTTTCAAAACTAGTTTCACATAGTGAAGATAATTTGAGTCGTGAGGAGGACAAACTAAACGAATGGGTGTGCAGTGTTGAGAGTGACGACATGAAAAAAGGCAGGTGTCGTCCAGAGTGCGCCTCAGACAAAGAATTTCAAGAGCTGTCTTAGTTCCTCAAGGAACGGTGGAACAACAAGATCAAAGGCGATTGCGAAAAGTATTGAAATGTAAGGCATGAGCTTTTTGAGTGTGAGGAACTTATATTTAGAGGGACCAGGCTGGTTCCTCTGTATTGCTTCATCAAGAGTTGTTGGAATTTGCCCATCAAGGACATCAAGGGATGTCAAAAACAAAAGAAAGGTTTAGGCTTAACTACTGGGGCCTGGAATAGATCTGCAGCTCGAACGCCTAGTGAGAGAATGTGTACCTTGTGCCATGAGTGAATAGTGTCGTAAGCCCAGAGTACAACCTATGGTCCTCCAAGAGCGTCCTAAAGGACCATGGGAAGAAAAAGCGCTTGATATTTTGGGACCTATGCAAGACAATGGATGTGATAGTTATGTGTTTGGGCTCATAGACATGTATTCCAGGTGGCCAGAAATTAAACTCACCAAGGGGATTGACACAAGACATTTCATCTAATTTCTTAAAGAGGTTTTGGAAGAGAAGGACTACCTGGGATCTTGCTAACAGATAATGGAGTCCAATTGGTCTCAATGACATGGAAGGGTTTTTACAAAGTTCTTCCATCAAACACAAAACATTTTCCTTATATCATCCCGAGACGAATGGTATGGTGGAACTCTTTAACTGTGTCTTAAAAGAAACCATTGCCATGGCCAAACACAATAAGTTAAATTGGAAAGAAGAAATAAACAAAAAGGTGGAAATTCATTGAGTTTCGCCTCATGCCACCACTGGGTGGACTCCCTTTGAGTTGTTTAAGGGAAGATACCCTAACACGTTGATTGCACCTTATTGGGTCAACAAAGCCCAATCTAAAAAAGGTCTAACAGTTTCTGATGGCCAGTGAAAGCTCAAGGAGGCTGAAAGAATTGATGCACCGAAGTTAACTTTTGACTCTAGAAAAGCTCTTAAGGTACTCCCGTGAAAGTTGTTGATTGGGTTTTGATCAGAGCACCTTTTGGTAGAAAGACAACCATTTTGTTTCAGAAAACGCATAAAGTAATTATACTGTTAAACAATGCCATAAAAACTGAAGATTCACACATATGGAATCTCAATAGAGAGGTTGTTATTAAGAACAATGTGCTAGTACATAATGAGTGTAATGGTCAATCTTTGGACTCAACCTCATCACGTCCAACAATTTCAGCTCCACGCGAAGGAAGCAAAAATGTGACACCAGAAAGAGAAAAAAGGTTGACAAGATAACCCTCAAGATTCAAAGACTCTGTAATGGAGCAATTGTGGAGATGAGACCCCCATCTTTAGTAACTTATTTAACTTTATTTTCTTGTTTTTGTACTTTGTACTTTTAGTATAAATAGGGAAGGTGTGCAGTAATGTGCTTTATTTCCCTGTATCTTCGTGGGCATTACACACTGTGTATTCTATTGAGTAGCACCATGTGATGAAAACAGGAGCTCTCAGCTTGAGCTTAGACAGCCTGCTGGATGGATGGGGCCTTTGGACTTGGAATAAACTTACTCCTTCTCCTACTCTGGATCTTCTTTTATTCATGATAACATGATTTAACAGTGATAATGGACCGACAAGATGATGCCTCACCAACACAAACCCTAAAATTACAAGGATTCAACATATTGAATTGGGTGGAACTATTCACCTCCTGTTGGGGCTTGGGACTGTCCAAGTATCTCTTCAATAGTTTATTGATTAGATAATCTGTATGATTTTTTTTTTACAAAATGCAAATAACTTACATAACAAAAAAGAAAAAATCAAAAGTATAGCTGCCAACGTGCCCCATGTGATAATGGGGGCTTTTACTCCTGGGTTGCAATACACTGCACTAAGCATGCAGGGAGGTTTCAAAGTGTGAATGCAGGAACAGGTATACAAGCCAGACGCTTAGGTCTGGTGGCTGAAAAGTCATGGCTATAAAAACCATACAAGCTATGGGGTGATTGGTCTGCAGAACCGGATATTAAAATTAATAAGTTCATTGTTTGTAACTGCCACAAACAATCTGTTTTCCATTAGCATTAAAAATAAAGGTAACACTTTCACAATGAGAGTCACTGGAAAGCTATGCTTAATACATTTTACACCTGACTGAAAAAACAAGAATTGGCATAGTCAATAGGTTTCACCTTTGGGACCTTATAAACTTTTAGCCATGCAGCGCACTATCCTGGGTGATGTACCTCCAGGGTTTGAATAGCTCTACAATTACTATGCACTGGATCATGTAGTCTGATTTAGGAATACAAATAGAGCGAGCAAATAGAAAGTCCAAAAATGTGATTAAAGTTGCAGGTCTACACTTGGGCGATTTTCTCCAGAATAGAGAGAATGACTTCACTCATTACTTGTAGTAATTCTGCAGCCAGTGTGTTTTCCAGCACAATTATAGATTTGCTGTATTTGCCACATAAACCATCATCTCCAGATTTTGACAAGAAATGTTTTGTTTCCAGTGCAAACGTAGTGTTTCTGTACAGTGGAAGGCCCTTCACAAAGGTTTACTGGTCACCATTCCGTAACTTGTTAATATACTTGGGTGTTAAACTGGTATTAGTTAGGTGAAAGCTTTACTCAGAAAGTGTTAACATGTGCAAAAATAATAAAACTAGGTAATACTAATGAAATCTGAGAAATATTAGCTTTTCTTGCTGCATAATATTGTTAACCTCCCCGCATAATGTGGTCATCTCCTGCTACATAACTCAAACGCTCTAGCCTGCAGCCTAGGATATCCCACTGGAATTTACAAATCAACAATACAAGAGTGATGGAGAACCATACTTCCCTGAAATCATGCTCGCTTTTTTCCACCATCTAGCTTTATTTGTAACAGGACAGAGAACAGAGGGCCTTGCCACAGTACACGAATGGTAAAACAATGGAAGTTATATTACAATACCAAGGAAATAAAGGTTTCACTACACTGTTTTAGAAACGGTATTGCATTTAAATTGTGCGCACATTTGCTGCTGGCATGTCATCAATGGCGTCCAGACGTCTTCCTCTTCAGAAATTAAACTGAAAACAAAGAGATAAAAATAATAGAAAAGTCTAAACAAGTCGAGGTGCCTGATAAAACATTAACACTCTAGGCGCTATGCCTAAGGAGATTCGGTATTCAGAACCTCAAAAACATTCAAGGATCAAAAGAAAGTAATAGGAATGACTATTGTTCCTAGATAAAAGCTTTCTGTAGTACCTTTTAGAAAAAAATAGCAATGGCATGATGCGTGGCAGCTTAATTCGGAAGACGACCAACCCATGCAGAGACTGAGCCTGTTGGGACAGTAAAATGGTTGGGGATTCTCTGCACATACACACAGAGAGTATTTTTGTTAAGAGTCAAATAAGTAGTAGCTTGGTTTATTTATATTTCCCTGTGAAATGGTACAATGCACTTCTCAGGACAAATTGCGTGCATCAAAATAACAAAAGGATAAAAAATAATTAAAAAGTATCCCCAGCTCCAAAGATCGATGAAGCACATCATTTCATTGACCTGTGCCTCTCTCGCGCTCACAAGTGTTGGTAAATAAACGGGGAGACCTGGCTACGTCACTTGGACCCTGAAACTAAAATGCTTGCCTGCAAGACTGGTAAAGACCAGAGAACATAACGAGAGCAGGGATGGTTCTTGATAACTTTATTATACATCCATATGTGCAGGAGAATAGGAAAATGGATGCTCAGGGAATGATTTTGCATCTTTCAGGTCATGATGTCCCTTTCCTGACGAGGTGCGCTGATGCCATAAATGTTGGTGTTGTTTAGTAGATCGCTCTCGCTTTTGCCCTGCAGCATTGCTTCGGCATTTTCCAGGTAGCCAGCTGCGCAAGGTGGCAGGAATTTGGCAGTCCCATTGAAGCCCAGAATTAATATGGAGAACAGGAGGGGGGCGGGAACAAAGGTAACACAGACCACGGGAGGGGGGAGTTAACACAGACAATGGGAGGGGGACAGGAACAAAATTAACTAGGACAAGGGGGGGGCAGGAAAAAAGATAACACATACAATGTGAGGGAGGCGGGAAAAAAGGTAACGCCGACAACGGGAGGGGGGCAAGAAAAAAGTTAACACAGACAACGAAGAAAGTTGCACTGACAACGGGTGTGGGACTAAAGGCAACACAATCTATGGCGGGAGGGTGGCAGCCACAAAGTCAACACAGATGGCCTCCATGATAGTGCTTGAAACAGGAAAGCCGAGGCAAAAGAAAACAAGCATTTGCAATTTAATAGGACTCTCATTTACGCAAGACCTATTGCATTGGAAACGGGAGTGCAGGCGGGCGAGAAGGCATGCACAGGAGTGCAGGGGCACACAGGGGTCAAGAAGAATATTTTGCATATCTATGACAACTCATCTTCAGAATGACTGTATACTTCAAATATATAATTGGAGTGAGACTAAGGATAAGTTGGCTTCTTTTGGTAAGATAGTTATGAGAAACAAGGGTACCCCTTTAGTCAAAACCTGGGGTCAAAGTATTGTTAAAGAGAAACAATGGTTCTGGGTGGCCTAAGAAGGTCCTAGTAAGGAAAATATAGTTCTAGTAAATGAGGTAATCTTGGGAGACAGTTTTGTAAGGTAACAAACATATAAAGGACTTTATTAATGTTTTCACAATTATGTTTTCTCGGTTTTTCAGGTGCTCACACATGTGACAAGGTGCTTATAGTGACTGAGTGAGATATTAAAAAACTATATACAAAGTGTCACAAGCAAGGGTATTCCCCAAAAAAATATATACAGTAGGGAAGGGGAGTTTCCTTGCAAGGGTCGACGGCGTTTCGATCTAACATGACTTTAGATCATCATCAGGACGTGAGCTTTCCTGAAAGAATTAAATTAAAGTTTTACTACTACAGCCTTACAAAAACATAGCTTCTAAGAACGAAGTGAATGGTGCTCCCAGTGGCATATAATTCATGCACATTTCTATAGATGTAGAAATAGGGCGAACCGTGAATGTAACGCGCTTTTATTTACATTAAAATGAGAAAAGCTTTTGGTAAAGGTTTAATTTACGCGCTTTTTGGTATTGAGCGTACTTGCTTACTTTGCACGAGATGATAGATTGATTATCTGACTCGGCGATCAACTTGTTGATACTGTGAGGTCTTTGGTCCAACTGTTTAAAGCAGGAGGATCAGAAAGAATTCATTTAAACATATATTCAATCACTGGAATTGGAGTATGATGCGTTACAACTAGGTGACTTACTCAATTTTATTTTGGCAAGAATTTTAATTATCCATTCTTCTAGGGTAGTTCTAGCTCAAAAGGTTCATCACAATCTGAAAGTAAGATGAAACCAAAGTTTTGGGCTTTTTTTTCGGAAACAGGGTTTTATTAAAGAAAATTAAGAATAAAGGATAAAAAACGTTACCAGTAATGGTCCAATTACTCGTATTGCAGAGGTAGATGTATTGAATGGGAGCGGGTTATTTATCTGAAAAGGATTTAAGGGAGTGAGGATTAGAATTACGATCTCATGTGATACACGCTTATGCTATCTGGATTTTAAAGGGGGTTCACAATACCCGGTATTATTTGGTGTCCCACGTTCCGGCGGGAACTGCAAGAGACAAAAGGGAGGCATTTAGGGATTAAATACTACGATCCCGTCACAAGCCAACCGTATTGTGTAGGCATGGGATACCGGCCGGGGTGGCGCATTCACTTACTTGATCGCCGCGGTCCGTGGCTAAGCTACCTCTGCTTCACTGCTACGGCGTCTGGAAGCGCTGCAACAGTTACTTCCTGGTTCGGTTTTAACGCATGCGCTGACTCGTTATCGCTTACGTAACCATGATTGGCTTAACAAACGCGCATGCCAGGAAGTAACTTTTGCAGCGCTTCCAGACGCCGTAGCAGTGAAGCAGAGGTAGCTTAGCCACGGACCGCGGCGATCAAGTAAGTGAATGCGCCACCCCGGCCGGTATCCCATGCCTACACATTACGGTTGGCTTGTGACGGGATCGTATTATTTAATCCCTAAATGCCTCCCTTTTGTCTCTTGCAGTTCCCGCCGGAACGTGGGACACCAAATAATACCGGGTATTGTGAACCCCCTTTAAAATCCAGATAGCATAAGCGTGTATCACATGAGATCGTAATTCTAATCCTCACTCCCTTAAATCCTTTTCAGATAAATAACCCGCTCCCATTCAATGCATCTACCTCTGCAATACGAGTAATTGGACCATTACTGGTAACGTTTTTTATCCTTTATTCTTAATTTGCTTTAATAAAACCCTGTTTCCGAAAAAAAAGCCCAAAACTTTGGTTTCATCTTACTTTCAGATTGTGATGAACCTTTTGAGCTAGAACTACCCTAGAAGAATGGATAATTAAAATTCTTGCCAAAATAAAATTGAGTAAGTCACCTAGTTGTAACGCATCATACTCCAATTCCAGTGATTGAATATATGTTTAAATGAATTCTTTCTGATCCTCCTGCTTTAAACAGTTGGACCAAAGACCTCACAGTATCAACAAGTTGATCGCCGAGTCAGATAATCAATCTATCATCTCGTGCAAAGTAAGCAAGTACGCTCAATACCAAAAAGCGCGTAAATTAAACCTTTACCAAAAGCTTTTCTCATTTTAATGTAAATAAAAGCGCGTTACATTCACGGTTCGCCCTATTTCTACATCTATAGAAATGTGCATGAATTATATGCCACTGGGAGCACCATTCACTTCGTTCTTAGAAGCTATGTTTTTGTAAGGCTGTAGTAGTAAAACTTTAATTTAATTCTTTCAGGAAAGCTCACGTCCTGATGATGATCTAAAGTCATGTTAGATCGAAACGCCGTCGACCCTTGCAAGGAAACTCCCCTTCCCTACTGTATATATTTTTTTGGGGAATACCCTTGCTTGTGACACTTTGTATATAGTTTTTTAATATCTCACTCAGTCACTATAAGCACCTTGTCACATGTGTGAGCACCTGAAAAACCGAGAAAACATAATTGTGAAAACATTAATAAAGTCCTTTATATGTTTGTTACCTTACAAAACTGTCTCCCAAGATTAACTCATTTACTAGAACTATATTTTCCTTACTAGGACCTTCTTAGGCCACCCAGAACCATTGTTTCTCTTTAACAATCTTTTGGTAAGATGGCATCTAGTGTCGAGGTTTAGCTAGCAACAGGAGAGCTTTATGTCAGTGGTGACCAAGAGCCCAGTTGTCCTTTTCTCATCTTGTCCGTATCTCATGTCTCAATGCTAGTCACAGTCCTATTTCAATGTCTATGTACATAGATCTTGCTCCCCCACTACAACATCCAGTCAGCAGTGAACCTTTCAGCCAGCTGAGACCTGGGGTTACTGTACCATATGGATGTCACCAGTGATGTTACTGACCATGCAATGAGTGATGTAATATGTGAGCTCATAAGCAGTGCATTGCGGAGGCCTAAGTTATAGTTAGCTCAGGTAACTGTAACTGCTGAATTTCACTTGTTTTGTGCCAGTGATATTTTAGCCTAACGATAATGTCTCTGTAGCCTTTGTTTTTTTCATTGAATTTCTAAGTTTAAAAAAATTCTATTTCCTAACTGTTACATCCCTGTAAACTGTTTTTTCCAGTGAATTTCTAAGGTTTTCTAAATTCAATTTCGTAACTATAAAGTCCCTATAACCTTTGTTTTTCAGTGAATTTCTAAGTTTTTTAAAATTCTATTTCCTAATTGTAACCTTTGAAACTGAGTGTGTGAATGAATGCAACAGTGTGAGACTAAGCTTGGTAACTTTTATTTCCTAACTGTAACCTTGGAAACTAGGTGTTTGAATGAGTGCAGCAGTGTGTGACTGAGTTTGTGAGTTTCTTAATGGGTAGCTGGCTAGATGTGTAAGTGTATGAGTGGGTATGTGTTTACCTGCATGAGTGTCTCACTGGGTGTGAGAGTGGGTGTGTGAGTGTCTTGCTGGGTCTATGTGTGAATGTATGAGTTCCTGAGTGGGTGCATGAGTGTCTGAGTGTGTCTGTGAGTACATATATAAGTCTAGGTGGGTCTGTGAGTGGATACATGCATGTCTAAGTGGGTCTGTGAGTGAGTGCTTGTGCATCTGAGTAGGTCTGTGAGTGGGAGCATGAGTCTCTGAGTGGGCCTGTCTGTGGGTCTGTGATTCTCTGCGTGGGTCTGTTATTAGATGTGTGTGTGTCTAAGTGAGTCGGTAAGTGAGTGTCTAAGTGGGTTTGTGAGTGGGTGTGTGAGTTTCTGAGTGAGTCTGTGAGTGGGTGCATGAGCCTCTGAGTGACTCTGTGAGTGGGTGTGTGAGTCTGTGCATGAGTAAGTGGGTACGTGAGTGTCTGCCTGGGTTTGTGAGTAGGTTTACGCATCTCAGTTCATTTGTGAGTTGATGCATGGGTGTTTGAATAGGTCTGTGAGTGGTTGTGAGAGGTTTATGTCATCTCTGGTGGTCTTCCTCCCTTGCCGACTAGGTTCCCCATTCTAATTTCTCACTCGGGCTTCAAGTACTTAGGGGTTTACATATCGTTGGACTCGGCTGCCCGCTACGAGCATAATCTCCTTCCTCCTCTCCGACGCTTGAAGCTTTACGTGGCCCGTTGGCGTAGACTGCCGCTGTCCCCACTTGGCCGAGCGGCGCTGTTTAAAATGATGTCCCTACCCCGATTTCTCTACGCACTTCAGAACTCCTTTGATATCACTCCGGCTACCTACTTTCGGGAGGTGGAGGGTCTACAGAGGAGACTTGTTTGGGACGGTCGAGCACGCATCGCTCTCTCAAAACTAACCCTCCCCTGGTATGACGGGGGCATCGCACTCCCGGACATCAGGAGATATTATTGGGCCTCCCAGTTGTCCGCCATTAACCATGCTACATATGCACCCTGTCCGAATCCAGCGTTTGCGATGGATAAATACCTGTTGCCTGGTGGCGACTTCAACAGAGCGCTCTACTGTCGGACCGCGGGGAGGAACCTCACGGGACCCACCAAAATTGCAGTGCGTGTATGGAAGGATGCTTATGTGGCTATGGGATGGAATGATCGATTGACGCAAGCGACCCCTTTGTTTGCTTCGGAACGACTGGGATGCCTCTGGACGACGAAAGGTTTTGAGAACTGGGACACGATTGGGATTAGTAGAGTGGGTGATCTCTGGGTGAAAGGTGCGGTTAAATCGTTTGCGGAGCTTCAGAGTGAGTATGAGTTGAGTGAGCGGGAGTTCTTCAGATATGCATAGGTGCTTCACGCTTTACTGTCGGTCTTCACGGCCGGTATCACGGTCCCTGAATCTTCCCCGCTTGAGGACCGTATACTCGATGGTCATCTGCCCGATAGTACGATTTCCTTGATCTATAAAAAGTTGATCAACAATTGGGCAGATCTCCTTGTGCATCTTAGGGAGGCCTGGACTGGAGACGGGTTGGAATTGGACGACGAGGACTGGCAGTCTGCACTATCCTCCCCGAAAGAGGCCGCCATTCCGGCCCGTCTCCGCCTCGTCCAGCTCAAAATTCTTCACTGCGTGTATGTGACGGGTCCTCGTTTGGTTGCTATTGGTTTTTCGTCGGATGGGTTGTGTAGACGCAGTTGTGGAATGAGTGCCACTTTCCTCCACATCCTTTGGGAGTGCCGTGATGTGGCTGCGTATTGGCACCGCGCGCATGCTGTGATGGAGTGTGTCACTGGGGTCGCTTTGCTGCCTCAGGCTCGAAGATGCTTGTTGAATGTGTGGGAGCCGAATGACTACAACGTTGCCAAGACCCGGTGGGGGGCTCTTGGGAACATGATTGCCAAAAGGGATATTGCACAGCTCTCGGGTTCCCAGCGGCCTCCCACCGTGTCGGTGTGGAAGGAGAACATGGATTGGTGCATGTTCAGGGAGAAGATGGTATATTTGGCTAGAAGCAAGCCTAGGGCGTGGAGTACAATCTGGGGCAAGTGGAACGCGTACCGAGGGAACATCTGTACACCCCCCTTCGAAGACATTCCTGACACTTCTCTGTCCCCCTGACCTCTGAGGTTCCTTGATTATTGTATTTCTTATCCGATTGCCCTGATTTCCCCACTGCCTCCCCCGACTGGTTCTCTCTATTGTCCTCCTGATTCTCTATCCGCTATGGCAGGTTTCCCCCGTCTGAGCTCGACATTTTCCACAATGTTTACGCCTTGAGTTTTTTGTTCTTTTGTTCTTTCTTTGTTCCTTTATAAAAAAATTTAAAAATTGTATCCCGCATACCTCCTGTGTTGCCGAAAGTGTATCCTGTACCTCTGCTGGACCTATCGGGGTGAGCCGCTGCCTTTTGTGCCACGTATATAATCGACAAACACTAGCGGCCGGCCCCTGTGGTTGTAGGCCCATATCTGTAATGCTTTTGTTTTGCACAATAAAGTTTTTATAAAAATGTATTAAAAAAAACTAAGAATTGGGAAGGAAGGGAAAAAAGATATGCATCAACCTCACAGTTTTTTTTTGAATGACACATTTTTTTGTGAAGAACCTTACTGACGGGAGGACGAGGAGTGTGTGCTTGGCGCCTCCTTGCCGGTAGACCAGTCAGGGCCATACATTGAAGGAAAGGTTGAAGGAAATGATGTCACCTTTCTGTTGGACACTGGTGCTACCCGTTCTACTGTGAGAACAGCAGACGTTCCAAACCTACCCCTCTCGGGAGAAGGGATCCAAGTAGTGGGCGTTTCTAATAAACAAATTAGTACCCCAGTCACAGAACCAATGGAAGTAAAAATAGGGAATTTCAAAGAAATGCATAGAATCGTAGTCTGTGACTCCAGTCCTGTAAATTTGCTAGGACGAGATTTGTTGTGAAAAATGATTTGCACCATCTTTTGCACTCCAAATGGTGTTGAAATTCAGACCCCAGATGAAGACGGAGTTTACAAGCTAATGTTAGCATAACCAGAGACTGACATTGCTAAATTGACAATAAAAGACTTACCAGAAGAATTACAACAGACAGTAAAACCAGAAGTATGGGACTTTACAGGAAAAGATGTAGGACTGATGGCAAATGTTGACCCAATAAAAGTAACCATAAAAGAAGACGCAGTTTACCCAAACACACGACCATACAAAATGAACATGGAAATAAAAGCAGGAGTTGCAGTAGAAATAAAACGGTTGCTGGAAGCAGGCATTTTGGAAGAAGTAATGAGCAGTCCATGTAACTCCCCCATAATTGGGATAAAGAAACCTAGCGGTAAGTACAGAGTAGTACAGGACCTGAGAAAGATTAATAAGATTGTTGTCCCTTGCTGTACGGTTGTGCCAAATCCTGCAGTGATTCTGTATCAGATACAGTGGGAACCTGGATGGTTTACTGTCATAGACCTATGTCATGCATTTTTCTCGATCCCATTGCACCCAGATAGCACATTTCTTTTCTCATTTGAATTCAACAGTCATGTCTATGTTTGGATACGTGTCCCTCAGGGGTACACAGAGAGCCCCTCAATATTTAATCAGATTTTGAAAAAATGTCTGGAGTCATTAGTGCTACCTGGATGGTCAGTTTTGGTTCAGTACATAGACGACCTTTTGGTGGCCTCAAAATCACGAAAAGACTGTGTTGTCGATACCATCGCTCTACTGAATCATCTGGTGAAGGAGGACATAAAGTATACCCAGAGAAATTGCAATTCTGTGCTACCTCAGTGAAATATCTGGCACATCAGATAGAGAGGGGTGTCAGGAGAGTTACCACAGAGAGAATCAGAATATTTAAAAACATGGATTTGCCAAAAACACAAAAAGAGGTCAGAATGTTTCTTGGAGTCGTAGGATATTGCAGGCAATGGATTGTGGGATTCGCAGTCCTTGCAAAGCCTCTGATACAAATGACAAAGAAAAGAGCCAAAGACCCAGTAGAATGGGATGACGAAAGCATGACTGCTTTTGTGAATTTGAGAAACTGCCTGTATACAGCTCCAGCATTGGGAATGTCTGACTATTCGAAAGATTTTGCACTATTTTGTGACACAGATGATAATTGTGCACTTTCAGTTTTGACTCAGATTCATGGATTAGTGCGACGACCTGTGGCATATTTTTCGTCTACTTTAGACCCATTGCCTGAATGTCTGAAAGCAGTAGCTGCAACTTGCAGGAGTCTTGAGCACAGTGAATCCATCATTATGGGACATCCTGTAACTGTATATGTTCCACATGCAGTTGTAATCTTGCTAACCAGGACTAAGTCTCAGTATCTCACACCTAGTCGGCTGACTAAATACAAGAGAATTCTTGTAGGTGCAGGAAATGTAACCATCGCTAGATGCAACATTCTGAACCCAGCAACCTTACTGCCAAATTCGTTCAGTGCAGAACTTAAAGAGAAAGTTGAACATGACTGCATTGATTTAACTGAATACAGTACCAAGCCAAGGACAGACATAAGAGAGGAGCCCTTGATTGAGTCAGACTATGAGCTGTTTGTTGACGGCTCATGCCTGAGACATGAGGAAGGAGGTTTAAGCGCTCCTTATGCGGTGTGCACCTTGGGAGGCCCAGTGGAAGCATCCCATTTACCTGGAGTCAAGTCTGCACAATTGCCGAATCGGTTGCCCTAACAAAGGCCTGTAAATTTGGGAAAAATTGGAAAGTGACCATATTCACTGACAGCCAGTATGGTTACGGGGTGATGTATGACTATTAAGCATGGGCGGAAAATCCGTTACGCTCGCGGATTTTGCGGATTTTCGGTAAATTCGCAATCCGCGAACGCTTGCGAATTTACCGAAAATCCGCAAATTCGCACGCAGCGGATTTTTTTTTCTTGGTGATACAATTTTGCGGCGCGCGGCGTTTACTTACCGTCATTCAGCGTTTGCCGAGTTATTTTTCTTGATATTTTGCGAGTGCTGCGCCATTTTGGATCTTGCTGCGGGATCCCACGGGAATTTGGCGAGCACGATTACGTAATCGCGGCTTGCCAACTTGCACAGCGAGAGTTTGTCAACGCGAGAACGCCGTGATCACGTATTGCGGTACTTCGCAATTGCGAGCTTGGAGATGCGGCGAGCAGTAACAATCTCGCACTCGCGAATATACAAAATTTGCAATTCTGCACAAGAAATCCACCAGCAAGCAGCATAAACCTTCTGGTAATGATGATTTTTATCTGAATAACTCCTCAGGTTGACATTTGCCTGCACTTTTTTTGCGAGGAGTCCATTTTGGGGAGGGGGGGGTGGGAGGAAAGAAGTGCCCCACAGTCTTCAACTTCCTGTTCCTGTCCAGCAGGCTCCTCCCAGTGCAATGTCCATCTCCTGGTCACTTTTCATTTGGATCTGGAAGGATTACTTTTTGTGGATGCTGCTGGATATTTAGATTTGAGGCCTTTTTGACTTTCTTTGGATCACTTTTGGATTAGAAATTTCACAAGTAAGTTTGTTTGGGGCATTACAGTTGCTGCAACTACAATTTTGGAATTTTCGATTTTTGGGCTGTTTTAGGGCCTTTTGCCCAGGGGTACTCAGTGGTGGGTGCACTGAGTCTTTCTGTGGGGTGCTTTGAATTTAAACATCATGGAGGGGCTGGATGGCTTGGGATTGTGCTGATTTTTCTATGATTTTCATTTTTTTGGCCTGTTGTGGCCTTTTCACCAGGGGTAGTGAGTGTTGCATGGGCCTAGTCTTTCTGTGGGTTTTCTTGAATTTAAACATCACGGAGGGGCTGGATGGCTTGGGATTGTGATGATTTTTCTGTGATTTTCGTTTTTTTGACCTGTTGTGGCCTTTTGACCAGGGGTAGTGAGTGTTGCATGGGCCTAGTCTTTCTGTGGGTTTTCTTGAATTTAAACATCATGGAGGGGCTGGATGGCTTGGGATTGTGCTGATTTTTCTGTGATTTTCGTTTTTTTGGCCTGTTGTGGACAGGTCATGTGGTTGGGGGCCATTTTGAGTGCTGCTACAGGCCCTGGCCATGTGCTGGGAGGGAGGGGGCCATTTTGAATGCAGGCAGTGTTCTCAGGCCTGCACCCATTTTGCCTAGCTTTCATCCATTATGCCCAGAGGTAGAGAGTGGTGCATGGGCCTAGTCTTTCTGTGGGTTGTCTTGAATTTAAACATAATGGAGGGGCTGGATGGCTTGGGATTGTGCTGATTTTTCTGTGATTTTCGTTTTTTTGGCCTGTTGTGGCCTTTTCACCAGGGGTGGTGAATGGTGCATGGGCCTAGTCTTTCTGTGGGTTGTCTTGAATTTAAACATCATGGAGGGGCTGGATGGCTTGGGATTGTGCTGATTTTTCTGTGATTTTCGTTTTTTTGGCCTGTTGTGGCCTTTTCACCAGGGGTAGTGAGTGGTGCATGGGCCTAGTCTTTCTGTGGGTTGTCTTGAATTTAAACATCATGTAGGGGCTGGATGGCTTGGGATTGTGCTTATTTTTCTGTGATTTTCGTTTTTTTTGCCTATTGTGGACAGGCCATGTGGTTGGGGGCCATTTTGAGTGCTGCTACAGGCCCTGGCCATGTGCTGTGAGGGAGGGGGCCATTTTTAATGCAGGCAGTGTTCTCAGGCCTGCACCCATTTTGCCTAGTTTTCATCCATTATGCCCAGGGGTAGTGAGTGGTGCATGGGCCTAGTCTTTCTGTGGGTTGTCTGGAATTTAAACATCATGGAGGGGCTGGATGGCTTGGGATTGTGCTGATTTTTCTGTGATTTTCGTTTTTTTGGCCTGTTGTGCCCTTTTCACCAGGGGTAGTGAGTGGTGCATGGGCCTAGTCTTTCTGTGGGTTGTCTTGAATTTAAACATCATGGAGGGGCTGGATGGCTTGGGATTGTGCTGATTTTTCTGTGATTTTCGTTTTTTTGGCCTGTTGTGGACAGGCCATGTGGTTGGGGGCCATTTTGAATGCTGCTACAGGCCCTGGCCATGTGCTTGTGAGGGAGGGGGCCATTTTGAATGCAGGCAGTGTTCTCAGGCCTGCACCCATTTTGCCTAGCTTTCATCCATGATGCCCAGGGGTAGTGAGTGGTGCATGGGCCTAGTCTTTCTGTGGGTTGTCTTGAATTTAAAAATCATGGAGGGGCTGGATGGCTTGGGATTGTGCTGATTTTTTTGTGATTTTCGTTTTTTGGCCTGTTGTGGCCTTTTCACCAGGGGTAGTGAGTGGTGCATGGGCCTAGTCTTTCTGTGGGTTGTCTTGAATTTAAACATCATGGAGGGGCTGGATGGCTTGGGATTGTGCTGATTTTTCAGTGATTTTCGTTTTTTGGCCTGTTGTGGACAGGCCATGTGGTTGGGGGCCATTTTTAGTGCTGCTACAGGCCCTGGCCATGTGCTTGTGAGGGAGGGGGCTATTTTGAATGCAGGCAGTGTTCTCAGGCCTGCACCCATTTTGCCTAGCTTTCATTCATTATGCCCAGGGGTAGTGAGTGGTGCATGGGCCTAGTCTTTCTGTGGGTTGTCTTGAATTTAAACATCATGGAGGGGCTGGATGGCTTGGGATTGTGCTGATTTTTCTGTGATTTTCGTTTTTTTGGCCTGTTGTGGCCTTTTCACCAGGGGTAGTGAGTGGTGCATGGGCCTAGTCTTTCTGTGGGTTGTCTTGAATTTAAACATCATGTAGGGGCTGGATGGCTTGGGATTGTGCTGATTTTTCTGTGATTTTCGTTTTTTTGGCCTGTTGTGGCCTTTTCACCAGGGGTAGTGAGTGGTGCATGGGCCTAGTCTTTCTGTGGGTTGTCTTGAATTTAAACATCATGGAGGGGCTGGATGGCTTGGGATTGTGCCGATTATTCTGTAATTTTCGTTTTTTTGGCCTGTTGTTGTGGCCTTTTCACCAGGGGTAGTGACTAGTGAGTGTTGCATGGGCCTAGTCTTTCTGTGGGGTGTCTTGAATTTAAACATCATGGAGGGCATGGGATTGTGCTGATTTTTCTGGGTTTTTTCGATTTTTTGGGGGTGTATAACTGAACTGATGTTCCTCTGTCTTCCATTGCTTTTAGGTGCACAAGACTCAAGAGAACTACCAGTGCCAGGAAGAAGTCCTGCAGCGGTGTGTGTGTGCAGCATAACGTCACGCGACGTCACGTCTGGCCACAGACAACTCTGCAACTCGTGCAACTGCGGCCTGCTGTTCTGACCTGCTCTGAAGAAGATGGCCCCAAAAAAATTTCTCCGTAGTTCCTCTAGCAAGAAAGTTGCCAGTAAGGATCAGAAGAAGCAAGTTACCAAGGAGGCTGGTGTGCCGGCCGGCGCGTTTTTTGGGAGTAAAAAAAAAAGTACGCCTGCAGCAGCAGCGGCATCTGCTGGGGACCAAGCTGGGAGCAACACGCCCGCTCCATTGGGCTCAGTGCCTCCACCACCACCACCACGCCAACTTAAGTCAAAGCCCTTGAGTGCTGCACAGGCAGTCAGGGTACTTCTTCAATCACCATCGACCAGTGATGTTGGCTCATCGCAAGAAAGTAGCAGCAATGTCCCTGAATCAACACAGGTTGTTGTAACTCATCTAACAAGTGTTGAACAACCACAGCCGCAACAACAACCAGATGTGCAAGTACAAGCCCAAGTACATGTGGAAGGAGAGGCAGCGCAAGGAGATGTGCAAGCAGAGGTGCATGGAGGGTCACAAGTGCCCACAATAGTTGTTCTTCCCGAAATAGGGGCACATCAGGAAATCGACAATCAAACCGAGGTATCATTTGAGGAAGCCACTCCTCCTGATGATCATTCATTGTCTTCCACATCCCTAGCAAGGAAAAGATCAAGGGGGGTGTCTACATCTTCTTCAAGCCCACCTCCATCTGATGATATGGATCCCAATTGGGAACCAGCACCACTGCCGTCTGAGAGTGAGGCACACCATGATCTGACAAAGGTACCTAAGCGTAAAAGGAAGGTCGTCGAAAAACTCATAGCTATGGAGTGTGATGAGGCTCAACAAGAAGTGACGGATACTGCTGCTGATGAAGCCTCTCACGACGAAGAGCCAGTCATCATAAAGGTCACTGCAGCCCCAGCGGGCATGCAGCAAAAAGACATATTGACCCTAGCCCGAGAAGCTGCTGAGCGTGATGATGTTGTCGACGAGGAGGCAATGGAAGAAACACCACAATCATTGGAGGTAACTAGTACACCAACACCTACCGCTTCCATATTTCTTAGTCGCCAGAAGGGACCTCCATCCACCTCGACCTCAATTAGTGGTGGTGAAAGTGCAAAACGTACTGAAGTTCGGCAATCCACATCCTCCACTTCATCTGGCATTAGCAGCAGGACCACCACCACGAGTATCGCCGCCTCCTCCGGCCCCCAAAGACATTTCAAGTCCGCAGTTTGGGACTTCTTTAGTGTTTCCACAAAAAAGGAAAACCTCGCCATTTGTAGCATTTGTAAGTTGGCAGTTAGTCGTGGTAAGTTTGGTTCCAACTATGGTACCGGAGGCCAGAGAGGTCATCTTGAAAGAAAGCACGCTGTCCAATGGTTTGCGCACCTACAGGCGATCAAGGAAGCCCGAATTGCACGTAATGATGTTTCATCTGATGATGACGAGGAGGAAGAAGACGTGTCAAACACTTCACTTACACCCAGTACCCCTGTCAGCAGCACACCCCATGTGAGCCACACTAAGAGTGTGGGAGAGAGTGAGACACCAATGCGCAAAAGTTCATCAGCGAGCGTAACTGGGTCGAAGATATCATCATCATCCCGTAAATGCTTGGTCCAGGGCAACATTAAAAAGATGTTGTTTACAGAAGCGCAATATGAATGCAACCACCCACTGACGCGTCTGTATAACACTAAGCTGGCTAAAATGCTAGCTCTGGACCTTCTCCCTTTTTCTTTTGTAGAAGGGGTTGGTTTTCTAGAATTAGTGGCAGCGCTCTGCCCTAAATGGAAGGTTCCTAGCCGGTTCTATTTTGCCAGAGTTGCGGTTCCAGCACTACATGAAGATGTGCTGGAGGTGATTGGGGCAGCTTTGCAGAAGAGTGCTGTTCACACTATACATCTGCCAACAGACATGTGGACCAGTGGTGCAGGCGCTGATTACATGTGCATCACTGCACACTGGGTCTCTTTTTCAGGGGTTAAAGCAAAGCTAAACGCAGGTGTTGACCTGGACCAAGTTTTCAAAGCTGTTCGGAAACATGCATCACTAGCCATGTTTGGTTTGGAGAAACGTCACACAGCACAAAACATTTTGGATGAAATTAACACAAAGGTCCTTGACTGGCTGTCCCCAAAAAAACACCAGATTGGTTATGTTTCCACGGATAATGGCGCCAATGTAGTTAAGGCCATGGAGCTGGGTCACTATTTCAGAGTGCCGTGTTTGGCGCACTGTATAAACCTGGTTGTCAAAAAATTCTTGAGTGATAAAGAGAGTCCAGCGTACGAGGTAGAGGAGACCTGACGAAAAATGTGCAACCATTTCAGCCATTCTTTTAAGGCCCGGAAGCATCTGAGGAGCCTGCTACATGACCGTCGAATGCCAGTGAAAGCACTCATCCAGGAGGTGGCAACACTTTGGAACTCAACCTTCTACATGCTTGAGCGTCTGTATGAGCAGTATACGGTACTCGATCAATATTTCTTAACACAGGGTACAGCTCAGAAGGACCTGAGGATGGGTGCGGAGCAATGGCACATAGTTAAAAGCCTGACACGCATGCTTCGTCTTTTTGAGGTCTTCACGCGTGCAGTCAGCCAGGAGGACTGTAATTTGGGAAAAGCTATCCCATTGTTGTACATGCTGGAGCACCAACTGAAGGAGGTGTGTTCTGTGTTTCAAAAAGATGAAAAAAACAAAGACCCTTTTGTTTTGGCGGAGAAATTATTAGAGCGCCTACGTGGTGATGAACGTCTTAAAATGATCCACTCAGAACAGCATTACATTTGTGCTACTATTCTGGATCCACGCTACAAAAAGGCGCTGGCGGGCCAAGCATTCTTTCCTTTTGATGATGAACATGTTCCAAAGTACAAACGTTGGCTAGCCTTGTCAGCCAAGAGGTTTGAAAGAGAACGGCAGAAATTTGAAGGAAAAGGCAGTACATCAGCATCAGCAGGCCATCCCCAGTCAAAACAATCCACTTCTGCACCTGTGGCTGTGGCACAAGTGACCTCTCAGCCGTTAAAGACACCGGCAACCGGATAATCTGCACCAGACACAACAGAAACATTGGAGGCTGAAGAGGATTGGCTAGCTCAGCTTGGGTTTGGTTCTCAAAAGGTCACAGGCACAGCAACAGCTAAGCAAAGTGGAGGAACCTTGGATGAGGACCTTGAGTCGATGGTGAAGGACTATCTGAATGACTCAACAGAGGTCTATGTTAATGCTGACCCATTGGCGTATTGGCATGGGAAAAAAGAATTGTGGCCACAGCTCTCCAACCTGGCTTTAAACTACTTGTCTTGCCCACTCGCAAGCGTGTCTCCTGAACGTGTTTTCAGTGCTGCTGGTGCCATTGTAACTCCCAAACGGAGCCGCCTCTCGCCCAAAAATGTGAAGAGGTTAACAATGATCAAGATGAATCAGCACCTCATACCACCAGATTACAGAGTACGAGAAAGCGCGCCGGATGAAGACGAGGTGGACAGCAACGTAGATGAGGGAATTTCTACTCTGTCAGGTGACACTGAGCTCACCCTGCCTGAATTCGCAGAGTATGAAGACGAAGCCTTATTCTTATTCCTGGACCTTAACACGAGCCCTGAAAATGAGACAATGAATCAATAACTTTCTTTTTCGTCCTTATTCACTTTCATTCCTGTGTACTGTCTTTCTTTGTTGTGCACAGTTAATATAATTCAAACTTTAATCACCTAATCACTAAAACAAGCCCATCAGCAGAACTGTCTTCACTTGTTTGCTTATTGATTTAAAGGTGCCGCAGTCTGCATTCCTCAGGTTCACAAGTTCAGAAGAACATGCTCCTCTATCCTCCTCCTCCAGACTCCTATTTCCATCAAAGCAGAGGGCTGGATTACGCCCAATGAAGAAAGACTCAGCACTTGTGGGGGTGTTCTACTTCTTTGCGGGTGAGTTGACGGCTCTGGGGCCATTGCTGGGAAGCTCCAATACCGGATAAAAGTGGTTTGGACCAAATCGGAGGCGGAATTTTTTGTGTGTTTTTGCTGACTTGCTTGCCTTTGAGGTGCTCTTTGGGGGGTTCCGGCTGTTTGTGGATGAGTTTCGGGGTCTGAGAGCACTGCTGGGACAGTCTAATCTTGATTGCATTTGCTTTTCAGGAAATCCGTGGTGGTAAACCGGAGTTATGGCCTAGCTACACAGCGCGTTTGGACCGAAGGCCGAGAAATATTGTAAGTATGAGATTTTGCTTTTGGGCTGTTTGGGGGTGTTGTGCTTTTTGGCGGGTGGGTTGGCGGGTCTTGTGGCATTCCTGGGAAGGTCTAATACCGGATAGAAGTGGTTGGGATAAAATCCACGCTGATTTTTTGTTGTTGCTATTTCTGACATTTTGCTCAATGTAGTGTTTTCGGGGGCCTGTTTGGGCGGCTTCCTGGTGTTTGTGGGTGGGTTTCGGGGTCTGGGAGCACTGCTGGCTATGGATACTTTACTTTGCAAGAGGTTTGAAGCAAATCCATGGTGGCAGAGGGGAGTTAGGGCCTAGCTGCAAAGCGCGCGCGGAGTGATTTGGGAAATTGGCAAAAAAATGACTAAGTCCCCATTTTTGTACTTTTGCTCTTTGGCTGTTTGGGGGTCTTCTAATCGTTTTCTCCTGGGTTGACGGCTCTGGGGCCATTGCTGGGAAGCTCTAATACCGGATAAAAGTGGTTTGGACCAAATCGGAGGCCAATATTTTTTTGTGTTTTTGCTGACTTGCTTGCCTTTGAGGAGCTCTTTGGGGGGTTCCGGCTGTTTGTGGGTGAGTTTCGGGGTCTGGGAGCACTGCTGGGACAGTCTTATCTTGATTGCATTTGCTTTTCAGGAAATCCGTGGTGGTAAACCGGAGTTAAGGCCTAGCTACACAGCGCGTTTGGACCGAAGGCCGAGAAATATTGTAAGTATGAGATTTTGCTTTTGGGCTGTTTGGGGGTGTTGTGCTTTTTGGCGGGTGGGTTGGCGGGTCTTGGGGCATTCCTGGGAAGGTCTAATACCGGATAGAAGTGGTTGGGACAAAATCCACGCTGATTTTTTTGTTGCTATTTCTGACATTTTGCTCAATGTAGCGTTTTCGGGGGCCTGTTTGGGGGGCTTCCTTGTGTTTGTGGGTGGGTTTCAGGGTCTGGGAGCACTGCTGGGACACTCTAATCTTGATTGCATTTGCTTTTCAGGAAATACGTGGTGGTAAACTGGAGTTATGGCCTAGCTACACAACGCGTTTGGACCGAAGGCCGAGAAATATTGTAAGTTTGAGATTTTGCTTTTGGGCTGTTTGGGGGTGTTGTGCTTTTTGGCGGGTGGGTTGGTGGGTCTTGGGGCATTCCTGGGAAGGTCTAATACGGGATAGAAGTGGTTGGGACAAAATCCATAAGGAAAAGCCTTTTGGCACTTTTTGTAACTTAGGGTTCGTTTGGGTTAGCCCTAGCAGCAGGATTGCATGTGTTTTGGGGTGTTCTAGATTTTTGCAACTGAGTTCTGGGGTCTTAGAGCACTCGTGAGAATGTGTAATTTTGGTTGCAAGTCATTTGAAGAAAATCCATGGTGGGAAAGGGGGGATTTGGCATAGTTAAATAAAGCCTCTGCCACTATTCTTAACTTATGGCTCGTTAGGGTTAGCAGTATTTCTATTGCATGTGTTTGGGTGGGGGGGTTTTCGAGTCTTGGAGCGATGCTGGCTATGGATACTTTTGCTTGCTTGCAAGTGGTTTGAATACAATCCACGGTGGGTAAGGGGGTATTTGGGCCTACTTTTACTTTCGAAGTACGTTTTGTCACCAGTTTTCTGATAGGCCTCGTTTTTAGGTCTCGCAGACGTAAAAAGCAGGCGTAAGCCTGCTGTCTGTGAGACATCTTTTGTTGGCGTGTTCCGATGAATGTGAGACAGGGGATGTGCACGAGTTTCCCATCGGCGATTTCACCTCGTGGGCGCGCACGCCCAGCCGGTGCAGTGCACATCCCCTGTTCTCAACATTCACCGCAAGTCAGCTTCTGGCCATCGCGCGCGTACACATACAGGCAAAGTCAGCTTGCGCACACACATTCTCCCCGCCCCCACGCACACACACGCACCCCCCTCCCCCACCACTCACGGGGCTCACGCGCACAGACACACAAATCCCCCCCTCAACTCACCGTGCTCTTTTGTCCCGTCCCCTCGCTGAGCTCCTTTTCTCCGGCGCAACGAGCAACACCAGCCTTTTCCGCCACGTCACAGGCCCCGCCCATGTCACGGGCAAGGATGCCTGACTTCCTGGTTTCGCCCCCGCCAGCAACTCTGCTTCATGAAAGCGTGCAGCAACCTAGACCGGTAACTTGTTCTTTTAGTTGCTCTGCTTCATTGCGGTATGTATTTTACACGTCTACACTTTTGTTGCGGTATATATTTTAAATGAGTGCACACTTAATTTTCTCTTGTTGCGTTTACAACGCTTCTTACAGTCTAAACTGGCGATATACACATTTGGCTTTTCACTTTCAGTTAGTCCGATTTCTATTGCCACACGATTCCACTAGCACATCATGGTGATCTCGCAGCGGAGTTGCGGTATTGTGTGTCTTCATTTGTGTAAATTGGGGATTGTGTGTATGTTGTGCTTTGAGCAAGGATCAGGGCAGGTAACCAGAAATTACTTTCCTATTTCTTATGCTTGTACGCCAGCCACTCCGTTTTATAGGAGGTAAATCGCATTAGATAGCCATGCTATATTTAATTGCACTGCACGGGTCACGCTTGTATTGCTTGCGACCCATGACGGGGGCACTGAAACGTGTGTCTCCAGCATCCTAGGTGGGAGGGTGCTCTGCGGTGTGTCTGGGGTCTGCCTGCATGCGAGTGTCTCAGTATGATGGTAGCCCCATGGGCGCTGTGGAAGGTGCAGCTCTGCCCCCGGCGCCTCTATCTGCAAGGAGTTCACTGCTCACGGGTCTCCTCTCAAGTGCCTTTAGCAGGAGTGTGCTGGGTGATGAATGGACTCTCATTTTTCTCCAGCTGCAGAAGGGGCTGGAGGTACAAAACCAGTCCCAGTTTTTCTAGCAGGCCGGGAAATGGCACTTCAGTGCTTGCTTGTGCCCTCGGGGTTGGCATAAGTTAGATCGGAAACCAAGCACTATGTGTGGGTCGCATCACCGTGTAATTCCTGAGCTTGGGAATAGCTTTCTCGTGCCCCATTCGTCCTCACCTCATCGCACCCTTCTTTGCCGGACAGGCAAGGTGGCTTCCCGTCCTTGGTGCTGACAGAGTCGTGCTGGGAAGCACTTACTTTATCGTACTGCCGTGTTTTTGGAAACGTGCAGTGTACTGGGAAGGAGCCAACGTGTCCGTCCCTCAAAAGTGATCTCTCCAAAGTAGTCACGTAGTCAGAGTGTAGTGATGGGTCTTTAGTGCAAGGGAGGGAATGCCCAGCCGCTGTTTCAAATGTGAAATACAGCAATTATCCGGGATCATCAGTAGGCCCCGGTGCCGCTGCACCCACGGAAGCTACGCCATGGCCGCATATACAAGATTTGTGTCTCAATGAGCCCAAGCTCTCATGGCTTCCAGTCTGCTCCTTGAAGTACTATATCTCAGTATAAAAGCCAGGGCTAATGCACGCACGGGGGAGCTCACCCTGACCCTGATGAGCCAGATTAGCTACTCGTACACATACATGGGAAACCGGAGAGCTGTACAGTGCCTCCCGTTGGAGAAACTCACATTTTACTTTTGTGAAACTCGACATTCTAGTCCCTTCATCTATCAAGGATCTGTGCAGCACTCGGCCACCAACTCGTACCACTCGAGATATATTAAAGTTCAAATAGCTAGATTCATACAGCAGCCCAAGTGCAGAAGACTTCTCAGCGCCAGCAAATACAGTTGATTTTTTTTTTTACCACAATCAAATTCGACTCAGGATTAAAACTCTCAAAGTATTGTTTTTTCTGTATGTTTGGATGCATCATGTTTTTAGGTGTCACTCAAACAGCGCAGATAATGGAGTGGGCTACATAATTTGTCATCTGCCCAGGATCACAGTTTGGTGAATCGCGGTCACCTGGCCAATAATGCACACAATGCAGTATCCCTTCGCGCCTAACAAAGCCCTTTGACTCTGAGATTCCGAGTATCATTTTGTCTTGCTTTCCCATCATGCAATAGGTCTTGCATTTGTGAGAGTTTAAGCTATTGACATTGTAAATGACAATGCCTTTTATTTGTCTGTTTTACAAACCAACACAAATAAAAGGCATTGTCATTTACAATGCCAATAGCTCAAACTCTCGCAAATGCGAGACCTATTGCATTGCAAATGCTTGTTTGAGATCTGATTGGGGGTCTTCTACATTTTTGCAACTGGCTTTAGTAAGGGTCTGGGTGGAAGCACTGCTGGGAAGGTCTAATGTTGCTCTAAAACACAGTTTACAGTACACCTAGCTTGAGGGGAAGATCCGCTAAATTAATTCGCCCATACTTATTTATCCTTGAAAAGGTGACTCAGACAGAGTACGCACTTTCAAAAATGTTGTACTGTCTATTAGGAAAATCAAAGTGTGACTTTTTGCACTACACAGCGTACATACCTTATATTTATTTATCAGTGCTGTTTTTCGTTCAATAATTACAGGCCGGGTTTCAGTCTGCAATGGGGAAAAAAGGATGGAGTCAGGCTTCACATTAGCGAGCCGCAATTCAGCATCCGCCAGGCAGGCAGTGTACAGGGTGTCTTCTGGTCACCAACATTGATGGACGAAGCGTCAGCTGGAATGGAGGAGTGCCGCTAATAAGAGGAATTGTTTGCTGCATGCAACTTACTTACCAAATTCAACAGGACAACTACAACAATACAGATACAGTATCCATTATTTTATTCAATGAATGTGTGTGACTGCATTTCTTGTATCTCTTACTGCTTCTAAATTGATCCCTACAGCCATTCTATAGGTTTTACTTCGGCTATTTTTTAACCTAATTTAATGTAGCCCTGTACTGTCGCATTCTGGCATTCACGGTTGTCGAAAGTACTACTTACTTTTCTGTAACAATGCATTCAGTAGTGCATGCACTTCCTTTATGTCACGTAAAAGATTTATGGTTAGCTTTGTACCCAAAAATTTCTTTATGTTCAATTATTGTTTGTCCAAGCTGTACTTTTTTTTTCTCTCAACAAAACCTACCCAAAAAGAAACCCCCATTCCTATCCATTTTACAAACCCTAACCCTCTTTCCCCGGGTTGTGTGGTTTTGCTTGATGTGTGACTAACTGACATCAATAATTCCACACACTTGCTGGGGAGGATAAGGTCATAGCCACAGGCTGGTGAAGGAATCCGAGGATATATTCTAGACTTACTCAGCTTCAGTACTATTTCTTGTAGTATTAGCCAATGTCAAAGAAATCCTACGCAAGTACAAGTTATACTATAAATACTTTACCATTTGTTAGGCTACATTGTGGCACTGTTGTAGTCTAGTGTACTGTCCCCTGCTATATTCTCTATCGTACCGTTGTAATGCTACAGTAAGGACAAACCAGGCTTCATTTTCTTTTTTTCCATAGCCATGCAACTGCCACTGTGTCACACCACACCACTAGTACCACCAGAAGGAGGAGGAAATTTCAGCCGCCCTGGATTGCAACCTTAATCGCCATTTCCCGTGGAGCCAGCCCTGGGCTTAGCCCTACTTTCAAACAGAAATTGCAGGTAAGATAAGCGTTTGGTTGGAGGTAGTATAATGGAGTATTAGGAGAGACGAGAGATTGACGGTAGTACTACTAAAGTCCTAGGACTATTGAGGAAAACAAACTTACTGTTAAACCCCCACCCACCAGACTCAAAAGCAGTAAAAAACAGGTATGGTCAGATAAAGTTTCAAAAAGTATATCTTTATAGCCCTAACAAAATAATCTCCCGCAAGACCCTCCCTAACCCCAACGATTGTCCTTCAAAAGTCCCCAAAAACCCAACTCCCAATTCCCACCCCCCAAAAGTCTCTAAAAAAGGGCCAAGGGACACTATGGCAGGGTGCTGTTGACTTTAGCAGCCAGGGCATCATGCTCCTTGCGGAGGGTGGCATGTTCGAAGCGGAGGCCCTCCACCAAGTTCTTATAGTTCAGGACCTCCTGCTCCAGGTAGGACAGTCTGAGGGATAAGCGGCGCTGCGTGCCTTGCAAATACTGTGGGGGGCAGCTGCTGTCTTTGCTGCTCGGCGGTGGCATTTGGCTTTGGTAGCCCGGCTCCGTACCGCTGGAGCACTGCGCTGGCTGGCAGCCCGCACGGAGGAGGATGCAGCTGCCCCAGTGGACGTTGTTGTATTAGCAGACTGCGTCTCCTCCTCCTCCAGGGCCACCAGCCGCCGATATTCAGCGACAGTGGCATCCAGCCTCCGTTGCCAGGCCATTCGAGCCAGCTCCTTCCTCCTTGATGGTCTCTTGGATTTGGAAGGAGCAACTACATGAAGAAAGAAAGACATAGTCTGTAACCAATGCTCCTTAAGATTAACACAAAATGATTGAGCAGAAAGTTGTCACAGTACAAGTAGCAAATTGAAAGCACAGTACATAACTATTGAGGACAGTATCTATGTAACCTCCAACTTCTTCATCCTTGCTCTAACATTAGTGGGAGTTTAAGGAAGAAATTCTACGAGCACTATGGACTTCCATTACAATCGACTATGACAGTACACCAGTCTTATTCTTCTTCTTCTCTCTTGTTTAGGAAAATTGGTACGTTATCTTATGCAAGCCGGCATAATGCCAGCCCAGTGAACTTGCACCCGAGAAAAACAGACGCACACCATGGTGAGTGAGACAGACTTGCTTTACTGTACCGGTCCAGTACATGCAGGTGGTGAAGCTCTTACTTTTCTATAATGGGTGGCACTGAGAATACTCTGTTAAAAGGGCTACTGCTTAATTAATTTAGCTTTCACCCTACAGTGCAAATGAGTATTAGAAAAGGAAAATGAAGAAGCTAAATAATCTGATTATCTATCACTTCACATGGGATGTATTTGATGACATATGGGATGACTTTAGGTGCTTAGCTTATTATTGAGTGAACAGTGATACACCCACACATGAATGACGTACTACTACTAAACTAAAGTTATTAAGAGAGGTAGGGAGTGTCCACAGTAATAACCGGATATATGCTGTGCTTGCAGTTGCAATACAAACTACTGCTACTATTCATGGTAGTATTTGGACAAAATTACAACTTCTTTTCCTTGGCTTTCCTACACTGTCACGGACGTGCGGGTGCGGTGTTACATGCTCTTCAAAGTAACACTTAGTTCATCCAGTGACCGTCTACTCTCTCTAGATACACATATGCTATCTAAGAGTCAGATAGTACCATGAATGATCCAGGCATCCATCCATTCAAAGTATATGCACACATACAGTTTCTGTTTCACCCACCCAGGCTGTTCTCCTTCCACCCATCCTTGCTTCATCATTCACCCAGTCATGCACCATACCATATTCTTTCCTTCCCAGCCACCTCGGGGACCAAGCAAACACATATCATTCTTCTTTGCCAGTCATCATTACATTTCTCGTCCTTCCACACTTACTTACACCATTCTTTCGCTTTTCGTTCATCCCATCCATCAAGTTCATCTCAGATCTGATTGGGATTCTTCTCGCCAAAAACTTCACAGCTAAGTCGAAGTACATTTAGAGGAGGGAGGCTACTACCTGGTTTATTTATAATACACCCGTCCAGAAAGCACACTCTGCAGTCTTCAATCTCAATAAGTAAGGAATATATAGCTTACCTCTGCCCGCCACCACCGTGTCATCCCCCACAGAATTGTCCGGCACTTCCACCGCCTCCTCCCCAGAGTTGTCCTCGTCCAATGCCACCATCACCTCCGCGCTGGCCCCGCCTCCAGATGTTCCACCTACAAAGTACATTTTATAATGTTAGAATACACCACTCACTACTATATAATATTTGGTGTAGGAGGAAGAAAGAAATGTGAAAAAAAACAGTATACAATGTAATAATTTGTGACTGTCTACTATAAAGTAAAAATGTCCCTTTTTCCAGGGAAGGCTGTTGTCTTGCTGCACTTTTTGGCACAACTGATGAATGCTTGCTTTTTATTTTTAACACGAACCACTTTTTCTCCTAACAGACAGAAGCTTGACTTCTAAGAACACGAGCAGGATCAAGTTCAAAGCACGTGAGAGCTCGGCTCGACCACAAGAAATGTGTCCAATTAATTGTCAGCACTAAGCACTTTTCCATTTTCAGTTAAACGTTTACTTTTATGACAAACTTGATTTTAATAAATGTGTTTACTTTTAATAAAGCTTTTAAACTTAAATAGACTCTGTGGTTTTTGGTCCTCCAGACTAGAGTGGATGAGCTAAAGGTTTTGCAATTTTTGCAAGCATGAGTCCGTGCCTCTGACATCATTCGGGAATAATCATAATCATCAGTGACTTTGGGAGCTAAATGACTCTGCCACACTATCTAGTCAGTAAGGAGATTGGGGGTTCAACTACAAAGTCTGTTATCACTGAGGTATGTGGAAAGTCTAACAGCACCTATTATAATTGATAAGCTAAGCAATGCATTATTTAGTGTCCATAGTTCTGTTTGTGCAGATTTGTCCCTGCAACAGTAGTAGAATGGATTGTCCTCCTATCCAAACCAAAAGTAAAGTTGTATCTTATTCTTTCTTGGTGGTCATTCACCTTTTTATTGTTGGCAATTGTCAAAGCATAAACATTTAGAAGACTTGAAAAGACATTATGGACAATCCCAGAGGACTGCCCTCTGTGCATAGAGCTATTGCTGACTAGAATGGGAGTCCAATGGAATTGCCAAATGTGCAATCTTAGTTAGCTACACAGACAGACTAATAAGAATAATCTAGTAATACCACACGGAGTCATAGTCGAGGCAGGATAAGAATTTAGATCCAGTCTACAAGAATATCAAAGACGATTTAGAAAAAATCGAATGAAGAACGCTGGGAAAAAATAAGTACTCTATATTAAAATTAAAACTTACTGGGGCCAGCAAAGGAGCCCTCGCCTGCCCGATCCTGGCCTGCATCCTCAACAGCACCCTCCTCCTCCTCCTCCTGTGTCCTCCTCTTGCCCCTGGGGGAAGCTGATGTACAACATGAAAGAAAGAAAAACAGAAAACATGGATGATATTTGTCAACCAAATCAAACATTTCAAAAGAACCAACAAAATATTTTGGCGAAATAGCAAATAGACAACTATTCAACAGGATATATTACTGACCAATCTTATGTGGTCTACTACGTTATTAGTATTGCTTGATTTGCGGACCGTCGAATTGTAAACTTCTTATGTAACTCACTACACAAAGTACTAAAAAGGTTTGCCTAGGATTGGCAGGCAGCAGTCCGCAGCACGCGAAGTGACAGCCAAAGTTCACCGTGATTGCAGATCAGCGACAACACTAAAGTTTCCTACTACATTAACCAGTCATTAAAATACTCAAACTATCAATCCACCACCACTATTTCTTCTTATCGCCATGTGTACAAAGGAAGGACTGGACTTGAGTCTGTAGGGGCTGATTTAGAAGCCCCTTGCGGCTCTTTTGCTCCATTGTTGCGTGACTTTTGTGACGCAGCGGCAGCACAAAAGAGGCGCAATGATGCGGCGTATATTAACAACGTGACGCATATGGGAGATGCATCACGTTGTAAAGCCCTGCGCCATCAGGGGGCGTTCCAGCGCAAGGGAGGGCGTTCCTGCGCAGGAATGCATCCTAAAAGTGGCTGAGGGAAATCTACAAGATTTCAATCACTCACTTTAACGACAATGATGCGTGACTCAAACCCTGCGCCTGCTTGAAGCAGACGTACCGCTTGACGCAGCTTTGGGGAGATAGGGCACCCCAGAGCATTGATGGAGCTGCGCCATCGTTGCGACGCAACTCCAGCAATGTGCCGCCCTTACGGCACAGATGCGTAGCGCTTTGGTGATGTTTTGGGCCCATGGTGCACCGCATTGTAAATACGGCGCACCATGGGTGATAGTGGTGTGGCGCACAATTACTGGCGCATCCCTGCTACTTTGCAGGGATGCGCCGGTAATTAAACATCTGAACCTTAGTGTGTAGCATTACGCAGTTCTTTAAACTACACTCATACATAATTTCACAGGCCAATAAAATTAACACAAAATCGGAAACAAATAAGCATAGTAGCAACACTACTGAGAAGGAGAGCAGTGCACCTGAAATGCACAGAAGATTTTGAAATATAATATACCTACAATGTAATGAGCAGCATTATTGCTCTTGGTAAGAAAAAAAAATTGCAATATAATAACACAGCAGGAGAAAACAGAGTAGTAAAGAAATAGCTACTACTACTACTCACCAAGCCCGGGGATCTCGAGGCCAAGCAGGTCAAGCAGATCTTGTTCACGGGTCAGGACATCCGTCCAGCGGTGGGTGGCCTGGTTGTAGGTGCGCCGGACCCGAGAGTGGTGGTACATTGCCCGGCACACCTTATCCCACCGCTTCCGGCGATCCCGCATCCCATACCCGCCTCCGATCTTGCCGCCTGCCATTATGGTCCTGGGGAGGTGGCGCTGTACATAGAACAGTAGTGCGCCCACCTCCTCCGGGCTGAAAATCTCCCGGGGTGCGACTGTCTCCCCCCTCAAACGCCCGCACGGGAGCCGGGCACGGGGTGCGGGACCCTTCCCCTTCTCGGGATGCTTCCCGGCTCCCTTTGCCATGGTCTGGGCGGAAAGGAATAAAGAAAATAGAATAGAGAAGAGAAGAAAAGAAAAGAGTTTAAAAAAGTAGTTTAAAATTAACAAAAAGTAGCAGTAAACACAAAAATATGGGGCTAGAAAAATAGAGGGGTAGATAATAAGTAAAATAGATCAAAAAAACTTCAAACAAGCAAAGGATGGCACAGATTTAGAGAGGATACAAGAAGCATGCCCAGAACCATAGCAATGAATGAGAAACAAGATGGCCGCGCCCGTACACGACCGCGCGGGTAAGTTCGCGCAAGATGTTCCTCGCAAACACTCGCGAAATTGTACTTGCGAGCCGCACACTTTGCGAGATTACACTTCGCGCCCGGAAACGGAAATACGTCATGCAAACAAGATGGCCGCGCCCTTGAACGACCGCGAGGGTAACTTCGCGCCTTGCGCTACAAGCGGCTCGCGAAAACGCACACAACCTTGCAAACTAACACGCCGCAAAAAAAGAAATCGCATATTCGCACGAATTTGCGGCTTCCGAATCCGATCTCACGCGTCTTCGCGCCCCGCGAATCCCGCGAAATTGCAGAAAAACGAGTTTTGCAAAACTGAAAGCAATCGGCAGGTGCAAGAGTTCAAACTCATCATTAGTAACAATTCACTGTAGTGCTTCCTGACTGGGGCCCCTCCAGAGTTCAGTTGCTAGTTGCAACAATTGTATGACACTGCTCTGACTCTCACAGCAGGCTCATAGAATAGCTAGAAGTAGGCCACAAAGGTCCTGGAAAAAAAAATTGCACTGCAACAGAAAGCAAATTACTGATAAGGAAGCAGGTGCCAGACCTGGAATTCTAAAACAGTGACACATTAATAAACTAACCCCAAATTAATTCATGTCAGTTGAAGCCGGGCAGGTGTGCTTGCTTTCCCCCCCCATCATCTACAGTGATGATGAACCAGAGGGTGGCATTGATGTAACAGAGGGTGGCATGGGTCAAAGAGAGGGTGGCAGTGGTGAAACAGAGGGTGCTGGGAGGCTGTGATGATGAACCAGACGTAGAAACAACATAGTCGCGACCGTTGCGAGCCGACAAGTAAGTTCGCAATTGCGAACTAGTACTAAATTCTCGCGAATTTGCAGAAACCCTTGCGAACACACAAAAAAAAAATCGGCAAATTCGTGAGAATCCGCAGATTTTGCGGATTGCGAGTTCGCAAATTCGCAAAATTAGCAAACGCCAGATTCGCAAAATTTGCCCATGCTTAATGACTATGGCCAATTTTGGATGCAAAGGGAGTTCCTGACTTCTTCAGGCACCCCCATCAGAAATGGTCAATACGTAAAAGCTTTGCTGGAAGCAATCCAATTGCCAAAAGAAGTGGCTGTGGCAAGTGTGCTGCTCACAAATCTGGCAATGACAAGGTGACAGCCGGTAACCGATATGCTGACCAGTTAGCCCAACAATGAGCAAAATTCAAAATGGCTGGAAACAAAAAGGTTGAGGTGGGCGGAAACAGCTGCCAACGTATGTTACTGGATGATGTAGATACATGGGAAGAAGTGTGAGACTTGCAGAATGCAGCAGAGCCAAAAGAAAAGGAGGAGTGGAGGAAGTTAGGGTGTAAGAGAAGGGCTGAAGATGCTGTCATTGTTTACCTTGATGAAACTGTAGTGTTACCCAACTGTCTGCTAGCTCCTATGGCTAGGTTGATTCATGGAGATTCACATTTGGGAAGAGATGCTATGATACGTCTGTTTAGACGAACATGGTTTAATGCGAAATTCAGGAACATAGCGAAGCACTTTGCCAGAGGTGTCTGATTTTCCAGCAAATGGACCCAGGGAAGAGAACAGTGGTATTGCCAGGAAAAATTGGAAAGGAAGAAGGTCCTTTTATTCGATTACAGATTGATTTCATTCAGTTGCCCCCTTGTCGAGGACTAAAATATGTACTTGTCATTGTCTGCCTGTTTTCAAAATGGGTGGAAGCTTACCCCACACGTAAGAACGACAGCATCACTGTGGCTAAGCTTTTACTTAGAGAGCTTATACCACGGTTCGGATTTCGGGTGACAATTGCATCTGACAGAGGGAAACATTTCAATAGCAAAATTATGGGTCTAATTTGTGAAGCATTCAAAATTAAGCAAAAACTACACTGTGCATATCACCCACAAGCATCTGGAGTGGTAGAACAGTTGAATGGCACTATAAAGTCAAGATTGGGAAAGATGTATGAGTCAACTCGATTGGAGTGGCCAGATGCTCTGCCACTTGTTCTGATGGGACTTAGAAGTATTCCAGACCGGAAAACAGGCTCAATTCCCCATGAAATACTGATGGGAAGAGCAATGTGGCAAGCATTGGTGCCAGGACACAGACTGCTAAACATATCTGATGATTTAGTACTGGAATACTGCAAAGAACTGGATGATCAAGTGCGTTCTATCTCTCGCCAGGTTGGGGAAGACGCTGTCGACAGACCAGCAACTCCAGCTCATGACTTGAATCCAGGACACTGGGTTGTCCTTAAGAAACATACTCAAACATCTTGCCTCAAACCCAGGTGGGGTAAAGCACGACAAGTGATCCTGATCACCACCACAGCAGTAAAGTATGCAGGAGTTCCATCCATGTCAGTCGTACAAAGAAGGTGACGGAAACTGATCAAACTGAGGCTGAAGGTTGTGCAGCTGAAGGGTCTCAAGAGGTTGATCCTGAAATAGCTGAAGAAGAACAACCGAGCACCAGTCAAGATGATTGGATCCCAGTAATCGACATACCTGCAGACTATATTCGTACCAGAAGTCAACCTTATTTAGACAGACAAAGTGATAGTGAGGATGAGACAGGAATAGAGCAAGATACCCAGGTCACTGAAATTTATGTTAAAGGTGACTCTGAGGAGGATCAGATAGGGAGAGAACAGGTAATCGATAATCCACCCAAAACTCCTGAATCTGAAAAGGGACAGATAGAAATTAGGGCGAAAACTCAAGCAGAAGAAGATCAAGAATTCGAAGAGCTTGAGCAGGGCCAGGTGGGAATAGACAATTGTGTTCAGGACGAAGAAAGTGAAATAGATAAAGGACAAATCCAACAGATTCCTGAACAAGACCAGTTTAGTAACCAGGCAGAAGAAACTGAAGTAAGACCTGGCGCTATTCAGATAGAGAGGAAAGAAGAAGAAGATACTGAGATCGATGTGCCAAAACTGAGCGAGAATGAAAAAGCATTCGAAGAGGGCCAGAGCACAGTACCAGTTAAACGATTCAGAAAAGGAGACAAGTGGCCTAGATATGTCAAGTGACTGAGACTGCGTTTAAAGAAAATTAATGAAGAGCATGAACAAGTGGATGAGGTAACAAGTCAAACTGATCCACCTGTGATACAACCCAGAAGAAGAAGTCCACAACTAAAAAAACTTAATAACAAATACAAGGGCCCAAGTGGACCTACATAGTTCTGGAAGATTTTGAAAACCTAGAGATAAGTGACGAGACTGATGAAGAATTGATTGCTGATCAAAATACTGAAGAAATAAGACCCACTTGAAGTATTGCTCAGGACAAAGACTGTGTAAAAGTTTCAAAGAGGGGTTGAGACTCCTTTAGACCCAATGGCAGATTCAACTGTTAACAGAAGACCGAAGAGAAATTGTGTAAGAACATGCTGCAAAGTATGTTAATGTAGTGTAGCACTAGTACTTATACTTTGGATAGGACTAACCATAACTATTCCTTACATGATGAGTAAAGATACTAATTTGTACCCTGCTAAGCCAGTGACAATGGGCACAGAAGAGCTGCAAACGAAAGATACACCACAAGGAATAGATACACAAGAGAAAGCACTTAGCCTTAAATAAACTAGACTAGACTTAGATGCACCAGATGAGGAAGGACTGCATTATAATAGAATCAAAAACAGAACTCATTTAAATGTATTTGCACACCTTTTAGTACACTATGTAGAAGCAATGGAGATAGAAGACTGTTATGTCTGCATGAAGCTGCCCACTTCGGTAGCTGAGGGTGTGACATACCATCACTTGCCACTAACATATGGAATTTCCTGTAGTATCTTAGCTAGCTTATTTTACAAGAAAGGACCTTTACAGTATTATTATTCTAACTCAGATATGATATTTTCCGAACTTCCTGTACGAAGAAACCTAAACCCTGTTCAACATCTGATCCTTTACCCCCTAAATTCTGGAAACTCTGTCGTGAAGAGCTGTTTTTCCCACTATTTTCCATCTGCTGCCAGTCTCTCACCTCAGCACGGGTGCCAGACTGCTGGAAACTGGCGGTGGTTTCTCCACTGCTCACAAAGGAGAATCTTGACCCCACATGCCCAGCCAACTTTAGGCCCATCTCCCTCCTGCCATTTCCCATTAAAATCTCAGAGAAACTGGCCACAAAACACCTCTCCAACTTTTTGGAGAAAAATCATCGTTTGGATGTGGCTCAGTTTGGGTTTCGACCGGCACGCGGGACAGAGTCGGCCTTGGTGACTGTTCTCGATGACCTTTGAACGCGTGCCGACCAGGGCCAAGCAGCCTTTCTTGTGCTGCTTGACATGTCGGCCGCATTCGACACGGTCAACCATGCAATCTTGATCGGGAGACTGAGAGAGGCTGGAGTATCGGGCTTGGCCCTTGAATGGCTGGTGTCATATCTCGATCAAAGGCACCAGGTAGTCGCTCTGCCACCCTTTCAATCGAACATCAAGAGGGTTGGGCAAGGAGTACCCCAGGGCTCAGCCATCAGCCCCATCCTCTTCAATCTGTACCTTCGCCCCTTAAGCATGCTTTTCAAGTCGTTTGGCGTAACGGTTACCAACTACGCCGATGACACCCAACTTATCTTCTCGTTTGAGGGTAAGGGAGGGGTATCACAGGAGGTTTTCCATCGATGCATGTGTACTACGGCAGAATGGCTGGGGAATAATTCCCTTCAATTTAACAGCTCAAAAACAGAGGTACTACACTGCTCCACGGACCGGATCTCCAGACCCCTACCACAGGGGTTCTGGCCTCCCGATTTCCAAGGCACTAGCTTGCCTGCCGATTCGGTTCGGAATCTGGGGGTTATGTTCAGCTCTGACCTACAGCTGGACACAACAGTGAATAAAACGGTGGCTACATGTATGGCTCTACTTGGCTCTTTGAGAAAGATCCTACCCTTGCTCCCGACACAGGCAAGACCAGAGGTAGTGCGGAGCATAATACTAAGTCGTCTCGACTATTGCAACGCACTGCTGCTGGGGGCCCCGAGTACTGTATTAGAAAAACTCCAAAGCATACAGAATTTCGCTGCCAAATTGGCACTGTCGCGACGGCGCTCAGACTCTTCTGCCAAGGCACTCAGGGACCTCCATTGGCTCCCGATTTCTCAACGGGTGAACTTTAAGGCTCTATGTCTGGTCTTTACAGCTCTACACAATCAAGGCCCGGCCCCCCTGCAAGATCTCTTTTCATGGTATCTCCCATCAAGAACACTCCGGTCAACCTCGGCTCACTTGGTGGTAGTACCTAAGTTCCTAAGGGCCCGGATGGGCGGACGGTCTTTTAGGATCACCGCAGCGCGGCTGTGGAATTCTTTGCCGTTAGGTCTTAGGGGCCAAGAAGATTTTGCCATCTTCAAAAAAACACTAAAGACTCATCTGTTCCCCAGAGCAATGTAAATCGAGTGGTAGCTGGTAAAATCATGTTCTGTGTCATCATAGTCTAAGCCAAAAATAGGAGACAGCGGAAACTCCCGCTGGCTGGGTGGTGATATAGTGCACACTTCTACTTGAACCTTCTCGGTTCTCCTCTTAATCTTTATAACAATGATAATTCATTCAGCGTTTTTTCTTAATTCAATCATTGATATTTATTTCATCATCATGATCATCAGTATAAATCCTTTACTCAGGACACTTCATATTTACATTTTCCATCTACCCAATGCATTTCGGGTCTACGGCGACCCTTCTTCGGGGGTCTGTGTAAGAAAAATCAAGGAAAATACAATCAGCCTCATAAACATCTCTGTGTTCTTAAACAACATCATGCTTTGTTTTTCATGATAAACGAGACTATAACCATAACGAAAATAACACCAACTTTCTAGCAGTCATGCCTGGTAATATTGTAAACCCATTTTGATTAAACCAGTTCTCACTGAATGACCTATCTCTCCATTCTATCAGTATACGAACTCCGTTATTCCCTGAATTAACCTGAAAAGTACAAAAAAGCTGCTAAAGCAGAGAAAGCTGACATAAACAATTTAAATGTTCGGCAATCGTTCTCGACTTACAGAAAATGGTGAGCGTCCCAAGATTCAAACTGTCTTCCAATCAGCTGATCCAAACCTCCTTGTGTTATGCTATCTATGCTTTAAGTCATGGGATTGGCTACACTTGCGATCACGTGATCGCGATAGTAATACATTTTCTATTGCTGATTAGTAATGATTCAACATATGAATCTGGAACATATTAAAGTCTAAAACATTCCCACTATGCTTCACCATCAGGAAACTGAAATGTGTCATGTTCATTCAAATGTAAATCGAACTACGAAAAAAATGGAAAAAACGTAAATAAATAAAAACATTAATAATAACTTTGTGCACAAATATAGATCTCTGTAAGCTCAGTTCAGTGCTAAGTGAACACTTAAATTAGGTGGCAAAGAAATTCAGGATTTGTTGACCATATACTGTAATAGAAACACAAAGGTGTCAGCCATTTTAGGTTGGGATAATGTCATCACTTATAGCTATGCAAGGAAATTATTTCAGCTTTCCCAAAATGTATTTATAAAAAGCAGGATAATTCTATCCTGTCATTCAATCCATTCGGTTGAAGGCTCCCCATTTTTTTTTATCCAGAAGTATTCGGATCTTAGTCTTTGCTTATGAGAGTCTCTGTCTGGATAATGTTTAATTACTTCCAGTATGGTAAAACGAAGTTGTGCAACATTGTGTCCTGCTTCCAACCAGTGTACAGTTAGTGTGGATTTCAAATTTTTCAACCGGATGTTGCTCTTGTGTTCTGTTATTCTAATTTTTATTTTCCGTTCAGTTTGGCCAATGTACAATTTTCCACACGGGCACTTGATGCCATAAATCACGTTCTTGGTGTCACAAGTTCCAGAGTGTAGCAAAGCAATCTTTTTTCCGGTCATAGGGTGTGTGAACATTTGCCCTACCATCACATTGTTACAATGTATGCAATTCTCGCATCTCTGCATACCTTTGTAGTTTAGTTCATTCTGTTTAGTTTTCTTTTTCAACAGTTCTTTCATATTTCTTGACCTATTATATGCGAACGTTATTTGATTGGCAAATAATGGTTCTAGATCCGGTTCTTGTGTAATGGGTGCCCAGTGTTTTCTCATGATGTTTGCTATCCTTGTTGACTGTGTTGAATGTTTCAAGACACAAACTGTCATTTTAGTGTCACTTCTCTCTTTTGTTTCAAGTAAGGACTCTCTTTTCATGTTCAAGACTTTAGTCTTTGATTCTTCAAGTAATGGTTTTGGGTAACCTCGTTGTAAATATTTATGAATCTGTTTGTCGATCGTGGTGAGTAAATCATGAGGATCAGAAGTAATCCTTTTTTGACAAATGAATTGAGACAATGGAAGATGTTTCTTCAGAGAATAATGGTGAAAACTCTTGTAGTGTAAACCACTGTTCCTGTCTGTTTCCTTCGTGTATACACTGGTTCTTATCTTGTTTTGTTCAAGATGGATTTTGACATCCAGAAATGCCAATTCTTTTTGATCCATTTGGTAAGTGAATTTGATCCGTTCATGAATTGAATTCAAACTTTGGATGTTGTTGATTAGTTGTTGCTGTTCTCCCTTCCATATCAAAAAGATATCATCGATGTATCGTTTGAATACCATTAAGCCCGTTGTCCAGTTAGTATTGTGAATTATATGGTCATGTTTAAACTTCGCCATAAAGGTGTTTGCGTAGGACGGCGCCCCCGCAAACCCCATGGAGGTACCACTGCATTGTTCATAAAAGACATCCTCCCAGTTGAAATAACTGTGTAATAGCGCAAACTGTAAAAGTTCCAACATTAATACTTTCTCTCCACCAATCACTTCATTCTCCAGTAGGCACCATTCCATCGCTTCAATGCCCTCACTGTGAGGGATAGAGGTGTAGAGTGCTGTTACATCGAGCGAGCACAGCCATATTTCTTCGTCTGTTGGAATATTTACTGTAGTCAACATGTTCAAAAATGAGGTGGTGTCTTTTATGTGTGTACTCCATTTTTGTACTAGAGGTTGCAAGAACCAATCTAGGTATTGGCCCAGTGGTTCTGATAGTGATCCACATGCGGACACTATGGGTCTGAATGGAGGTCTCTTTGAGTCTTTATGTATCTTTGGGAGCATGTAAAATTGGGGTCTCCTTGGATGTTTGATATTCAAAAATTGATATGTCTTCAGGGAATAACGGAGTTTGTATACTGATAGAATGGAGAGATAGGTCATTCAGTGAGAACTGGTTTAATCGAAATGGGTTTACAATATTACCAGGCTTGACTGCTAGAAAGTTGGTGTTATTTTCGTTATGGTTCTAGTCTCGTTTATCATGAAAAACAAAGCATGATGTTGTTTAAGAACACAGAGATGTTTATGAGGCTGATTGTATTTTCCTTGATTTTTCTTACACAGACTCCCGAAGAAGGGTCCCCGTAGACCCGAAATGCATTGGGTAGATGGAAAATGTAAATATGAAGTGTCCTGAGTAAAGGATTTATACTGATGATCATGATGATGAAATAAATATCATTGATTGAATTAAGAAAAAACGCTGAATGAATTATCATTGTTATAAAGATTAAGAGGAGAACCGAGAAGGTTCAAGTAGAAGTGTGCACGATATCACCACCCAGCCAGCGGGAGTTTCCGCTGTCTCCTATTTTTGTCTATGGTAATAAAGTGTTCATAGACTAAACACTTGGTGAATGTTGCACAACAACGAACTGAATGAAATTTAGAGGAACAATTAACTTTTGATTCTTGAGTGCGAGATGGACTCCTAAATGATCATAGTCTAAGCGCCAGGATGCCCGTCGGGTGACAGTGTTAGCGCTATACAAGAACGCCTATACATACTACTAGAGATGTAGCACGCTATATGGGTGAATATTTTCTAACAGTAGGGAAAATAGATATAGGTGATGCACACAGAAATAACCTAACATGTCTATTACACGAAAAGGAAAACATATTTTTAAATATGGTAGAGAAGAGAAGAGAAAGTTTCCAAAGAAAAGCGAATGACAAAAAGCAGAAAACCCCTAAGTGGGCTGAAAATATAGGAAGTACCTCAAATGGCGGAGCTAACGCTGCTATGTTGCTGGATTTCGAAAAGAAAGGGAAACTTTGTCTTCACAGAGAAATGACTAGTTATTCTAACAACATTTTCATTGGTTCCAGTACATGTGAGCACAATTATAAGGTAATTGGGGGTTGGGGTTTCAAAGATGGGACAGAACCTGTGTTTCCCGGAATTTATTACATATGTGGGAACAAGGCTTATTTCAAATTACCAGCTCACTGGTGCGGAAGCTGTTATTTTGGTGTTGTCTTTCCAAAGATATACCATGTGGATAAAATTACTGGAAGCAATGAAGAAACTAACGGAGTAGTACGTAGCAAAAGAGAAAGTGTTGGAGAAATAGTAGGTGATATATTTAGTGCATTGATACCTACAGTGGGAGTGGCTCTGAATACACACAGAATCTGCAAATTGTCAACAGTAGTAGATCGGTTATCAACTGACACAGCTGGAGGTTTCCTGATGGTCAATACCGAATTGGTTGGGATCAGATCTATGGTTTTACAAAATCGACTTGCTCTTGACACCTATTGGCAAAAGAGGGCGGAGTCTGTAGAATGTTGAAAGCGCAACATTGTTGCACTTACATTCCAGACAAAAGTGTTGAAATTAAGAAATATGTGAAAAACATCACTAATTTGGAAAGAGAGCTCAAACCACTGGAGGTTGATAGTGCCTGGAAGAGTCTGACTGATGGTCTCTCCCCTATAGGTAGTTCGTTTTCTAATCTAGGTAAAAGTCTTGTGAGTAAAATACTGATGCCAATGGCGGGAATAGGTTTAATAGTCCTAGGGATAGTAATTTACTGCAAATGTCGAAAACACAACAAGAAATATTCTGTGGACCAGCGAGGGGTAAAAAGAAATATTGAAGAACAAGAATTAGAGGAAATGAATAGCCAGATTTATAAAAAGATGAAAAATTCTCATCCGACCAGAAATAATGAGAAAAAGCAGAATAAAAAGTTTGAAGAGATTGAAATGGGTGAAATGTGAAAAGTTGGCATCTGTTTCATTAATTTGTGATGATATAAAATATCATCAAAGAGGGGATTGATGGAGCAAGGATTTGCAAATGAAGCGACTTGCTCATACTCATGAGCTTTGAATAATATATAACGAAATAACCAACATGTTTGTCTTACTTATTTACCTTTTCTTCATCTATATTGGGAAACCCAGAGAAGCTTGCTTATGTGTTTTCTAATCCTAATACGCTTGCATATAAAATGGTTGCTGCTACGCGGGAATTTCTACTGCGCATGCGTCTGTCTTACCCACGTGACATGACGTACTCGCGGCTTTGGAGGGAACCCTTCCGCATCTGCACACTAGTGCTAAAATGGCAGTTCTGTGTTCTCACATGCGAGAAGCTTGCATTGCTGCTTTCGCTAAGCTGTTCATTCTGCTTAATCCTAATGCTATAGTATATATTAAGGTAATGGGTATAGTATAGAGATTCATGGTATACAGTGTAATCATTTATTACTGTGTTCTAAATTGTTTCCTTTTACTTTTCATGTATCGTACTCTTTGGGCCTGGGAGGTGCTTACTACTCCATTTTGGAAGTCCCTTCCACGCATGTCAGCCCAAGAGGGAAAATGAACTTCGCAGCATTGGAACCCAGCCAGATGGCAGCAACAGCCAAGATGCACCTGGGAACCCGACCTGAGACCCAGCTAGAAGAAGCTGAACTGTACTGAAATTGTTACAATTGTATTAATTGTTATATTCACCATTGTTAACCAAAAGGCATATGTCATGAGAACCTGGAATTTAAGGGGCGGAAACAGAATTTGAATAAGGAGTCTGAAAAAGTCTAAAATGTAGGTTTTGTGATGACCTGTCCTCCTCCATTGTCCAATCAAAATTGGGGATCCTTATACTTGCAACATTTGGGGGGTGGTACACTGACCTGAAAAACAGTAGAATTAGCATAGGTTTAGCTAGAGAAATTGAACGACTTGTCTGATTAGCTGACCTGTCACTGACCCAACGCACTCAATAGGTGACTGAAAGCAGAGAGCTGCGGAGCACTCTGCTGGGAGGTTCGAGAACCCAATCAGGGTTTTTGGGAAGTGAAAGTGCTGGCGAAGCACTTTGCTGATAAAAGTTATAACCCAATCGGGTTTTTGGCAGATTTCTTACAGAAAGGGAGTAGTGCAGGCGTTGCAACCGAAGCTGCGGGTGCTGGTCTTAACCTTTGGTGAACCGGTCCTGATCCAAATTCGGGGGTTATCCTGTCCTGATTGTCCATGAGCTGCACCTGCTCGCCTACTGCCACTGAAGTCTTTGGGGTTCCTCCTGTCATTTCCAACTGACCTGTGGCCAGGGTTGGTCTTCACTCTATCCTAGGTAAGTATACGTCTGTGTGGGTGTTTGTAGATTGTTTGCATTCCTTTTCGCCCCATCCCGAATGCAAAGCTTCGTTGCATATGTTCTTTTTCTTTCCCGTCCCTTGGTAAATGAGATATTCATGTATTACTGACTATTAGCATGCTCCAATTTTCAACCCACCTTTAGTCAATGCTAAATTATTTCTATATAGTATATGTTCCTTTTTCTCACCCTCCCTTAGGAGATAAGTTGAATCTATAGTATGTTCCAAATCTTACCTTCCCTATAGTTGCTAAAGCTAAAATCTGAATAAACGAATTGCATGAATTGTGTTTCCTCATTTTCAAACTACCAGTGAATTGCGAAAGTCTTTGGGTTTAGTATGTTCCCTTTCTTTACCCTCCTTTAATCAAGTTTCAAAAGATTGCTTTCTAAAATTAGCATGTTCCTTGTTTTACCTTCCCTTTACTTTAAGTTTCTAAATGCTTAGTATACTCTATCTTATTGATAGCTATACATTGTTTCTGATTTTAATTATTGGTAGTCTTATAGCATTCAACCTTTGGCTCATGACATATGATGATGATGATGATTAGATAAAGAGTTTGAACCTACCCTGACTCTGTGGTTATTATATAATCACAAATGTTATGATATTTTGAGTGCCTTACCCTTAACTCAACTCCCTGATCCATTGTGTGAAGGTACCTAGTGTCAAAATTAGTAGGATAGTGGTATAGGAATTAGTAATAGAAATCATAACATACTGGTAGTAGAGAGTGAGTTACCCAAATAAAGGTTAAGGTATATGTGGTAATAATTCCTTTAAGGTATATGATTTTGGAATTATGGGCCCAGGTGAGTATCTGTATAAATTCTAGTTGGGTGATCTGCGCGCTCTATCAACAGCCTTAGTTGAGTACGCCGGTCGAAAGCCGGCTTAATTGGGCTCTAAGCAGTCAGAACGTTCGATGAAGTTTGACAGGCACATAGCCACATGGGCCTCCAATATTTTGGCCAGGAAGGGGAGGAGGGAGACGAGGCAGTAATTAGAGGGGTTTGTAGGGTCAGCCCCTAGTTTTTAAATAAGGGGAACAACCGTCGCATTACTGAAGGCCTTGAGCGAGAGACTCATTATGGAAGGGGAGTACACTCTGAGGCAAGACGGAAAAGATGTCTTTTAAGACATGTGGTGGACAGCTGTCATTAGCTGACCCAGATTTAACACGGGTCATTAGCTCTGAGAGTATTTTACGACAGATAGGTTGAAGGGCATCTAGAGTGGATTGTTTACTGGATTATCTTCCAGTGGATATATCGTCCGCTTAGGCTGAGGTATTAAGATGACGTTAGTAGATATGCGGTAGTAGGCAGTGGGGTCCATGGGAGGAGAGGATTATGCAAGTGGTCTTAGTGATCTTAATTTTCTGGGTGAGTAGCTTGTGATTTGGCCATAATCCGTGGCCCCTGGGCCCGGCCGAGCTCGGACGGGTGCAGACGGGCTTGCCTTTGGCGAATGTCCGCTTCACGCGTCCTCTACGCGCGTCCGCTGCGCGCGTCAGCGCCATGTTGTGATTTATATAGCCAGCTGCTGGTGAAGCACTAGAGCGTCACCCTGCCACAATGGCCGCTCTGCAAGTGATCACCAGGAAGTGGGTAAGATTGTAACTCCCTCCACACAAACAGCACATGATTGCTGCCGTGGAACGGGGAGTACTGACAGAAGAACAATGCAGGTAGAAAATGAGGAGATTTAGTCAAAGTGCAGTTTTAAAATGTTAAAAGCAAATTGCATTCAAATTACAATGCGGAGCTAGCGCAGTCGTAGCCTTAGTTTGCTGTCCTCTGCGCGTTGGCTCCGTACTGAAACTTAAGTACCCTGCTGCTGGTGAAGCACTAGAGCGTAACCCTGCCACAATGGCTGCTCTGCAAATGCTCACCAGGAAGTGGGTAAGATAGTAACTCCCTCCACACAAACAGCATGTGATTACTGCGGTGGACCGGGGAGTGCCGACAGAAGAACAATGCAAGTAGAAAATGAGGAGATTTAGTCAAAGTGCAGTTTTAAAATGTTAAAAGCAAATTGCATTCAAATTACAATGCAGAGCTAGCACAGTCGTAGCCTTAGCTTGTTCTCCTTTGCGCGTATGTATATATATATTAGAGTGTCAAATTCCACATAGAAGCGAGTTCAGTTACACAATATGCACTTTAATTTGCCAACCTTGCACAAAAATCATCCTTTTTATAAAATTATTTTTAAAATAATATTTTGAAGGGTATGTGTAAATTTTTTATGAAATATGAAAATTGATGTTGGGGTTTATATGTGTTAAAACTGATACGTTGATAAATATTCAATATAGTATGTTTTGCAAATTTGCACATATTTATATATGTATTTTAAATATTTATCCTATTTATTGTGAATTTTGCACATAACTGTGGAGTAGCAAACATAGATGGAATGTCTAAGAATGAAAAAAGAAATGTAAAGAATTCTGAAAAAGCCATTGTTAAAAAGTTCGGATTAGGCTGAAGTATTTTGTTTATTTCTATAGGCTTGGGGACATGTGACCTTTTCTGCACTACAAATCACAAGGTGAATTTCGACCATGTCATGTGATCAAGGGCTCCAGGGCCCGAAACGCGTCATGGCGGACAAGAGGGTGCACAAAAATAAATAAGCGCTGAAATCTACCTGTTTGGGTCTGTTTCGTTATTCTGGTTCCAGTTTCCTTGGGGCGGACATCGAAGTTCTGGGCATAAATTCAACACCGGCAAGCTTCTAGGTGTGATACGGACCCCTCCTGCGTAACCGGTAAGCGGACAGGAAGCAAAGCTGACGGTGATCCGGAAGCACTACACAGCCCCGTTAGGAGCAACCGCTTCTACCCCCGGGGAGCAAGACCGAATTGAAAACAGTGTTCGGTGGTATCGGACTCTCACGGCCGTGATTGAGTCCGTAACTCCGAGGAATATTCGGGAACTTTGGGTGCTTAATTAAACAAGCCGGTGCAGGAGAAAGGACACGCAAGAGAGCAAAACCACTCTTGGGACGGACTCAAGTTGCTCGAGTGCGTGTGCGCTAAACAGTTTACAGACATCAACAGGTGCACCTTCATGGACGCCGAAGACGTGGTGAGAAAGAGAAGTAGAGAAGAGGCAGCAGTCAGCATGTTTGACGACAGCCCCGTGATGGAGCACCAGCAGGCGGGGCCAAGTTTTACACCAGGAACTGGGGGGAGCCGCATCAAAGAGCTTTTCAAACAACTTGAGAAAGCCATGAAGGTTGAACAGGCAAAATGGTGGGAACAGAAATCCCTCACCAGATATTTGGAGGTGGGTAGAGTTCCGCGTGGCTTGCGGATTATGCTGGCCCCCAGCTTCGAAAACCCCGACCCGAAAATGCTCCACGAATGGGCGCAATGCAATCTGGACAATTCAAGTCGCCTAATTCGGATACTTGTGCAATACGCTGAAAGCGATGGTGCTAAACTCCAGACACAGATCAAAGAATTAAATGATCAAATCAAGGCACTGAATGAGGAGGATTTGGAGAAAAAACTAAGAAATGACATGACAATAAGGTTGGCCAAGGTAGAAGATGTTATTAAAAAGAGAAAACATTTAAATTTCAAAGGGACAAACTGGACTATCAAAATGGGCGTATTTACACATTTTCAAGGAAGTTTGACCCCCCGACAACGAATAAAACGCCGAAACAAGCACAGGCGACAACCAGTCAGAAACATCATTCGATCTCCTCCACAGACATCAGTACAGTTCCCAGCAGTGACTCCGAGATAGAACAGAGATCAACCGTGGAGCAGTTGGGGTTTACAAAGCGGTCGTTGGGTCAGGAGGTGGAGTGCCTGCAACACGACCGCAAGAAATCACTAAGATCCCATGCCTCCAACTCCGGCGCAACCAAAGGAATAACGCCAAGCGCAACCAACGGAGAAAATGCAGGACAGCCAAATCAAGGGCAAAAAAGAAGACGTACAAAAGATGGAATCGCCGCTGAATTCACAAGTAAGTGAAAGCATGACTATTGTGAATCTAACCAACACGCGATTAAGTCCCAAAGAACAGAAAATACTTTCACTGGGGTTATCATTTTGTCCACCATGCACTTTAGATTACGCCAAGACCAGAATGGACATTTTTAAATTTGTTACAAAATTAAAACTTAGGAAGCTATTTCTGGTCAATAAACAAAAGACACGTAAGCCTCAAGATATAAATATGGTGGAGGGAACCAACTTGTCGGTAAGGGAATATGAGTTGCAATGCGACTTACAAGACCTTTTAAATGAAGGGGATTTGGATAATATTCAAGAAACAGTGAGTACAACTGTAACGAACAATCCAGGCAATACCCTATTCAAGCCTAAATCGACATTTAACCCGGTGATGGCACATGATAATATTGATGTGTTCAGTAACATGATAACAACTGAGATTAAGAAATTAAACAAAAAGACTATGATGGAAAATAAAAGAACAACGAATCATAATAATTCTTTTGGCAGCCTAATGAAAAAACTTGAAGAGGATGAAAAGACTGTAATTAGGCAATCAGATAAAGGGGGCAATATCGTCCTCTGGCCAATGCACCTTTATCTGGAGGAAGCACTTAAACAACTGGGCGACAGATTGTGCTACAGCAGAAGTGATCGACAGGCATTCAAACAAGTATGGGAAAAGTTAAGTACAAAACTTTACTCATGGAGAGGCCAAGGACTCCTGAGTGGAGATGAATTGAAATTTTTAAAGACCAATCATCCGACAATCCCGGTGTTCTATCTGATCCCAAAGATCCACAAGGACAGTATTAGGCCACCGGGTAGGCCCATTATTTCGGCACGCGGTGGGACATTTGAAAATTGTCCCGATATATCGATCATTTCCTTCAGGAGTTTGTAAAATCCCTGCCGTCTTATATCAGAGACACTATGGACTTCTTGCAGAAAATTAAATCTATTGTGTGGAAAACTGAATATCTATTGATCACACTAGATGTAACTGCTCTCTATACGAGCATCAACCATGCAGATGGGATGAGGGCAGTCAAACATTTTCTCAGCAAAGACCAGTATGTATGTTGGAACATAACAAAATGCTGTTAGAGATGTTGGAAATGTGTTTAAATAACAACTATTTTCTCTTCCAAAATCAAATGTTCCAGCAGCTGCGGGGAGTAGCAATGGGGGCCAGCTCCCCCCCGAGTTACTCATGTCTACACATGGGGCTGTGGGAGGAGCAGGTCTTGGGCAATGCCTTTGATGAGATCATGTCCAACAAAGTGGTAGCTTGGTACAGATTCATAGACAATTTGTTTATAATATGGAAGGGGTCAACGGGTGAAGCAGAACAATTCATTAGTGACATCAATAAGAATGAATTGAATCTGAACTTCACAGGGACTATAAGTAAGAACAAAGTCAATTTTCTAGACGTAGAGGTTTATGTAGAAGGAGGGGGACTGCAGACCAAATTACATCGTAAGGAAACTGCGGGTAATACAATCCTCCATGCCTCTAGCCAGCACCCCAACCATTTAATCCAAAGCATCCCCTATGGGGAAATGCTGAGGATTAGAAGAATCTGTAGTACAGACGCCGCCTGCTCAACAGCACAAATTGAGAGCAAAACAAGATTTATACAAAGAGGCTATACAGAAAGTCTGGTGCTAAAAGCAATTGAAAGGGCTAACAAAGCAGGAATAGCCCCGCCTGCGGAAGAAGGTGTGGGGGCAGAGCATGTAGCGGCAAATAATGCTGGTTGCCAGCCTAGACTAATTATGGAATGTAGTCGCCAACACAGGCAATTGCAAAAAATTGGCAAGAAAAACTGGCATATAATCACAGGGGACCCTGTGATTGGAAAAACTGTGGCAAATTACCCAGCAATAACATATAGTCGCGCCTGTTCCATGAGTGATATGTTGGTCAAGAGCAGTCCAGAAGTACTAACCAGGGACAGCTGGCTAGGAAAGAGCAAGGGTTTCCTAAAGTGTGCAGTGTGCAAGGCGTGTACCATAGGAAAGAACAAAACAACATACAGCTCTCCATTCAGTGAGGCTAAAATTCCTATTACTAAGAAGATAACTTGTAAGTCAGATCATGTTATCTATGTGTTGGAATGCGTTTGTGGACTGTGTTACGTTGGTAGCACCAAGCTACAAGTTCACAAGCGCATATTGCAACATATGAGGGCAGTAACCAACAAAGAAGAAGCCTACCCTGTGGCGAGACATGTACATTTATGCCACAAGGGGGATGTGAACTGCCTGAAATACTTTGCAATAGACATGGTACAGCCTTTACGAAGAGGGGGAAACAGAGAAGCCTGTTTAAGATTACTGGAAACCCGTTACATTCTGGAGCTCGATACCAAGACACCAAATGGCCTCAACGCGACCGAGGATTTATACACTTGTCTGCAAGTAGAATAACATTATAAGACAAGAGGTATGAATCATTCAGGAGATGCGTAAGCCCAAAAAGAGATTCTGGGGTACAAAGGTCGTCAAACTAACCAAAACATTTAGCACTGCCAGGTTTTAAAATGTATTAGTTCAATCACATATTTAGGGGGAAACCACATAATTTCTTTTCGATGTGCAGGAACAACATAAAAATTCCCAAGCAGTATAGAAGCAGTAATCCGTAAAATGACAATGCCCACTGGGGCAGTATTCCCAATCCCTCTTAGAGTGTCAAATTCCACATAGAAGCGAGTTCAGTTACACAATATGCACTTTAATTTGCCAACCTTGCACAAAAATCATCCTTTTTATAAAATTATTTTTATAATAATATTTTGAAGGGTATATGTAAATTTTTAATGAAATATGAAAATTGATGTTGGGGTTTATATGTGTTAAAACTGATACGTTGATAAATATTCAATATAGTATGTTTTGCAAATTTGCACATATTTATATATGTATTTTAAATATTTATCCTATTTATTGTGAATTTTGCACATAACTGTGGAGTACCAAACATAGAGGGAATGTCCAAGAATGAAAAAAGAAATGTAAAGAATTCTGAAAAAGCCATTGTTAAAAAGTTCGGATTAGGCTGAAGTATTTTGTTTATTTCTATAGGCTTGGGGACATGTGACCTTTTCTGCACTACAAATCACGAGGTGAATTTCGACCATGTCATGTGATCAAGGGCTCCAGGGCCCGAAACGCGTCATGGCAGACAAGAGGGTGCACAAAAATAAATAAGCGCTGAAATCTACCTGTTTGGGTCCGTTTCGTTATTCTGGTTCCAGTTTCCTTGGGGCGGACAACGAAGTTCTGGGTATATATATATATATATATATATATATATATATATATATATATATATATATATATATATATATATATATATATATATATATATATATATATATATATTTATATATATATATACATATATATATATACATATATATATATATATATATATACATATACATATATATATATATATATATACATATACATATACATATACATATATATATATATATATATATATATATATATATATATATATATATATATATATATATATATATATATATATATATATATATATATGCATGTGTATATGTGATCAAGGGCACTGGATGCCCGAAACACGTCATGGAATGAGGAGTGAGAAATAAACTTTGCCATTCGAATGTCCTGGTGGTCCGTTTCTTCAGTTCGCCGTAAGGAGGTGCTGGGAGTTGTTTTGCAAGAAAAAAAAGAAATATATATATATATATATATATATATATATATATATATATATATATATATATATATATATATATATATATATATATATATATAAACAAAGTCCTGTGAGTGTGGCTCGCCACGCGTTCTCCTCCTCCAGGTACAGATCTCTCGACACCAAAAGATAGTGTTTAAAGTGTCTTTATTCCTCCCTCACCATCAGCATGACGCGTTTCGGCTGTAAAAAACAGCCCTGATCACATGGCCTCAAATAACCAATGGGGGTGTTTAAATACTGTGTTCAATAAAGGCAGCATCAAAACACATGGGTGATAGACATAAAGGAAATACTAGTGCAAGAATTCACGATATAAACAGTGATTAGAACAAAGTACTGGGATTAAGTTATTTTTAAATAACAATAAACTATCCTCTTCCCAGAAGCACATAATAATAATAACATTTAAGCAAATACAGCCAATCTTATGTACAAAATGTAATAAAGTGCAAATGCATACAGAGAGTTCTAATACTGATAATCAATTCATATCTTGAGTGACTGCACATGTAGTGTTTTATCCAACCATGTGCACCCAAGAGAGAAAATAACATAGATGAGTCTATTTTCCTATGTCTTTGAAATATGACACAAACCCACATGAAATGATGTCATCTAAAAGTGCTAAAGTGCTCAAAATTAAAAAAGTGCATAAATTAAGCGCAATATGTACATAATGATAATATACAATGTATTGTGATCAATCACTTAAGATATCTGAACCATTGTACATGCGCAAAAATTTCATGTATATACACAGCTGAAAACACAACGCAAAGCAAAACTGCTGTTGCTATGAACCAACTAAAGCCATAGTGACTTAATAAATGTGGTGCACTGAATTCATGTCACATATTACCACAATCTGGTGATAAAGAAACCAACTTAAAATAAGATTATACCAAAAACGTGTGTTTATGGGAATTGCATCTGATATAAAGTTTGGAAAAAACTGACTACGTTCAAGAGACTAACGTTACAGAAGACTCTTGTGCTGGAATCGGGACATTTCTTTCATACTTCAACCTCTAACATATTGAATCACTCAACCAATGTACAAGTGTCTACTCCCAAATGCTGAACCTCAACCATTAAGGTGGTCTGATCTTAACATCTTTCTAGGTACCATCTCTCAGAGTAAGACCTGTAAATCTTCCCCCCTGTTTAACCCATTAGGTATCCTAGTATCGAGGAGTACAATATATTTGCTCTCAAGCTGCCTTAAAAGCTTCTCTCCATCCCCACCTCGTATGTTCTTCGGTATGGAGTCGATTACAAAATATGTTAGATGGTTCAAATTTTTAGCATGTACTAGTTCGAAGTGGCGGGCAACCGGATAAGTAACATCCGAATTAACAATTGCTCTTAGGTGTTGCAGTATTCTATTAAAAACCTGCAACTTAGTGCTGCCAACGTATTTCAACCCTCAAGAGCATTCTAAAACATATACCGCATGGTCAGTGCGGCAAGTGTATAACTCTCTAATGGGTGTTGGGTTGGGGTTGAATGGCGATCTAAACTCAGCGGTGTTAACCCCGAACTTGCACGCCCTGCACGAAATGCACTTGTGAAAGCCTTTCTTATTAGAAACCCATACTTTGCTGTTACTGACCTCCGGACTGCTTCTAACTAGAGAGTCTCTCATGGAGGGCGCCCTCCTGAAGATAATGGAAGGTTCTGTTGGGAGTAATGGTGCTAAATTAATGTCAGTTTGAAGTATAGGCCAATGTTTTTTAAGAATGCCCCTTATCTTCCTTTCTTCTGTATTGTAGGTGGTTATCAAACTGATGGTATTGTTTTCATTGCTAGGGGAAATTTTCTCCACTATGTCAACCTCCTCACCTGGTTTCACCAGATATTCTTCCCTGTTTTTACTATTGGCCTTGTCTTTGGCTACCAAAAGATCTTTAATATGGTAGCCACGTTTCAGAATTCTCTGGATGGCCTCATTCTGACAGATAACTAAGTCAGATTCAGAGCTACATATCCTGCGCATCCGTATAAATTCCCCATAGGGGATACTTTTTATTAAGTGTCTCGGATGAGCGCTGGAGGCGTGCAAAATGGAATTGCCAGCCGTGCTCTTTCTGTGGAGTCTAGTTGCTAGGGCACTATCCTGAACGTAGATGTCAACGTCCAAGAATTGTATATTGGTTTTACTTATTTGGCAAGTAAAGGTGAGGTTTAAGGTATTGTCATTCATGGCTCTCACAAACTCTCTAGCTGACCTCTCATCTCCTTTCCACACCAGACAGATGTCATCGATGAACCTCCAATAATGGATAATATTGTTGGTGTAACCAGGGATATGCCTGAGGACATGTTCATCCCACCACCCCACGTGTAAACACGCGTAGGTGGGGGAGAAACATGCCCCCATGGCAACCCCCCTCTGCTGCTGATAAATTTCATTGTTAAACAAAAAATAATTATTGGTTAAACATAGCCTTGTCATTTTCATCAGCATATCATTGTGATTTTTGAGACTGAGGTTACGTTGGTTCAGATAATATCTAATAGCATTCAGACCATCTGTGTGTTCTATGCTGGTGTACAAAGTACTAATGTCGAGAGCCACAAGAATATACTCTTCTTCCCATTTTACCTCATTCAGTTTAGTGAGGAAATGTCCCGTGTCCTTGATGTACAAAGGTAATTCAACCTCAAAATTTTGAAGGAAAAAGTCGACGTATTTAGAAATAGCCTCCAGGAGGCTCCCCTGGGCTGAAATAATCGGTCGACCTGGAACAGGAGAAACAAGTTTATGAATTTTTGGGATGAGATAAAATGTCGGTGTTAACGGATTATCTTTCTTCAAAAATGCTAATTCTTGTTTAGTCAAAAGGCCTTCTCTTTTCCACTGGTTCAGTTCCTTGTGTATTGATTCCTTTAAGTTGCGAATTTCACTGTAATTGCCTTTCCTGTAACATGAGATGTCTGACAAATGCCGCTGTGCTTCTTCCATATATAAGTTTTTGGGCCAGATATTGCCTCCTTTGTCGGCTTTGTTGATTATTAAGTTGGAATTGCTTCTTAGTTTCTTCATCAATGTCGAGTATTGTTTTTCCATATACTTGATTCTATTGATTTTTCTGGATGTTTTGATTTGCAATCCCTTCCGATCCTCCGTGATCATATCATTGAAGGTGTCAATGGCATCCTTAGGCATCAGGGGGATAAACGTAGACCTGGCTTTAAAAGGCGTTTTGCTAGGTACATTGATGTTAATTCCCATTCTATCGCATCTATCCTGGGTGGAACTGGTGCCAAAGCTCTCCTCTAATGCCAATTCATGAGCAGTTTGTAATGCCCCCATATCTGCAACCTGAAATACCGATGACGGTTGCGATGAACTGCTGATGGAAGTTGCTCTTTCCTGTGCATTGGTAAGTTTGAAGTGCTTCTTCAATTTTAACTTACAAATAAATTTAAAAACATCTATTCTGGTTTGCACATAATTATAAGAGTTCTTTGGGCAAAAGGAAAGACCTAAAGATAACAACTGAATTTCTGCTTTAGAAAGGTCAACTTCTGAAAGATTGATAACTGTGTTGTCAAAGTCATTATCAGTTGATGATGTTTCGCCGGTTATAATTTCATTAATGTTTGATGTCGTCGGGTTAGAAATGATACTCTCCGTTTCTACCATTTCTTGCCCCTGCCTCTTTTTGCGAAGCCTCTCCCTCCGGCGTTTCCTCCTTTCGTTGCATTTGTGATTTTTGTATTTTTGTTTTTGTTCCGTTGTTGCTGGGTTTTTGGTCGCAATGTTTTTAATCTGTCCTCAATTAAAAAACCCAGTTCCTCCGATGGTGCAAAGTGAGTTGGTACACTAGAAGACCCTCCCACTGCCTGCTCATCTTCCGACCCCACACTGCTAGCGTTGGAACTAAGTTCTGCCTCTGAAAGACCTGCTTCACCTCCTTCATTTGTCATTTGTACAGCGGGTTTGGGAATTAATGCCTGTCTTTTCATTGAGTCATATTTGCGTGCAAACGTAAAAATTCTGCCCGTTTCGTAATCTTGTTTGTCGCGGGCGAATTTGTACTGTTTGCGCAGGCTAATAGTTTCTTGATGTTTGGCTAATCGGGTATCTATGTCTTCACAATATTTTTTAATGTACTCCTTTTCCTTATGCATATCCAATTCATTGTTCAATATCTCAATCTGTTTCAAAATGTCATTCCTGTTAATCTCCGCATATTTAATTAAAATGTAGATCATGTTTTTCGATGCTTCCAAATTATTGGTGGCCCATTCCTTCAACATGAGGGGGTTGGGGTTCTCAAATGATGGAGCTATGAGTACCCTCAAACCCCTTGGGACTCTGCCCACTTCCAGGTATTTCTCAAGTGAGCGTTTCTCCCACCATTTAGTAGTCTCCGTTTTTAGCAGTTTTTCCAACTTTTTTAACTTGCCCTTTAAATCCATGTTAGGGTTGTTATTCTCTGTGGTTATATATATATATATATATATTGCTTCAAAATCCAACAAGGAAAATAAAAACGCACTCGCTCGTGTTTCTTTTTTCAGTAATTACAGCGGCTTTATTTCGGCCAAAACCTAACGCATTTCACCTTTACAAAAGGCTTGATCACGATCACGGGATGTTGAGCCCTGGTGTGAGTCCTTCTTTTATTTTACATATACACAGTTACTTCCTGTGTTGTAAAACTAGTGCATTTTGGTATATGTGGTTTTAGTGACTAAAGTGATGTTTAACAATAATTATAGCAATAGATTGTGCTCAGTTTTAGTGCTAACAAACATGACATTAAAAAGTGCACTTTCTTGTAACGAAGAAAAACTGAATGTCATTCATTATTCTCCCTAGTGAGAGATTTGGTTTTTTTGTCCCAGTAGTATCTCTCTAGTGAGTGATTACCGGATGATTCTGTTTTCATTTTATTCAAAACCCTGTCAATTGATTCCAAGCATTTCTTAAGTGCCTTCGTGCTCCATTTGTCGGTGCATTTTTGCCCTCAGGTGGGTCCTTCCTATTTTAATGTTCTTATGGTTCAGTTCTTGTTTCCAGTCAGAATGATGTTTTATCACAGATGGACATGTAATTCTTCATTTTGATTCAGTCCTCTGGGGTCTAGAGTCCTGAAAGCTATTATGTATTTGGATTCTTTCTGTCTAAAGGTCTTCATACGATGTCTTCCTCTCTCCAACGCTGGTACTTGTTCAATGGCACAATAGCGTAAGGTTTCCCAGTTGCTGTCATGGTATTTTTCCATGTGTTTCGCGATGGGGTTTGTTCGATCTTTGTGGGTTGTCGCTCTTGTGTGTTCCAATATTCTTTTTTTCACCTCAAAGATGGTACTTCCAATGTATCTTTTTTTACGACATAGGCTCTCTACCATGTAGATTACATGTGTGCTCTTGTATGTCAAGTGCTGGTGAATTCTCCATATAGTACCCTTCTTGATCTCGATTTTTTTAGTGGGGGTGGCAATTTTGCAAACTTAGCACTGTCTGCACAGCCAAAATCCTTCCCTCTGTAACCAGGTAGTATTTGGTACATCTCTGAAGTGACTATGAACGATTTGATCGCCTATGTTTCTGGCTCTTCGGTATGTTATGTTAGGGTGGTCACCGATTAGTTTTGCCAATCTTTCATCCGATTTCAGGATTCCCCAATGTTTGTGGATAATTTTGATCAGCTTTTGGTTTTCTGCACTAAGGGCCCGATGTAGGTAAAATAATTTTACCGGTTCATAAATACCGATTGATACCGAATCGGTATTTATGAATCAGAAAACCGAATGTAGGTAAAAAATGGTTAAAAAAATACAGATTCGGTATCATTCGGAATCTTGACTCGGTAAATACCGAATCGGTAATGTCTGAATCGGTAATTACCGAATCGGTATCACCCATACAACCCAATGGGCCTCCAGGCCCATAGGAATGAATGGGAGATACAGAATCGGTAAATACAGAATTGGAAATTACCGAATCGGTATTTACTGAATCGGTAAAAGCCGATCTGGAAAATTCGAATGGAAGACATGTGAGCCAGTCAACCAATAAGGGACACCCACCACACCCCACAACAAAGCCAATGTAAAATCAACCAATCAGAGGCAAGTACCACACCCAGTACCTGGAGTTGGCCACACCCATGCAGGTGCAGAGCCACAGAACTGTATGGAGAGCTGGAGGGGAGACAGAGGAGCAGGCTGCACTGATCCCAGCAGAGCATCACCATGGAGTCCCAGGAAGCCCAGAAGGATGGTGTGGACAGAAAAAGGAAGATCAAATTCAGCCCAACTGAGCTGCAGGCGCTGGTGGAGGAGGTTGTGCAGCATTACAGCCAGCTTTTTGGGAGACAATCCCTGCAAGTGGCAGAGTCAGTCAAAAGAACCACCTGGCTGCCAACCAGAGCAAAGTTAATGCCCTTGGGATCACACACCGTGAAATAGAAGATATTAAAAAAAGGTGGTATGATCTGAGGATCACCACCAAAAAGAAGATCGCCAGCCAGAGGAAAGAATCTTTAGCCACAGGTGAAGGCAAGAGCAGTGCACCAAGCCTCACAGAACTTGAGCAAATGGTGGAATCTACAATGGAGCCTGAAAGCATACACGGGATTGGGGATGCTGACAGCTCAGCCAGAGCAGCAAGAAAGAAAGGTAAGATGCATGGACATGAATCCCCACCCATTTCCTGGGCCCTTCCCCAATGTGGGTTACACATGCACAATCCAGGAAACATGTCAGTACTCACCAGCAATGCATCATGGTAGTCGTAGTCACAGGAACATTCATCAAAGCAGCCAACACAGAACACTGCATACCATGCCACACACCCCATACACAAGCAGCTCAGGAAACTGTGTGTTGTGAATATGTACAATGAAAACACACAGTTGATCATTGTCCATGTCTTCCCACAGGAGAGTCATCGTGCAGTGCAGCGCAGGGAGGGGAGGCAAGTGCAACAGCAACGCCTGCGAGGGAGAAGCCCACAGACAAAGCAGGACCCAGCACTGTCCCTGAAGACACTACCACAACACAGGCACCCACAGCAAAGGAGAAAGACACCACAGCACAGCCACTCTCACCCCTGCTGTTCAAGACACAGACTCCGGCAGTACCTGAAGATGCCACAACACCAAGCTCAGGGTCGTCTGTGCAATTGAGGCCAAGGGGGCTGGACGTACCACCACTCAGGATCCTGGAGAGCTCTGATGATGAAGAGGTGGAGGTACAGGCATCTAGCAACAGCGGTCATCAGGATCTAGGCGTGCAGGTGCCCGTGGTCGTAGGGCACGTGAGCAAGATGAGGGACAAGATATGCAGGGGGTGTTTGCCGGGTTAGAAAGCACAATGGTCAGGATTCAGCGCATGCAGGCCAAAGGGATCATGGCAGTGCACAGACAGGTGCGCATCCTCAACAGCAGGATGACAAACATTGATAGGGGCATAAGCGCCATGGCCCTAGGAATGGAGTCCATGGCAAAAGGAATGGAGTCCATGACAGAGGGGGTGAAGGACATGGGTGTGCGCATGGGTTCACTCTGTGATAGGCTGGAGAGTGATCAGACAGAAAGGCGCAGGAACAGGCACGAACTTAAGCAGCTAAATAAATCCATGAACCGCCTGGCGACTGCAACCACCCTGCTATGCCGCCGGTCTGTGAACATGCAGAATGATATAGTGCACTGCTGCACTGACTTGTCCCGGGGGATGAGGAGGGCGACCTCTGCAATGGAGGTACTGCTGACACAGCAGACAGCCACTGCTGGTGACACGTGCGTCGTGGACACGGAGGAGTCCACAAGCAGGAGTGGTTCCAGCATGCCTGTACAGGATGTTCGGAGCACCAGGCTACATACTGATGACCCTGGCACCACTGCGCAAGTTGGATCCCTGCCCCGTGGCTCCCAAAATATCATGCGTAAACGCAAACATTGACATTTCATCCTTAACACAGGACAGATCACAGTGAAGTTAACTCTGGCCACCCAGTGTGAATAGTGTATTTTATTTTTTTCTTGTGTTCTTTCTTCTGTGGAGTCAGGTTGTGCAAATTAAACAGAGTGCTCCAAGTAGTAAACCTGCCTGTGTTTCATCTATATATTAGAAATATCTGTTTGTTATTTCTGTGCGTCTCAGTCTGCCATCTGTTGCTGGCGCTGCACCTGCTGCATTGTCATCGGCTGGTTCTGTCCCATCATCCATGTCCTCATGATATGTGAGTTCTACCTCAGTGCCCTCCTTGCTGGCAAGATTATGCAGCATGGCGCAGGTCGCAATGATTTTACAACACATCAGTGGCGTGTACTGCTGTGCACCCCCACTCTTATGGAGGCACCTAAATCTGCTTTTCAGCAGTCCAAAACTGCGTTCCACAACCCAACGTGTTGTTCTGTGTGCCACGTTGTAACGCATTTCACTCCTTGTAGTTGGATTCAGGTAGGGTGTCAGAACAAATGAAAGCAGGGCATATGCACTGTCACCTGGGTGGAAAATGAAATTTTATTTAGTCACATACTCATGATTGTTCCTTCTGCATTGACTATCAGGAAGTCTCACACATACTCACCTAGCAGATATCCATCCCCAAATTCACCAGCCACAAGGCGTCTGTATATCCCACTATTCTGAAATATGTAGGAGTTGTGGGTACTCCCTGGAAATTTTGCTAAAATGTCCGTAATCATGTTGCCAGCGTTGCCGATCACCTGCACATTGATGGAATGCGTAGACTTCCGATTTCTGTATATGTGTTTAGTTGCTGCAGGTGGGCATAGTGGGATGTGCGTCCCATCGATACAGCCTATGATGTGCGGGAACTGTGCAAGGTGATAGAAATCAGATTTTGTTTTTGCTAGTTCAGCAGGTGTGTCAGGGAGCTCTATGTAGTGTTCCATCCTCTGCATCATGGCATCAATGAATTTTCTGAAAAACCGTGAAAGGCAGCTCTGGTACACACCACCTATCGCAGCAATCACATGCTGGTAGCTCCCAGAAGCAAGAAGATGTAGGCAGCACAACACCTGCAAGTGGGGTGGGATGGTGTGTGCTCTTGGGGTTGGGTGTTCCAGATATGGGTGGAGGTCCCTGATCAAGTCCAGGATGGTTCTGGGGTGGAGTCTGTACCTTTGCAGGATTTCAGGTTTAGTCAGTTGGAAGAGGGTGATCCTCTGCCAATACACCTGCTCCTCCCTTTGCCAGACCCTCTCTCCTGCTGCCTGTATCCGTAGCTGCCTTGTAATGACATAGAAAGCCGCCATTGTGGCTGCAGTGTTGCATTTTGGGGCCTTCTTTTATAGCCTCTACCTGGTTTCCACCTGCTTATAATCCATGGTATTTACCGACTTTTAAATACCGATTTTCATTGAATTTGGTATTTTTTGTGTTTTCTACATCTCAATATGCCATTTTTACCATTTCTTATTTTCCGAATCGGTAAATAAGGAATCGGTAAGTTCCGATTCGGTAATTTACCATTTCTTATTTACCGATTCGGAAAATATGATTTCGGTATTTTCCGAATCGTGAAATACCGATTCGGAATTTTACCAATAGGTATTTAACGATTCGGTACATTTTGGGTCACATACATCTCGATTCTCTTATACCGGTCGGTAAGGGCGAATATTACCGATTTTCGGCCGTTACCGACCGTATTTGCCTACCTACATCGGGCCCTAAATGTTGTAATTAGTCTGATCTCATTGTTGTTTGTTTGATCATCTTTGTTTTGATGTAAGATTTCTTTTCGATCTTGTTTCATAACCTTATTGAAGCATTTGTCCACAACTTTCTTTGGATATTTTCTTGCGAGGAATCCGGTTATGTATTTTTTACTGTGTCTTTGAAATTCGCTTTCATTTGAGCAGTTCCTTTTTAATCTCAAAAACTCCCCGCTCGGGATGCTCCATTTTAGATTTTTATTGTGAAAACTTTCACCATGTAGAGTGGCATTCGTAGCTGTTTATTTTCCTGTGTAACTTTGTCTGTAGGGAATCATTGATGATATAGATTTCAGTGTCCAGGAACACTACTCTTTCTGAACTTATTTTAAATGTGAACTTTAAGTTGGTTGGAATATTGTTCAGTTTGTCAAAGTACAATTCAAAATCTTCAGTGGTGCCATTCCAGATGATCAACAGATCATCAGAGCCACAGTATGATTTTTTCCCTCCACTGATAATTTTCGGTGTTCCATGCTAGATGTTGCTCAAACCACCCCATTGTTAGATTTGCGTAATTTGGGGAAAACGAGAATCCCATTGCGCATCCTCTTATTTGTTTATAAATTTGTTTACTAATTCCAGTCAGTGCACACTGTTAGCTGCTCTTTGAAGAATACAGCATTTTAAAGGAACTTATCCCAAAATTAACATATAAAATACATATCGGGTTACGTGTAATATTGTTCAGTATTCATCTTGGGGTTCTAGCGAATCCCTTTGCCTTCACACAGTGACTGTAGCCACTCTGCAGTTATAGTTAGGATTCCCAGAGGTAGGAATTCGTCAGATTTTTGCTTGATAATAACTGTCACCGTTTAATGAATCTCCACGAAACTTAGCAGACCTGTTCTTTTTTCTACATTGGCAGCGGACACAAAGTTTTGTGATGATTAGTTAAGATGGTGCAAAGAAAAGACGAGGGGTCCCAAAACAGGTTTATTCACCAATGTATTTCCCATAGACTTTTTAGACAGAGGTAGCAACAAAATGACTAAACAGATGTACATGAAATCTTGCATTAATATAGATTATGATAAGATTAGATTAGATTAGATTAGATTAGATTAGATTAGATTAGATTAGATTAGATTAAAATACTTGTAGAGCGAATGGCTGAGGCGTCCCAGCACTAAAGCCTAACAGAGTGGGGGATAGGTGAGGAATTAAAGTTGAGAGAAAAGCCAGGTCTTCACCAACGTCGGGAGACCTGGTAATGGGGTGGAAAGGGTCTTTTTTGTTGTGTGATATAAATGTCTTCACTTGTTTTTCAGTAATAAGGCACAATAACTTAGTGATATATTGGGCTGCGGTATACTGTGATACCTTTGCGGTATACCACGGTACATGTGAATGACGACACTGTATTATTGGTTAATCTAACCCCATGAAAAATAAAAATGGCAGAAATATTGTTTAGACCACACTTTGTGTTTGCACTGTGTTTCAATGGGAAATCGACTTCCTTACTCTTTTTGGAATGTATAGGAAAAAAACAGATGAGGCAGTTTCAGGAGTGTGGAAGTCTTTAAAAAATCTGCTTCCCTAAAGGCAAAATTATTCAGAAATCTGCTCGCCCTTTAGAGAAATCCACTTGTCCTACTTGATAACTAAATCTTACATGAACCACAACAGACAAGTTCAAAGCATTTAAAAGTAGCAAAAACATGTCAGTTCGGACAGATTGAGGTGATCTTGGGCGTGAAATGGTGCAATTTAGTATGTTTTAATATATTTTTCAAGTTTGCTCATTTTAACACATATACCATGATACAAGGTGTGAGTAGTTGGCCTGATATGTGATGTCCACTATTCTAGTGGGCACCCTGTATCAGTCCAAACAACCCTTATGGTGATGGTTGTAAAGTCACCCTTATAGACCAGCTATCCCAGTGGTAGCATGGACAAAGCAGTCTTAGGCTAATACTTCAGAGAGCATGTGAAGCCAATTGTTATACCAATAATAACCCCTTGAATACCAAATGAACGGACACCACACAAGGTATATATCAAATATATATGTATTTATTACTAGCACAACCCCTCTGCCCTCTTTATGAGGTCAGAGTTCGAGATACAGCACAAGTTACTCAATAAGCATACTATAAGTTGCACAAATACAATTCTACCCTAGGGGCCTCACAAATCATATACTAAGTAAGTGGTAGATGGACCACTTCAGGAAAAGTGAATAGGCCTAGGGAATCGCTGGGACTACACTGAACAACCACAGGTTAGGAAGTAGGAGTCTCACAGGATGCGTGTGCAGTGTCTAAACACACACACAGGTTCTCATAGACTTTCAATTGGAACGTAAAACTTAGAAACTAGTTGAATTCGGACAGTCCGGGTGGACTTGCGGGGAAACTCATTTAAAACAGGACAATTGGAAAGTCCACGGGAGCACTGGAGTACTCGAGTTACCTCACCCAGGGAAGCTGGGTGCATAGGTGTGAAGTCGTGTCGGGTTTTGTCGTCGATTCCAATGGAGAGCTGCAAGAAAATGCTGCAGGCGACCAGGAGGAAGATGTCCGGATGGATCCAAGGGTGGATCGAGGAAGTGAAGAACCTGAAAGCAGAGGGGACAAAGTCAGGGTCACTAGCCAGTGACCAGGATGGAACCAGGAAGGAACCAGGCGATGTCGAGCTGCAAACAGATGAAAAAGTGAAGCTTGTCTCTGCAGCCACGTGGACCAGGAGGCGTCGACAACAACCAGGCAATGGATACAGACTGTCCCATAAAGGCTCTCACTGTTGGCAGTGTCGACTTCCAGATTGGAGTCAACAAGCCTTGGCAAAGGCAACCCACGTAGGAAGTAAAGATCGGCCTCTGTTACAGACCAGCAAGATCTGAGGCGCTTCCCCTTTACAGGAAAGCAAGAGCAAGCCGAGAGCAACCAGGCAAAAAGCATTGTTTTAAAATGGAGTCTTCAAGATGGCCACTAGCCAGCGGGCTAACAACTGGGTAGATGCGTGGAGAGGAAATGCAAGAGCAGGCCCCACGCGGCACTCGTGGAGTGTGAAGGGCTGAGCTTCGGTGCACTTATGACTCGGGGTTATGGCTTTTCAAGTCCCAATGCACAACTTTGAGGACGCCTCAGAAGCTGTACAATTTAGCAAAGAAAAAAATGGCCAGGTGTCCGGTCCCACGTCTCTTGTGTCTGCCATGGGTCTCAGCTTTGCTGGAGGTGTGGGTCGGGATCAGAGAAGTCCGGAAGTCCAGTCCTGTGAAACAGAGTTGTCGGGATCCTTCGGGAGCAACGACAAAGCAAACCAGCAATTCGCTAGATGGTGCCTGTTTGCACAGGGTGGTCACTCCTTCACCACAAGGGAGATTCTTCAGTCTTCTAGTTGCAGTAGAATGTTGAAGGTTCAGAGTTTCATTTTAGAGTTTCAATTCAGGATAATCGAAAGTCTCTAGACTCAGCTCCTAGCTTTATACGAATTAAAGGGGCTGAAATAACTGCTAGGTCCCTCCTATGAGTGGGACCAGGGAAGGGGGTGGTTACACCCCTTTCCCTTTGTCCAGTTTCGTGCCAGAGCTGGGGCTGGAGTGCCCCAGCAACTGGTTTGAACCAGGCTATGCATGGAGCACCTTGTGTGCCCCAGGCAGTGTCTCATTTCATTCAACCCACCCTGCCCCAATACACTATAGCCTGTCTGGGGAGGTGCTAGCACCTCCCAAGGCAGGAAACCTATTGTCCAGGCATCCCTCGCTGGGAGGGCTCCCAGCTGCTGGAGGTCAGACTTGTGTCTGTGGCAGCAGCATCCATTTTGTGACGCTGAGGCTCTGTTTAACTTTAACCGGGTAAAGCTACAACCACATGTCTTCTCCCTCTAGAAGGGTGGAATGCTACCCCCGCCACCAGAACTGGCGGGGGGTAGTATTCCTAAGCGTATGACACTTTACACGACATGTTTTGATAACGCCAAACCAAAGTTAGCATTAACCGTGAGGATTATAATGCACTTAAGAGTATATGGTATGGCTATATCATAGAACAGCTATAGGACATGGTTCCAAAAGCTGCAGACAGGCTCAGCTCATGCTAGAGCACCATCTCACATAAAACCAAACACTCTGCCTTCCGGATTGTCAAGGCATGCCATAGGAGTGACTTATAGGTATATATGTGTCTATATGTAATGGTAGGTATAGGGATACTATACCTAAGCAAGGGGTGATTACACAACCTTGCCCCAGCTGAGTGAGCAGCCTGTTGTGCCAATTTAAATGGCCAGCCAGGGGTGGCATAATACATGCTGCAGCCCCTGGTAGGCCTTGGATGCACCTATGCCCTGGGTACCTATGGTACACTATACAGGGGCTCACAAAGGTGACCCAGTACCCAATTAGGTATGTACCTATAGTACATGGTATGAATTTAGAAAGAGAACAGCTGGGCTATGGGTCTGATAAGCAGGCCCACAGCCACACTAAAGTCGAGAAACCAGTATATCAGAGCTAAAAGTGGGGGTGACCATAGGAAGCAGGCCCTACTCTCCTACACAAAGCTCCTACTGGCAGTAAAATTCTGGAATGGCGCTACGTTATTAGAATTGTAATTTTTGATACAAAGGTAACACAGATCTGTGCAGAATCTGAGTTTACCCACAATTTTTATGAAGGAGGAGGATCAGAACCTGGGACAAATAAATTACAAATAATCTCTGCATATGGTGCATTAACCCCCCTAAAAATTGCCACTCAACAGCAAATTAAATCTATAACTCTTGAAAGGTCACAATCACGAGGCACCTAAATCACATTTTTAACACACACTTTTTGCTATTTATAAATAATGTTACTCCTTTTCCCTTTCCTGCCCATCTTTTCGAGCTCTGGCTCCCTCGCTTACATACTAATTTCTTTCATTTTTTTGCTGATATCTTCTGTCTACTTTATCTACCTTTTCTTTTTTTATCTCAGTTTTTTCCCTACTCTGGTCTCTTCTTGTTTTTCCAGCTCTCTCAACTTGTTCTCTCCTTCCTGTTGAAGTGATCAGAATGTCTTGAGGAGCTGCTACTTTTGTGCACATGATCCTAAATATCTGTCAATGAGGAAAGTCCCAGAAGATTGTGGGACAACCCCTGGAACATCTGCTAAGGCAGGTACTCTGCAAAGAGGTAAGCCCAAGAAACACTGCAGACACACCTCATACAGACACACACACTGAATTCATGTTGGTCACTCCCTCTCTCCTGCTTTGCTTCTCTGATCCTAACTCCCATTACATAAGAACTTTATTTTTTGCAACAATACCCACTTACACAACACCTTGCCAACTAGATTAATTATCTTCTTTTCTCAAACACAACAGATAACTTCACTGACTGCACACCAGAACACTAAAGTCATATCCATCAATCAATCAGACGGTATTTGTATAGCGCTGCGTATCACCCTAGGGGGTATCCAGGAGCTGTATATAGTTGGCAGAGTGCTGCCAGCTCTACAGCTCTACCCAAGCAACACATCAACATACGCCTTGGAGGCATTCAGATAAACTTACGTAAATGTACTGCACACATTGCTTCAATAACTTTTACCAGACTAGTGATGCTGCCAGAAAACCATCTCCCTAGCTGGGGGGGCCAATGGACAACTGAGCACCCAGCTCAATGAGAAACACCAAAGTGCTTCAGCACACCACAGACACTGACCACTAGGAAGGGCTTTACTAGAATCAGCTCATGTTAGTTTCACGTTAAGTAACAATAAACTTGACTATACAAAGCCTTTAAGAAATCACTACAAAACACAACCAAACAATTAACAATTGATTGGTGGAAATCTCCCAATGTACGAAAGGACACACATATGAAAGCACCACAATACCACAGCGGCGGCTCCTTTGCTATGGCGTAGGAACGTCACCCCCACCCTAGCCAGCTGCCTCAAAATGGCAGGAAAGGAATAGTAAAATGATAATAAACACTTGTTATTATTGTTTTATTTTTCCTTTCCTGACGAGTCTTTGGGGGCGGGCCAGGGGGGAATACAGGCACTGAGGGGGAGTGGTGGGCCCAGCCTTCAGTTAACAAGATGGTTTGGCCGGCCAAACCGTCATGCGCACTGAAGATGTCTCTAACCCGAGCTGCATTGTCAGGTTGGAGATAGCAGGCACAGGCTCCCAGTCTGACTGGGAGCATAAATTCACAGCACTCAGGCCAATCATGACACTTCTTTCATGCTGCCACCAGCAGCATGAGAGCAGCGTCAGGATTGGCTGCAGTGGAGTCTGGGAGCCTGTGATTGGAGAAGAGGAGAGGAGCAAAAGAGCGTGAAGCGGCCGGTTGAAGGTACGTTTTTTTTCCGTCTCCATGCCCCGCCATTTTTGGTCAACACTAACCGCTATTGCAATACCATACTAATGGTACAAGCCTAACAGAACAGATAACATGACAACATAACATTACTTTAGAAAAGCAGATACCCACACATTACATACATTAACCCTTCACTGCCCAGTCTAATGCCCCTTGACATACACTACAAACTCAGCATTGCACATATTCGCCCATTTTCCACAACCCAACAGAAATGTACTCACTTGGTGCATTTCCACAATGTCACAACAATGCACAAATTTACCACAATGTAGCACAATTCATTGACACACTGGTGAAGTGTGTGTGTAACAGAAATGCACTCATATGCAGAGGCAAAAATGTTCACAGTCACACACAGGCTGTGCACATAAACTGGCAAACAGTAGAAAAGCATAGTCTCTGCCAAGCCACCTACCTTGCCAGTTTGCTGCCCGACACACAGACCTGACCGGGGCTGTGCAGGCGGAGGAAGGCACCACATATAGAGATGCTGGGGCATCAGCAGAAGGGTAGATAGATGTGGTGGACAGGCAGAGATTGGCAGGGAAAGGGTTTAGAAAATCAGCCTTTTGCTATGCAACACATAATGGGAATGGGCATGCATAAATGAGCCCCGCCCACTATATGTGCTGGTACGTGTATGTGGGGGGGGCTTGATCCTGGTTCCTCCCCGTGCTCCTCCTTCTGGTACCACCAGACCCAACGACGATAACCAACAGTGTACAATACAGCCAGTTAGAACTGACCCACGCTGACTATCAGTCTAGCACTGAGGGCCAGCCAGCCTGTGCTTTGCCTTGATCCTGCCGGTCTCCAATCCACTGGCCCTCTACTCCAGCCTCCAGTTATTCTCCCCCTGCACCACAGCCTCTATTTATTTTCCCACCCCTCAAACTGATGACATCTTCTGACTTCACTACCTCTCTCCTCTCCCCCTAACCTAATCCTCAACCCCAGTCACCCTCATGACCACCTTGTCATCGTAGCAGCTCGTCCTTTGCTTGAAACTACAGCCTCTCGTAGTCCCATGAGTCCAAACATGCTACAACTCTTTCTCCCTAAACCAACAACTCCTTCCTCTGACTCCCCAAGCTCTACACACCCCTTAACTTTCACAAGAGGTCTCCCTTCATCGGACTCCCCAGCCTCTACCCACCCCTTGAAGCTCCCTGAGGTCTCCCTTCATCGGACTCCCCAGCCTCTACCCACCCCTTGACTCTCCCCGAGGTATACCTTCATTGGACTCCCCAGCCTCTACCCACCCCTTGACTCTCCCTGAGGTCTCCCTTCATCGGACTCCCCAGCCTCTGCCCACCTCTTGACTCTCCCCAAGGTCTCCCTTCATCGGACTCCCCAGCCTCTACCCACACCTTGACTCTCCCCAAGGTCTCCCTTCAACGGACTCCCCAGCCTCTACCCACCCCTTGACTCTCCCCGAGGTCTCCATTCATCGGACTCCCCAGCCTCTACCCATCCCTTAACTCTACCCGAGGTCTCCCTTCATCTCACTCCCCAGCCTCTACCCATCCCTTGGCTCTCACCAAGATCTCCCTTCATCTCCCTCCCCAACCTCTACCCATCCCTTGACGCTCCGGGAGGTCTCCCTTCATCTCACTCCCCAGCCTCTACCCATCCTGTGAGTCTCCCCGAGTTCTCCCTTCATCAGACTCCCCAAGCGTCTACCCATCCCTTGACTCTCCTCGAGGTCTCCCTTCATAAGACTCCCCAGCCTCTGCCCACCCCTTGAATCTCCCAGAAGTCTCCCTTCATCTCACTCCCCAGCCTCTACCCACCCCTTGACTCTCCCAGAGGTCTTCCTTCATCTCATCCCCAGCCTCTACCCATCCCTTGACTCTCCCTGAGGTCTCCCTTAATCTCACTCCCCAGCCTCTACCCACCCCTTGACTCTCCCCGAGGTTTCTCTTCATCTCACTCCCCAGCCTCTACTGATCCCTTGTCTCTCCCTGACGTCTCCCTTCATCTCACTCCCCAGCCTCTACCCGTCCCTTGACTCTCCCCCGAGGTCTCCTTCATCTCACTCCCCAGCCTCTACCCATGCCTTGACTCTCCCCCGAGGTCTCCCTTCATCTCACTGCCCAGCTTCTAATCATCCCTTGACTCTCCCGAGGTCTGTCTCTTAATCCCACCCCCCAGCCTCTACCATCCCCTTGACTCTCCCTGAGGTCTCCCTTCATCCCATTCCCCAGCCTTTACCCATCCCTTGACTGTCCCCCGAGGTCTCCTTCATCTCACTCCCCAGCCTCTACCCATCCCTTGACTCTCGCAGAGGTCTCCGTTCATCTCACTCCCCAGCCTCTACCCATCCATTGACTCTCCCCAAGGCCTCCCTTCATCTCATACCCCAGCCTCTACCCATCCCTTGACTCTCCTCTGAGGTCTCCCTTCATCTCAATCCCCAGCCTCTACCCATCCCTTGACTCTCCTCTGAGGTCTCCCTTCCTCTCACTACCCAGCCTCAACCCATCCCTTGACTCTCCCCGAGGACTCCCTTCATCTCGCTCCCCAACCTCTCCATTAAGGTCTCCCTTCCTCTCACTCCCCAGCCTCCACCCATCCCTTGCCTCTCCTTGAGGTCTCCCTTCATTGGACTCCCCAGCCTTTACCCATCCCTTGACTCTCCCAGAGGTCTCCCTTCATCTCACTCCCCAGCCTCTACCCATCCGTTGACTCTCCCTGAGGTCTCCCTTCATCTCACTCCTCAGCCTCTACCCATCCCTTGACTCTCCCCGACATCGCCCTACATCTCAATCTCCAGCCTCTACCCATCCCTTGACTCTCCTCTGAGGTCTCCCTTCCTCTCACTCCCCAGCCTCTATCCATCACATGACTCTCCCCGAGGTCTCCCTTCATCTCACTCCCCAGCCTCTACCCACCCCTTGCCTCTCGCAGAGGTCTCCCTTCATCTCACTCCCCAGCCTCTACCCATCCCTTGACTCTACCCAAGGCCTCCCTTCATCTCACTCCCCAGCCACTACCCATCCCTTGCCACTACCCATCCCTTGCCTCTACCCGAGGTCTCCCTTCCTCTCACACCCCAGCCTCTACCCATCACTTGACTCTCGTCTGAGGTCTCCTTTCATCTCACTCCCCAGCCTCTCCCCATCCCTTGCCTCTACTCAAGGTCTCCCTTCATCTCACACCCCAGCCTCTACCCATCACTTGACTCTCATCTGAGGTCTCCCTTCATCTCACTCCCCAGCCTCTACCCATCCCTTGACTCTACTCTGAGGTCTCCCTTCCTCTCGCTCCCCAGCCTCTACCCACCCCTTGCCACTCACAGAGGTCTCCCTTCATCTCACTCCCCAGCCTCTACCCATCCCTTGACTCACCCAAAGGCCTCCCTTCATCTCACTCCCCAGCCACTACCTAACCCAGCCTCTACCCATCACTTGACTCTCGTCTGAGGTCTCCCTTCCTCTCACTCCCCAGCCTCTATCCTTCACATGAATCTCCCCGAGGTCTCCCTTCATCTCACTCCCCAGCATCTCTACCCATCCCATGACTCTCCCCGACGTCTCCCTTTATCTCACTCTCCAGCCTCTACCCATCCCTTGACTCTCCCAGAGGTCTCCCTTTATCTCACTCCCCAACCTCTCTATAAGGCCTCCCTTCATCTAACTCCCCAGCCTCTACCCATCCCTTGACTCTCCTCCGATGTCTCCCTTCATCTCACTCCCCAGCCTCTACTAAGCATGGGCGAATTTTGCGAATCTGGCGTTCGCGAATTTAGCGAATTTGCGAACTCGCAATCCGCAAAATCCGCAAATTCCCGGATTTTCTTTTTTGTGTGTTCGCAAGTGTTTCTGCCAGTTCGCGAGGATTTGGTACCAGTTCGTAATTGCGAACTTACTTGTCGACTCTCAACGGTCGCGACTATGTTGTTTCTACGTCTGGTTCATCATCACAGCCTCCCAGCACCCTCTGTTTCACCACTGCCACCCTCTCTTTGGCCCATGCCACCCTCTGTTACATCAATGCCACCCTCTGGTTCATCATCACTGTAGAAGATGGGGGGGGGGGAAGCAAGCACACCTGCCCTGCTTCAACTGACATGAATTAATTTGGGGTTAGTTTATTAACAACACCTGCCCTGCCCCAACTGACAATAATGAATTAGGGGCTAATTAATGTGTCACTGAATTTGAAGTTCCAGCCTGGCACCTGCTTGTCTGCTCCCTTAGCTGTAAATCAGGACCTTTGTGGCATACAGTTAAGGTCAGAGCAGGGTCACACAATAGTTGCAAGCAGGCAACCGAATTCTGGAGGGCCCCCTCAGGAAGCACAACAGGGAATCGTTACAAATCATGAGATTGACCTTTTGCACCTGCTCATTTGTTTTGCTTTTGCAAAAATCGTTTTTCGGTAATTTAGCGCTATTGGCGAGGCTCGGCATCGTGCGAAACCGACCGCGGAAGCCGCCAATTCGTGCGAATGAGCTTTATTTTTTTTGCGGCGTGTTATTTCGTGAGTTTTTTTGCAGTATTCGCGAGCCGCTTGCAGCGCAACACGCGAATTTACCCCAAGGTCGAGTACGGGCGCGGCAATTTTGTTTGCGTGACGTATTTCCGTTTCCGCCTGCTATGTATAGTCTCGCGAAGTAAGCGCATTGCGAGTACAAGTTCGCACGAGATCGCAAGGAAAATCGCGTGCGAACTTACTTTCGCGCTCGTGAACGGGCGGCCGTCTTGTTTTTCATTCATTTCCTGTGTCTGGGCATGGTGTTTATCCTCTTGCTATCTTTGCCATCCTTTGCTTGTTTTCAGTTTTTTTCGAACGATTTTGCTTCTTATCTATCCCTCTCTTTTCCTAGCTGTATATTTTTGTCTTTTCTGCTATTTTTGTTTACTTTTAAACTACTTTTTTAAACTCTTTTCTTTTCTTCTTCCCTATCCTATTCCTTCTTAATTTTCTACTTCCTACCTTACCTGCCCAGACCATGGTGAAGCCAGGCGCCGTGAAGCTGCCCAGGCACTTGAGGGACGCAGCGGCGGCGGGGAGGAGGAGTCCTGGACCCTGTGCCAGGACAGCATGCGGGCGATTGAGGGGGGAGCAGGTGACGCGACAGGAGTTCTTCAGCCCGGAGGAAGTGGGCGCGCTGGTCTACTTCGTCCAGCGCCGCCTGCCCAGGACCATCGCGGGAGGCGGCAGGATCGCGGCCGGCGGCTACAACATCCGGGAGCGCCGGAAGCAGTGGCAGAAGGTGTGCTGGGCCATGTCCCAACTCTCCGGGGTCCAGCGCACCTACAGCCAGGTCACCCACCGCTGGACGGACGTCCTGGACCGGGAGCGCGACCTGCTGGACCAGCTCGGCTTGGAGATCCCCGGGCTTGGTGAGTAGTAGTAGCTATTTCATCACTCACTACTATGTTTTCTCCTGCTCTGTGTTGTTGTATTGCAAATATTTGTTTTTTACATGGAGCAAGCCAATAATGCTGCTGACGATTACATTGTAGTTAAATTATATTTCAAAATCTTCTGTGCATTTCAGGTGCACTGCTCTCCTTCTCAGTGGCGTTGCTACTATGCTTATTTGTTTTCGATTTTGTGGTCTCATTGGCCTGAGTAACTATTATGTATGAATGTACTTTACAGAACTGCGTAATGCTAGACACTAGGGGGGCAGATTACATTTACAAGCCCCTTGCGCCACGTTTACGTTGCCTTGCGTGACGCAACAGCGGCGTAAACGTGGCGCATCCCTGGGAGTCATTTACAGCGTGACGCATCTAGGGAGATGCGTCACGTTATAAAGCCATGGGCCTGCGCCACAATGGGCGCGTTCCTAGTACGCAGGGTGGGCGGTCCTGCGACTGTGCGCCTCGCAAAAGTGCCTGTGTGAAATCTACAAGATTTAACGCAGGCACTTCTGCGACGCTGCTACGTCAATTCAATTCCTTATGCCTGCTTGAAGCAGGCGTAAGGACTGACACAGCATGTTAAGTATTGGGTGGCCCTGAGCATTACTGGAGTTGCATTGCGTTGGCGACGTGACTCCAGCGATGCGCCGCTCTTACGTGACTAGATGCGTCACACTAGTGCCTACCCTTGTGCCAGGGCGCGCCGCATTGTAAATGAGGCGCATCTGCCGTGTTGCAAGGGTAGTTTTGCGTGACGCATTTGATCTGGCGCATCTCTGGAGATGCGCCAGAACGCGTAAGTAAGTATGACCCTAAGGGGCAGAATTGCAATTACCGTCACATCCCTGCAAAGTAGCAGGGATGCGCCAGTAATTGTGCGGCCAGCTACCACCACCAAACATGGTGCGCCGTATTTGCAATGCGGCGCACCATGGGCCCAAAACGTTACCGAAGCTTTACTGCTGGAGTTGCGTCGCAACGATGGCGCAGCTCCAGCAATGCTCTGGGGTACCCTATCTCCCCAATGCTGGGTCAAGCCGTACGTCTGCTTCAAGCAGGTGCAGGGTTTGTGTGACGCATCATTGTCCTAAAGGTGACTGATTGAAATTTTGTAGATTTCCCTCAGCCACTTTTAGGATGTGTTCCAGCGCAGGAATGCCCTCCCTTGCGCCGGAACGCCCCCTGATGGCGCAGGGCTTTATAACGGGATGCATCTCCCAAATGCGTCACGTTGTTATAATATTATACGCCGCACCATGGCGCCTCTTTTGTTTAGCTGCTGCGTCACAAAAGTCACACAAGAACAGAGGAAAAGAGCCGCAAGGGGCTTAAATCTGCCCCTTCCTTTGTACCCCTGACAATAAGAAAAATAGTGGCGGTGGATTGATAGTTTGACTATTTAAATGACTGGTTATGTAGCAGGCAACTGTTAGTGTTGTCACTGATCTGACTGAAATCACAATGGAGTTTGTCTGTCACTTTGCGTCTTGCCTGCGGACTGCTGCCTGCCAGTCCTAGGTGAACCTTTCAGTACTTTGTTTAGTGAGTTACGTGACTTTCGAAGTCGCAGGTCAGCAAATCAATGAAAACTAACCCTAATCAATATAATTTCGCGGAAATATTTTGTTATTGTTGTTTTGAAATGTTTGATTTGGTTGACATTGACAAGCAACAATCATCCATGTTTTCTGTTCTTTCGTTCATGTTGTATGTCAGCTCCCCCCAGGGGCGAGGGGACACAGGAGCAGCAGGCGGCGCATGCTGTTGAACAGGGCCAGGATCGGGCAGGCGAGGGCTCCTTTGCTGGCCCCAGTAAGTTTTCATTTTAGACTAGTACCTATTTTTCCTAGCGTTCCTCATTTGATTTTTTCAAAATCGTCTTTGATCTTCTTGTAGACTGTATCTAAATTCTTATCCTGCCTCTACTATGACTCCCTGTGGTATTACTAGATTATTCTTATTAGTCTGTCTGTGTAGCTAACTAAGATTGCACAGTTGGCTAAACTCCCATTCTAGTCAGCAATAGCTCTATCAACTTAGTGCAGTGAAATCCTCTGGGATTGACCATAATGTCTTTTGAAGTGTTCTATCTGCTTTGAAAATTCCCAACTATAAAATGTGAATGACCACCAAGAAAGAATAAGATACTACCTTTTGGTTTGGATAGGAGGACAATCCATACCACTACTGTTGCGGGGACAATTCTTCTGCAGAAACAGAACTATGGACAATAAATAGTGCATTGCTTATCAATTATAATAGGCGCTGTTAGAGTTTCCACATACCTCTGTGATAACAGACTTCGAACCCCCAATGTCCTTACTGACTGACTACATAGTGTGGCACAGTCATTTACCTCCCGAATTCATCGATGATTGATCCCCAATCATGATTATCCAACGTAGCTCAAGAGTACGGACTCGGAGTCAGAGTCAAGAAGTGTCAGAGGCACGGACTCATGCTTGCAAAAATTGCAAAACCTTTCGCTCAGTCACTCTAGTCTGGACCAAATAACACACAGTCTATTTAAGTTTAAAAGCTTTATTAAAAGTAAACACATTTATTAAAATGAAGTCATAATAAAAAAACTAAACGTTTAACTGAGAATGGAAAAGTGGTTAGTGCTGACGATTAATTGGAGACATTTCTTGTGGTCGGGCCGAGCTCTCACCTGGTTTCAACTTGATCTTGTTGTTAGAAGTCCATCTTCTGTCTGTGTGGAGAAAAATGGTGCATGTTAAAAAGCCAGCCTTCATCAGTTGTGCCAAAAAGTGCAGCAAGACAACACCCTTCCCTGGAAAAAGGGACATTTTTTTTTACTTTCGAGTAGACAGTCACAAATTACATTGTTTTCACATGTCTTCATTCCTAGACCAAATACTAGTGAGTGGTTTATTCTAACATTCTTAAATGTACTTTGTAGGTGGAACATCTGGTGGCGGGGCCAGCGTGGAGGTGGTGGTGCTCGACACAGAGGCGGAGGGCAATTCTTCAGGTGAGGAGGCGGCGGCTCCAGTGCCAGCTGTGAGAGCTGAGACGGTGGTGGTGGCGGGCAGAGGTAAGCTCTTATATATTCCTTACTTATTGAGATTGAAGACGTGGCTGGGAAGGAAAGAATATGAGATGCATGGCTGGGTGAATGATGAAGCAATGATTGGTGGAAGGACAACAGCCTGGGTGGGTGACACAGAAACTGTATGTGTCCATAATATACCTGGATCATGCTACTATCTGACTCTTAGATAGCATATGTGTATCTAGAGCAGGGGTACTCATAGTACGGCCCGCGGGCCGGTGGCGGCCCGGCAAGCCTTCCTTGGCGGTGTGCAGACCTTGCAGACAATCACTGCTCCCCCGGCCCCCACAGAGCAGAGGCTTTGTTGTATTTCACCTGTTAGCGCCCCTGCATTTCCACTCTGACAATCACTGCTCCCCCGGCCCCCATAGAGCAGAGTGGAGATGCAGGGCCACAAAGAGGTGAAATAGAACAAAGCCTCTGCTCTGTGGGGCCGGGCAAGCAGTGATTGTCAGGGTGGAGATGCAGGGGCGCTACAACAAACAAAGCCTCAATAATATGTTAATGTTCTTTTAAAGACCTGTTAAGTACTTTGGTGTGGCTTTCTGTGTGTGCGCGTTGAGGAAGCTGTCTCAGCCCGGGCTGAAGGCTGACACAGACAGACACACACACAGTGAGATGACATAGGGGGAGGGAGAGGGAGGGCAGGAGGGAGAGAGAGATGGAGAGGGAGGGCAGGAGGGAGAGCAGGAGGGAGAGAGATGTATGTAAATGCTGGGTCTGGTGGCTCAGTGGATGAAGGCATCTGCTGCAGGGACCTGTGTGCAACCTCATGGTCACAAGTTTTCGTTTTGCTTTAGCCCCGCCCCCTCTGACTCCGCCCCCACCAGTGCGGCCCTCGGTCACAAACTACACTGTGGGCCTCATTTATGAAAAGTGACGCATCGCTGCGTGAAAACAGCGATGCGTCACTTTTCACTGCGCACTCCTTGCGACACCAATGATGCGTCATATTTAATGTATGACGCATCATGTCGCAAGGACTTACAGATACGTCAGTATTTCTGACGGATCTGAAAGCGCAAAAGTGACGCATTGTTGGAGTGTGTCACAAAAGTGACGCAACTCCAGCAATGCGTCCTTTCACATGGGGAAAGCCCCATGTGAAAGGGCTTGCATCAGTCTTACGCCTGCTGTGAGGCAGGCGCAAGATTTTGACGCAACAGCATCCTAAAAGTGACGCAGTGAAATCTCATAGATTTCACTGCGTCACTATTGCGAGGCTTTTTGCGGGGGAACGCCCCCTCTGCATACATTATACCTGACGCAGGTATAATGTGGCGCAGGGGTTTAAAAAGTGACGCATCTACCTAGATGCATCACTTTTTAAATTTGGCGCAGCAAGGTGCATATTTTACGCCGCTGGTGCGTCACAAAAAGTCACGCACCGGCGGCGCAAAACTGACGCAAGGCCTCATAAATAAGGCCCTGTAAATTTAGCCCCTGAGAGAAAGTTTGTGAGTACCCATGATCTAGAGAGAGTAGACGGTCAGTGGATGAACTAAGTGTAACTTTGAAGAGCATGTAACACTGCACCCGCACGTCCGTTCCAGTGTAGGAAAGGCAAGGAAAAGAAGTTGTAATTTTGTCCAAATACTACCATCAATAGTAGCAGTAGTTTGTATTGCAAGCACAGCATAGATCCGGTTATTACGGTGGCCACTCCCTACCTCTCTTAATAAGTTTAGTAGTACTCAGTCATTCATGTGTGGATGTATCACTGGTAACTCAATAAAAAGCAAAGCACCTAAAGTCATCCCATATGTAAGCAAAAACATCTCATGTGAAGTGATAGATAATCCGATTATTTATCTTCTTCATTTTCCATTTCTAGTACTCATTTGCACTATAGGGTGAAAGTTAAATTAATTAAGCAGTAGCCCTTGTAACAGAGTATTCTCAGTGCCACCCATAATAGAAAAGTAAGAGCTTCACCACCTGCATGTACTGGACCGGTACAGTAACGCAAGTCTAGGTCACTCATCATGGCGTGCGTCTCTTTTTCTCGGGTGCAAGTTCACTGCGCTGGCATTATGCCGGCTTGCAGAAGATAACGTACCAATTTTCCTAAACAAGAGACAAGAAGAAGAATAAGACGGGTGTACTTTCATAGTCGACTCCAATGGAAGTCCATAGTGCTCGTAGAATTTGTTCCTTAAACTCCCACTAATGTTAGAGCAAGGATAAGGAAGTGGGAGGTTAGATAGATACTGGCCTCAATAGTTATGTAATGCGCTTGCAAGTTGCTAGTTGTACTGCAACACAAATTTCTGCTGAATGATTGAGTTAATCTTAAAGAGCATTGGTTACAGACTATGTCTTTCTTTCTTCATATAGATGCTCCTTCCAAACGAACAAGGAGGAAGGAGCTGGCTAGAGCGGCCCGGCAACGGAGGATCGATGCCACTGTTGCAGAATATCAGCGGCTGGTGGCCCTGGAGGACGACGAAAGTGTGCAGTCGACCACGACAACAACGTCGGCTGCATTGTCCTCCGTGCCCCCACGGGCTGCCACCCAGCACAGTGCTCCAGCCAGAGTGAGCCGGGCTGCCAAAGCCAAACGCCGACGCCGAGCAGCAAGGACAACAGCTGCCTCTCATAGCCACTGCAAGGCACGCCAGCGCCGCAGTACCCTGAGGGTATCCCGCCTTCAGCAGGAGCTCCACCACGTTACCAACATGTTGGAGGGGCTCCGCTTAGAGCACGCCTTGCTCCGCGAGGAGCATGATGCCCTGGCCCAAAAAGTAAACAGCATCCACCCATAGTGTCCCTTGCCCCTTTTTTAGAGACTTTTGGGGGGTGGGAATCGGGAGTTGGGTTTGGGACTTTTAAAGGACAACCATTGGGGTTAGGGAGGGTCTTGCGGGAGATTATTTTGTTAGGGCTATAAAAATATACTTTTTGAAACTTTATCTGACCATACCTGTTTTTACTGCTTGCCTGGTGGGTGGGGGTTTAACAGTAACTTTGTTTTCCTGAAAGTTTAGTTCCATTTTCTTCCTTTAAGTATAAATGCCCAAACAAGAGTCCTAGGACTTTAGTAGTACTACCGTCAGTCTCTCGTCTCTCCTAATACTCCATTATACTCCCTCCCACCAAACGCTTATCTTACCTGTAATTTGTGTTTCAAAGTAGGGCTAGGCACAGGGCTGGCTCCACGGGAAATGGCGATTAAGGTTGGCAATCCTGGGCGGATGAAATTTCCTCATAGTGGTGGTACTAGTGGTGTGACACAGTGGCAGTTGCATGCCTATGAAAAAAGAAGAAAATGAAATCTGGTTTGTCCTCCTGAGCAATACAACGGTACAATAGAGAATATAGCAGGTGACAGTACACTAGAACAGTGCCACATTGTAGCCTAACAAATGGTAAAGTATAACTACTAATTCGGTTGAAGTTCTTTGACATTAGCCATGGGTCTTTGTCAAGCAGGGTAAGAATATATCCTTGGATTTCTTCACCAGCCTGTTGCTATCACCTTATCCTCCCCAGCAAGTGTGTGGATGTATTGCTATAATTTAGTCACACATCAATCAAAACCACACAGCCCGGGGGAAGAGGGTTAGGGTTTGAAAAATGGATGAGTACGGGGTTTTTGGGAAAGGTTTTGGGAGACAAGAAAAAATAGCACAGCATGGACAAACAATTGTGAACATAAACAAATCTTTGGGTACAAACCTATCCATCAATCTTTGAAAGTGCATGCACTACTGCATACATGTCAGTGAAAAGTAAGTAGTCTGTGGAATAAAGAATGCGACAGTACAGGGCGTGTGTGGAAATATTGATAACTATATTCAACATAAGGTCTCTGTTGCCAGATACCTGAGAGCCTTGCTGGTCACTATAAATCCATTCACAACACTCAATGGGGTTGGTCTGGAAGGTATAGTAGATAGAAACTGAGAAATTGCTCTTTTTCTAGGTGTCCCCTCACTCACCAGGGTTGCCCCTTGGTGACATGCTTCATCATTGGGGCCATCCCAGTCCCCTACGGGCTGGGGCGTGCTGCGACTTGCGAATTACGTAGGAGCACTTACAAATGACTATGTGTGGTGCAGATGTGATAGTGGAGTGGACTAACAGCCTGATTCATCATCATCCCGTTTTGCGAGGCCCTAATAGCGATTCATAGCGAATCGCTATTAAGGACTCGCAAAACGGGATTCATGTAGGAATCACTAAATAAAATGCGATTCCTACATATTCCTTATTTGCGATTAGCAAATTGCTAATCGCAAATAAGGAATAACTCGCCATTCATTCCTATGGGCCAAAAGGCCCATAGGAATGAATGGGGAGTATTCCTTATTTGCGATTAGCAAATTGCTAATCGCAAATAAGATTGAGATTTAAAGGGTGCCAGGGGTGTCCAAAGGACACCCTGTAGCACCCCTAAACTGGAAATTTTCACAGGTGTTGCACACACACATGTCCAAAGGACATGTGTGTGTGTAACATGCAACTCAGAAAAATGCATTTAAATGCATTTTTCTGAGTTTTCGCAATTTACCGTGAGGTTTGACCTCGCGGTAAATTGCGGCCAGAAATTGCGAATTCGCAAAATTATTTTGCATGATGAATTGCATTTAAGGAATCTCAAATAGAGATTCCTTAAATGTAAGTCCTCGCAAAATTGCGAGATCGCAATCAGCGATTTTTGCATTTGGGATGATGAATCCCAAATGCAAAAATCGCACTCGCAAAGGGCCAGATTCTCAGAATCTGGCCCTTTGCGAGCCGATTTGGCCTTGATGAATTAGGCTGTAAGTGATGTGTTAAGGGATCAATTTAGAAGCAGAGAGAGATCCAAGAAATGCAGTCACAGTCATAGAAAAACACAATGGATACTGTATCTGTATGTTGTTGTAGTTGTCCTGTTGAATTTGGTAAGTAAGTTGCATGCAGAAAAAAATTCCTCTTATTAGCGGCACTCCTCCATTCCATCTGACGCTTCGTCCATCAATGTTGGTGACCAGAAGACACCCTGTCCACTGCCTGCCTGGCGGATGCTGAATTGCGGCTCGCTAATGTGAAGCCTGACTCCATCCTTTTTTCCCCATTGCACAGACTGAAACCCGGCCTGTAATTATTCAACAAAAAACAGGAAGTGATATAATATTACAACACCACTGATAAATAAATATAAGGTATGTAGGCTGTGGAGCAATACAACGGTACAATAGGGAATATAGCAGGTGACAGTACACTAGAACAGTGCCACATTGTAGCCTAACAAATGGTAAAGTATAACTACTAATTCGGTTGAAGTTCTTTGACATTAGCCATGGGTCTTTGTCAAGCAGAGTAAGAATATATCCTCGGATTTCTTCACCAGCCTGTTGCTATCACCTTATCCTCCCCAGCAAGTGTGTGGATGTATTGCTGTAATTTAGTCACACTTCAATCAAAACCACACAGCCCGGGGGAAGAGGGTTAGGGTTTGAAAAATGGATGGGTACGGGGTTTTTGGGAAAGGTTTTGGGAGACAAGAAAAAATAGCACAGCATGGACAAACAATTGTGAACATAAACAAATCTTTGGGTACAAACCTATCCATCAATCTTTGAAAGTGCATGCACTACTGCATGCATGTCAGTGAAAAGTAAGTAGTCTGTGGAAGAAAGAATGCGACAGTACAGGGCGTGTGTGGAAATATTGATAACTATATTCAACATAAGGTCTCTGTTGCCAGATACCTGAGAGCCTTGCTGGTCACTATAAATCCATTCACAACACTCAATGGGGTTGGTCTGGAAGGTATAGTAGATAGAAACGGAGAAATTGCTCTTTTTCTATGTGTCCCCTCACTCACCAGGGTTGCCCCTTGGTGACATGCTTCATCATTGGGGCCATCCCAGTCCCCTACGGGCTGGGGCGTGCTGCGACTTGCGAATTACGTAGGAGCACTTACAAATGACTATGTGTGGTGCAGATGTGATAGTGGAGTGGACTAAGTGATGTGTTAAGGGATCAATTTAGAAGCAGAGAGAGATCCAAGAAATGCAGTCACAGTCATAGAAAAACACAATGGATACTGTATCTGTATGTTGTTGTAGTTGTCCTGTTGAATTTGGTAAGTAAGTTGCATGCAGAAAAAAATTCCTCTTATTAGCGGCACTCCTCCATTGCAGCTGACGCTTCGTCCATCAATGTTGGTGGCCAGAAGACACCCTGTAAAAATAGCACAGCATGGACAAACAATTGAACATAAACAAATCTTTGGGTACAAACCTATCCATCAATCTTTGAAAGTGCATGCACTACTGCATGCATGTCAGTGAAAAGTAAGTAGTACTTTCGACAACTGTGGAAGAAAGAATGCGACAGTACAGGGCGTGTTTGGAATTATTGATAACTATATTCAACATAAGGTCTCTGTTGCCAGATACCTGAGAGCCTTGCTGGTCACTATAAATCCATTCACAACACTCAATGGGGTTGGTCTGGAAGGTATAGTAGATAGAAACGGAGAAATTACTCTTTTTCTAGGTGTCCCCTCACTCACCAGGGTTGCCCCTTGGTGACATGCTTCATCATTGGGGCCATCCCAGTCCTCTACGGGCTGGGGCGTGCTGCGACTTGCGAATTACGTAGGAGCACTTACAAATGACTATGTGTGGTGCAGATGTGATAGTGGAGTGGACTAAGTGATGTGTTAAGGGATCAATTTAGAAGCAGAGAGAGATCCAAGAAATGCAGTCACAGTCATAGAAAAACACAATGGATACTGTATCTGTATGTTGTTGTAGTTGTCCTGTTGAATTTGGTAAGTAAGTTGCATGCAGAAAAAAATTCCTCTGATTAGCGGCACTCCTCCATTCCATCTGACGCTTCGTCCATCAATGTTGGTGACCAGAAGACACCCTGTCCACTGCCTGCCTGGCGGATGCTGAATTGCGGCTCGCTAATGTGAAGCCTGACTCCATCCTTTTTTCCCCATTGCACAGACTGAAACCCGGCCTGTAATTATTCAACAAAAAACAGGAAGTGATATAATATTACAACACCACTGATAAATAAATATAAGGTATGTAGGCTGTGGAGTGCAAAAAGTCACACTTTGATTTTCCTACTAGACAGTACAATATTTTTGAAAGTGCGTACTCTGTCTGAGTCACCTTTTGAAGGATAAATAAGTATGGGCAAATTAATGTAGCGGATCTTTCCCCTCAAGCTAGGTGTACTGTAAACTGTGTTTTAGAACAAAATTAGATCTTCCCAGCAGTGCTCCCACCCAGACCCTTACTAAAGCCAGTCGCAAAAATGTAGAAGACCCCCAATCAAATCTCAAAAAACGAGGCCTAGCAGAAAACTGGTGACAAAACGTACTTTGAAAGTAAAAGTAGGCCCAAATACCCCCTTACCCACCGTGGATTGCATTCAAACCACTTGCAAGCAACCAAGCAAAAGTATCCATAGCCAGCATCGCTCCAAGACTCGAAAACCCCCCCACCCAAACACATGCAATAGAAATACTGCTAACCCTAACGAACCCTAAGTTAAGAATAGCGGCAAAGGCTTTCTTTAACTATGCCAAATCCCCCCTTTCCCACCATGGATTTTCTTCAAATGACTTGCAACCAAAATTACACATTCTCACGAGTGCTCTAAGACCCCAGAACTCAATTGCAAAAATCTAGAACACCCCGAAACACATGCAATCCTGCTGCTAGGGCTAACCCTAACGAACCCTAAGTTACAAAAAGTGCCAAAAGGCTTTTCCGCGTGGATTTTGTCCCAACCACTTCTTCCCGGTATTAGACCTTCCCAGGAATGCCCCAAGACCCGCCAACCCACCCGCAAAAAAGCATAACACCCCCAAACAGGCCAAAAGCAAAATCTCATACTTACAATATTTCTCGGCCTTCGGTCCAAACGCGCTGTGTAGCTAGGCCATAAGTCCGGTTTACCACCACGGATTTCCTGAAAAGCAAATGCAATCAAGATTAGAGTGTCCCAGCAGTGCTCACAGACCCCCAAACTCACCCACAAACAGCCGGAACCCCCCCTAAGAGCACCTCAAAGGCAAGCAAGTCAGCAAAAACACAAAAAATTTCTGCCTCGGATTTGGTCCAAACCACTTTTATACGGTATTAGAGCTTCACAGCAATGGCCCCAGAGCCGTAAACCGAGGAGAAAACGAGTAGAAGACCCCCAAACAGCCAAAGAGCAAACGTACAAAAATGGGGACTTGGTCATTTTTTTGCAAATTTCCAAAATCACTCCGCGCGCGCTTTGCAGCTAGGCCCTAACTCCCCTCTGCCACCATGGATTTTCTTCAAACCTCTTGCAAAGTAAAGTTTTCATAACCAGCAGTGCTCCCAGACCCCGAAACCCACCCACAAACACCAGGAAGTCCCCCAAACAGGCCGCCGAAAATGCTACATTGAGCAAAATGTCAGAAATAGCAACAAAAAAAATCTGCGTGGATTTTGTCCCAACCACTTCTATCCGGTATTAGACCTTCCCAGGAATGCCCCAAGACCCGCCAACCCACCCGCCAAAAAGCATAACACCCCCAAACAGGCCAAAAGCAAACTCTCATACTTACAATCTTTCTCGGCCTTCGGTCCAAACGCGCTGTGTAGCTAGGCCATAAGTCTGGTTTACCACCACGGATTTTCTGAAAAGCTAATGCAATCAAGATTAGAGTGTCCCAGCAGTGCTCCCAGACCCCAAAACCCACCCACAAACACCAGGAAGCCCCCCAAACAGGCCCCCGAAAACGCTACATTGAGCAAAATGTCAGAAATAGCAAAAAAAAATCTGCATGGATTTTGTCCAAACCACTTTTATCCGGTATTGGAGCTTCCCAGCAACGGCCCCAGAGCCGTCAACCCAGGAGAAAACGAGTAGAAGACCCCCAAACAGCCAAAGAGCAAAAGTACAAAAATGGGGACTTGGTCATTTTTTTGCAAATTTCCAAAATCACTCTGCGCGCGCTTTGCAGCTAGGCCCTAACTCCCCTCTGCCACCATGGATTTGCTTCAAACCTCTTGCAAATAAAGTATCCATAGCCAGCAGTGCTCCCAGTCCCCGAAACCCACCCACATACACCAGGAAGCCCCCCAAACAGGCCCCCGAAAACGCTACATCGAGCAAAATGTCAGAAATAGCCCAAAAAAAATCAGCGTGGATTTTGTCCCAACCACTTCTATCCGGTATTAGACCTTCCCAGGAATGCCCCAAGACCCGCCAACCCACCCGCAAAAAAGCATAACACCCCCAAACAGGCCAAAAGCAAACTCTCATACTTACAATATTTCTCGGCCTTCGGTCCAAACGCGCTGTGTAGCTAGGCCATAAGTCCGGTTTACCACCACGGATTTCCTGAAAAGCAAATGCAATCAAGATTAGAGTGTCCCAGCAGTGCTCACAGACCCCCAAACTCACCCACAAACAGCCAGAACCCCCCCTAAGAGCACCTCAAAGGCAAGCAAGTCAGCAAAAACACAAACAATTTCCGCCTCGGATTTTGTTCAAACCACTTTTGTCCGGTATTAGAGCTTCACAGCAATGGCCCCAGAGCCGTCAACCGAGGAGAAAACGAGTAGTAGACCCCCAAACAGCCAAAGAGCAAACGTACAAAAATGGGGACTTGGTCATTTTTTTGCAAATTTCCAAAATCACTCCGCGCGCGCTTTGCAGCTAGGCCCTAACTGCCCTCTGCCACCATGGATTTGCTTCAAACCTCTTGCAAAGTAAAGTATCCATAACCAGCAGTGCTCCCAGACCCCGAAACCCACCCACAAACACCAGGAAGTCCCCCAAACAGGCCCCTGAAAACGCTACATTGAGCAAAATGTCAGAAATAGCAACAACAAAAAATCAGCGTGGATTTTGTCCCAACCACTTCTATCCGGTATTAGACCTTCCCAGGAATGCCCCAAGACCCGCCAACCCACCCGCCAAAAAGCATAACACCCCCAAACAGGCCAAAAGCAAACTCTCATACTTACAATCTTTCTCGGCCTTCGGTCCAAACGCGCTGTGTAGCTAGGCCATAAGTCCGGTTTACCACCACGGATTTCCTGAAAAGCAAATGCAATCAAGATTAGAGTGTCCCAGCAGTGCTCCCAGACCCCAAAACCCACCCAAAAACACCAGGAAGCCCCCCAAACAGGCCCCCGAAAACGCTACATTGAGCAAAATGTCAGAAATAGCAAAAAAAAATCTGCTTGGATTTTGTCCAAACCACTTTTATCCGGTATTAGAGCTTCCCAGCAATGGCCCCAGAGCCGTCAACCCAGGAGAAAACGAGTAGAAGACCCCCAAACAGCCAAAGAGCAAAAGTACAAAAATGGGGGCTTGGTCATTTTTTTGCAAATTTCCCAAATCACTCCGCGCGCGCTCTGCAGCTAGGCCCTAACTCCCCTCTGCCACCATGGATTTGCTTGAAACCTCTTGCAAAGTAAAGTATCCATAGCCAGCAGTGCTCCCAGACCCCGAAACCCACCCACAAACACCAGGAAGCCCCCCAAACAGCCCCCCGAAAACGCTACATTGAGCAAAATGTCAGAAATAGCAACAACAAAAAATCAGCGTGGATTTTGTCCCAACCACTTCTATCCGGTATTAGACCTTCCCAGGAATGCCCCAAGACCCGCCAACCCACCCGCCAAAAAGCATAACACCCCCAAACAGGCCAAAAGCAAACTCTCATACTTACAATATTACTCGGCCTTCGGTCCAAACGCGCTGTGTAGCTAGGCCATAAGTCCGGTTTACCACCACGGATTTCCTGAAAAGCAAATGCAATCAAGATTAGAGTGTCCCATCAGTGCTCCCAGACCCCGAAACCCACCCACAAACACCAGGAAGCCCCCCAAACAGGCCCCCGAAAATGCTACATTGAGCAAAATGTCAGAAATAGCCAAAAAAAAAATCAGCGTGGATTTTGTCCCAACCACTTCTATCCGGTATTAGACCTTCCCAGGAATGCCCCAAGACCCGCCAACCCACCCGCCAAAAAGCATAACACCCCCAAACAGGCCAAAAGCAAAATCTCATACTTACAATATTTCTCGGCCTTCGGTCCAAACGCGCTGTGTAGCTAGGCCATAACTCCGGTTTACCACCACGGATTTCCTGAAAAGCAAATGCAATCAAGATTAGAGTGCCCCAGCAGTGCTCACAGACCCCGAAACTCACCCACAAACAGACGGAACCCCCCTAAGAGCACCTCAAAGGCAAGCAAGTCAGCAAAAACACACAAAAAATTCCGCCTCGGATTTGGTCCAAACAACTTTTATCCGGTATTAGAGCTTCCCAGCAATGGCCCCAGAGCTGTCAACTCACCCGCAAAGAGGTAGAACAACACCCCCACAAGTGCTGAGTCTTTCTAAATTGGGCGTAAACCAGCCCTCTGCTTTGATGGAAATATGAGTCTGGAGGAGGAGGATAGAGGAGCATGTTCTTCTGAATTTGTGAACTTGAGGAATGCAGACTGCGGCACCTTCAAATCAATAAGCAAACAAGTGAAGGCAGTTCTGCTGATGGGCTTGTTTTTGAGATTAGGTGATTAAAGTTTGAATTATATTAACTGTGCACAACAAAAAAAGACAGACACACAGGAATAAAAGTGAATAAGGACGAAAAAGAAAGTTATTGATTCATTGTCTCATTTTCAGGGCTCGGTGTCACGGTCCACGAATAAGAATAAGGCTTCGTCATCATACTCTGCGAATTCAGGCAGGGTGAGCTCAGTGTCACCTGACAGAGAAGAAATTCCCTCATCTATGTTGCTGTCCACCTCGTCTTCATCCGGCGTGCTTTCTCGTACTCTGTAATCTGGTGGTATGAGGTGCTGATTCATCTTGATCATTGTTAACCTCTGCACATTTTTGGGCGGGAGGCGGCTCCGTTTGGAAGTTACAATGCCACCAGCAGCACTGAAAACACGTTCAGAAGACACACATGCGAGTGGGCAAGACAAGTAGTTTAAAGCCAGGTTGGAGAGCTGTGGCCACAATTCTTTTTTCCCATGCCAATACGCCAATGGGTCAGCATTAACATAGACCTCGGTTGAGTCATTCAGATAGTCCTTCACCATGGACTCAAGGTTCTCCTCCAAGGTTCCTCCACTTTGCTTAGCTGTTGCTGTGACCTTTTGAGAAACAAACCCAAGCCGAGCTAGCCAATCCTCTTCAGCCTCCAATGTTACTGTTGTGTCTGGTGGTGCAGATGATTCGGTTGCCGGTCTCTTTAAAGGCTGAGAGGTCACTTGTGCAGCAGCCACAGGTGCAGAAGTGGATTATTGTGACTGGGGATGGCCTGCTGATGCTGATGTACTGCCTTTTCCTTCAATTTGCTGCCGTTCTCTTTCAAACCTCTTGGCTGAGGAGGCTAGCCACTGTTTGTACTTTGTAACATCTTCATCAGCGAAAGGAAAGAATGCTTGGCCTGCCAGCGCCTTTTTGTAGCGTGGATCCAGAATAGTAGCACAAATGTAATGCTGGTTTGAGTGGATAATTTTAAGACGTTCATCACCTTGTAGGTGCTCTAATAATTTCTCTGCCAGAACAAAAGGGTCTTGGTTTTCTTCATTTTTTTGAAACACAGAACACACCTCCTTCAGTTGGTGCTCCAGCATGTACAACAATGGGATAGCTTTTTCCAAATTACAGTCCTCCTTGCTGACTGCACGCGTGAAGAACTCAAAAGGACGAAGCATGCGTGTCAGGCTTTTAACTATGTCCCATTGCGCCGCACCCATCCTCAAGTCCTCCTTCTGAGCTGTACCCTGTGTTAAGAAATAGTGATCGAGTACCGTATACTGCTCATACAGACGCTCAAGCATGTAGAAGGTTGAGTTCCAACGTGTTGCCACCTCCTGGATGAGTGCTTTCACTGGCATTTGACGTTCATATAGCAGGCTCCTCAGATGCTTCCGGGCCTTAAAAGAATGGCTGAAATGTTTGCACATTTTTCGGCAGGTGTCCACTACCCTGTACGCTGCACTGCCTTTATCACTCAAGAATTTTTTGACAACCAGGTTTATACAGTGCGCCAAACACGGCACTCTGAAATAGTCACCCAGCTGCATGGCCTTAACTACATTGGCGCCATTATCCGTGGAAACATAACCAACCTGCCGTTTTTTCGGGGACAGCCAGTCAAGGACCTTTGTGTTAAACACATCCAAAATGTTTTGTGCTGTGTGACGTTTCTCCAAACCAAACATGGCTAGTGTTGCATGTTTCCGAGCACCTTTAAAAACTTTGTCCGGGTCAACACCTGCGTTTAGCTTTGCTTTAACCCCTGAAAAGAGACCCAGTGTGCAGTGATGCACATGTAATCAGCGCCTGCGCCACTGGTCCACATGTCTGTTGTCAGATGTATAGTGTGAACAGCACTCTTCTGCAAAGCTGCCCCAATCACCTCCAGAACATCTTCATGTAGTGCTGGAACCGCAACTCGGGCAAAATAGAACTGGCTAGGAACCTTCCATTTAGGGCAGAGCGCTGCCACTAATTCTAGAAAACCAACCCCTTCTACAAAAGAAAAAGGGAGAAGGTCCAGAGCTAGCATTTTAGCCAGCTTAGTGTTATACAGACGCGTCAGTGGGTGGTTGCGTTCATATTGCGCTTCTGTAAACAACATCTTTTTAATGTTGCCCTGGACCAAGGATTTACGGGATGATGATATCTTCGACCCAGTTACGCTCGCTGATGAACTTTTTCGCATGGGTGTCTCACTCTCTCCCACACTCTTAGTGTGGCTTACATGGGGTGTGCTGCTGACAGGGGTACTGGGTGTAAGTGAAGTGTTTGACATGTCTTCTTCCTCCTCGTCATCATCAGATGAAACATCAATGTTTTCATTACGTGCAATTCGGGCTTCCTTGATCGCCTCTAGGTGCGCAAACCATTGGACAGCGTGCGTTCTCCTAAGATGACCTCCCTGGCCTCCGGTACCATAGTTGGTACCAAACTTACTACGACTAACTCGAAGCTTACAAATGCTACAAATGGCTACGTTTTCCTTTTTTGGGCAAACACTAAAGAAGTCCCAAACTGCAGATTTGAAATGTCTTTGGGGGCCGGAGGAGGCGGCGATACTAGTGGTGGTGGTCCTGCTGCTAATGCCAGATGAAGTGGAGGATGTGGATTGCCGAACTTCAGTACGTTTTGCACTTTCACCACCACTAATTGAGGTCGAGGTGGATGGAGGTCCCTTCTTGCGAGGAAGAAATATGGACGCGGTAGGTGTTGGTGTACTAGTTAACTCCAAATCCAATGATTGTTGTGTTTCCATTGCCTCCTCGTCGACATCATCATCACGCTCAGCAGCTTCTCGGGATAGGGTCAAAATGTCTCTTTGCTGCATGCCCGCTGGGGCTGCAGTGACCTTTATGATGACTGGCTCGTCGTCGTGAGAGGCTTCATCAGCAGCAGTATCCCTCACTTCTTGTTGAGCCTCATCATACTCCATAGCTATGAGTTTTTTGACGACTTTCCTTTTACGCTTAGGTATCTTTGTCAGATCATGGTGTGCCTCACTCTCAGACTGCCGTGATGATGGTTCCCAATCTTCATCCAGAATGGGATCATCAGAAGGAGGAGGGCTTGAAGAAGATGTAGACACCCCCCTTGATCTTTTCCTTGCTAGGGATGTGGAAGACAATGAATGATCATCAGGAGGAGTGGCTTCCTCAAATGATACCTCGGTTTGATTGTCAATTTCCTGATGTGCCCCTACTTCGGGAGGAACAACTATTGTGGGCATCGCGTGACGTTATGCTGCACACACACCGCTGCAGCACTGGTGGTTCTCTTGAGTCTTGTGCACCTAAAAGCAATGGAAGACAGAGGAACATCAGTTCAGTTATACACCCCCAAAAAAATCGGAAAAAAACTGAAAAATCAGCACAATCCCATGCCCTCCATGATGCTTACATTCAAGACACCCCACAGAAAGACTAGGCCCATGCAACACTCACTAGTCACTACCCCTGGTGAAAAGGCCTCAACAACAGGCCAAAAAAAAGAAAATCACAGAAAAATCAGCACAATCCCAAGCCATCCAGCCCCTCCATGATGTTTAAATTCAAGACACCCCACAGAAAGACTAGGCCCATGCAAGACTCACTACCCCTGGGTAAGTATGGGCGAATTTTGCGAATCTTGCGTTCGCGAATTTTGTGAATTTGCGAACTCGCAATCCGCAAAATCCGCAAATTCTCGCGAATTTGCGGATTTTTTTTTATGTTCGCACGGGTTTCTGCAAGTTCGCGAGGGTTTTGTACAATTTCGCAAATTGCGAAATTGTACAAAACGCGTGCGAACTTGCAGCAACCCGTGCGAACACAATTATATGAAGAGAAAGAAGCTCCTGGTCACAGGAACAGCACGGGGATTGCGCTCATGAAAGTCAAGGATGCAAAGGCCTCTACCCAGCATCACAGCTGATTTTCCACAGTAGATTTGGGAAGAGGCACACCTGTCCCGCCTCGAAGACGCTCATGATTGTTTTTGGGCTAATGAATGAGTCACTGATTTTGAGCATCAACTAGTTCGAGCGACCATGCAAAGGCCGCCCTCTACCCAGCATCACAGCTGATTTTCCACGGTAGATTTGGGAAGAGGCACACCTGTCCAGCCTCGAAGACGCTCATGATTGTTTTTGGGCTAATGAATGAGTCACTGAATTTGAGCATCAACTAGTTCGAGTGACCATGTGTGTGTTACTATGCAATCGCCCTGAAGGGCGCAGGGGTCCCTTGAGTGACCTGTGTAAGGCTGTGCCTGTAACTATTTTACAATGGCGCCAGCAAGCTGCCAGCGCCGTTGTAAAATAGTTACAAAGTTAGCTTGCACAGGAAGCACTTAGATGAAATAAAGCAGCACCTGCTTCGTTTTATCTAGTGGTTCCTGTGCAAGCTAACTTTGTAACTATTTTACAACGGCGCTGGCAGCTTGCTGGCACCATTGTAAAATAGTTGCATGAGTGGGGGTTCAACTTTTGAACCCGTTACGCTCGCGGATTTTTTTTTGCGGATTTTGCGGGAAATCCGCAAAATTCGCGGATTGCGGATTTCCCAAAAATCCGCAAAATCCGCGAGCGTAACGGATTTCCCGCTCATGCTTACCCCTGGGCATAAAGATTGAAAACTAGGCAAAATGGTTGCAGGCCTAACACCACTGCCTATATTCAAAATGGCCACTTGCCTCCCAGCACATGGCCAGGGCCTGTAGCAGCACTCAAAATGGCCCCCAGCCACATGGCCTGTCCCTCCCCATGAACACCCCCAAAAATCGAAAAACACAGAAAAATCAGCACAATCCCATTCCATCCATGCCCTCCATGATGTTTAAGTTCAAGACACCCCACAGAAAGACTAGGCCCATGCAAGACACACTACCCCTGGTGAAAAGGCCACAAGTACAGCCCAAAAAAATGAAAATCACGGAAAAATCAGCACAATCCCATTCCATCCATGCCCTCCATGATGTTTAAATTCAAGACACCCCACAGAAAGACTAGGCCCATGCAAGACTCACTACCCCTGGGCATAAAGGTTGAAAACTAGGCAAAATGGTTGCAGGCCTAACAACACTGCCTGTATTCAAAATGGCCACTTGCCTCCCAGCACATGGCCAGGGCATGTAGCAGCACTCAAAATGGCCCCCAGCCACATGGCCTGTCCCTCCCCATGAACACCCCCAAAAATCGAAAAACACAGAAAAATCAGCACAATCCCATGCCATCCATGCCCTCCATGATGTTTAAGTTCAAGACACCCCACAGAAAGACTAGGCCCATGCAAGACTCACTACCCCTGGTGAAAAGGCCACAAGTACAGCCCAAAAAAACGAAAATCACTGAAAAATCAGCACAATCCCATTCCATCCATGTCCTCCATGATGTTTAAGTTCAAGACACCCCACAGAAAGACTCAGTCCACCCACCACTGAGTACCCCTGGGCAAAAGGCCCCAAAACAGCCCAAAAATCGAAAATTCCAAAATTGTAATTGCAGCAACTGTAATGCCCCAAACAAACTTACTTGTGAAATTTCTAATCCAAAAGTGATCCAAAGAAAGTCAAAAAGGCCTCAAATCCAAATATCCAGCAGCATCCACAAAAAGTAATCCTTCCAGCTCCAGATCCAAATGAAAAGTGACCAGGAGATGGACAAAGCACTGGGAGGAGCCTGCTGGACAGGAAAAGGAAGTTGAAGACTGTGGGGCACTTCCTTCCTCCCACCCCCCTCCTCCCCAAAATGGACTCCTCGCAAAAAAAGTGCAGGCAAATGTCAACCTGAGGAGTTATTCAGATAAAAATCATCATTTCCAGAAGGTTTATGCTGCTTGCTGGTGGATTTCTTGTGCAGAATTTCAAATTTTGTATTTCCGCGAGTGCGAGATTATTGCTGCTCGCCGCATCTCCAAGCTCGCAATTGCGAAGTACCACGATACGTGATCACGGCATACTCGCGTTGACAAACTCTCGCTGTACAAGTTGGCAAGCCGCGATTACGTAATCGCGCTTGCCAAATTCCCGCGGGATCCCGCAGCAAGATCCAAAATGGTGCAGCACTCGCAAAATATCAAGAAAAATAACTCGGCAAACGATGAATGACGGTAAGTAAACGCCGGGCGCCGCAAAATTGTATCACCAAGAAAAAAAAATCCGCTGCGTGCGAATTTGCAGATTTTGCGGGAAATTCGCAAATCTTGCGGACTGCGAATTTACCGAAAATCCGCAAAATCCGCGAGCGGAACGGATTTTACGCCCATGCTTAGCCTCTACCCATCCCTTGACTCTCCCCAAGGGCTCCCTTCATCTCACTCCCTAGCCACTACCCATCCCTTGCCTCTACCCGGGACTCCCTTCATCTCACACCCCAGCCTCGGCCCATCACTTGACTCTCGTCTGAGGTCTCCCTTCATCTCACTCACCAGCCTCTACCCACCCCTTGCCTCTCGCAGAGGTCTCCCTTCATCTCACTCTCCAGCCTCTACCCATCCCTGGACTCTCCCCAAGGCCTCCTTTCATCTCACTCCCCAGCCGCTACGCATCCCTTGCCTCTACCCGAGGTCTCCCTTCATCTCACACAACAGCCTCTACCCATCCCTTGACTCTCTTCTGAGGTCTCCCTTCCTCTCGCTCCCCAGCCTCTACCCACCCCTTGCCTCTCGCAGAGGTCTCCCTTCATCTCACTCCCCAGCCTCTACCCATCCCTTGACTCTCCCCAAGGCCTCCCTTCATCTCACTCCCCAGCCACTACCCATCCCTTGCCTCTACCTGAGGTCTCCCTTCATCTCACACCCCAGCCTCTACCCATCACTTGACTCTCGTCTGAGGTCTCCTTTCATCTCACTCCCCAGCCTCTACCCATCCCTTGACTCTCCCCGAGGCCTCCCTTCATCTCACTCCCCAGCCTCTACCCATCCATGACTCTCCCCGACGTCTCCCTTCATCTCACTCTCCAGCCTCTACCCATCCCTTGACTCTCCCCTGAGGACTCCCTTCATCTCACTGCCCAGCCTCTAATCTTCCCTTGACTCTCCCGAGGTCTCTCTTAATCTCACTCCCAGCCTCTACCAACCCCTTGACTCTCCCCGAGGTCTCCCTTCATCCCATTCCCCAGCCTTTACCCATCCTTTGACTGTCCCCCAAGGTCTCCCTTCCTTTCACTCCCCAGTCTCTACCCGTCCCTTGATTCTTCCCTGAGGTCTCCCTTCCTCTTACTCCCCAGCCTCTACCCATCACTTGACTCTCCCCGAGGTCTCCCTTCATCTCACTCTGCAGCCTCTACCCACCCCTTGCCTCTCGCAGAGGTCTACCTTCATCTCACTCTGCAGCCTCTACCCACCCCTTGCCTCTCGCAGAGGTCTCTCTTCATCTCACTCCCCAGCCACTACCCATCCCTTCCCACTATCCATCCCTTGCCTCTACCCGAGGTCTCCCTTCCTCTCACACCCCAGCCTCTACCCATCACTTGACTCTTGTCTGAGGTCTCCCTTCATCTCACTCCCCAGCCTTTACCCATCCCTTGAATCTCCTCTGATGCCTCCCTTCCTCTCACTCCCCTGCCTCTACCCATCCCTTGCCTCTACCTGAGGTCTCCCTTCATCTCACACCCCAGCCTCTACCTATCACTTGACTCTCATCTGAGGTCTCCCTTCATCTCACGCCCCAGCCTCTACCCATCCCTTGACTCTCCTCTGAGGTCTCCCTTCCTCTCGCTCCCCAGCCTCTACCCACCCCTTGCCTCTCGCAGAGGTCTCCCTTCCTCTCACTCCCCAGCCTCTACCCATCCCTTGACTCTTCCCAAGGCCTTTCTTCATCTCAATCCCCAGCCACTACCCATCCCTTGCCTCTACCCGAGGTCTCCCTTCATCTCACACCCCAGCTTCTACCCATCACTTGACTCTCGTCTGAGGTCTCCCTTCCTCTCACTCCCCAGCCTCTACCCCATCTGATTCCCAGCCTCTACCCATCCCTTGATTCTCGCCGAGGTCTCCCTTCATCCCGCTCCCCAACCTCTCCTTTAAGGTCTCCCTTCCTCTTACTCCCCAGCCTCCACCCATCCCTTGACTCTCCTAGAGGTCTCCCTTCATCGTACCCCAGCCTTTACCCATCCCTTGACTCTCCCAGAGGTCTCCCTTCATCTCACTCCCCAGCCTCTTCCCATCCCTTGACTCTCCTGAGGTCTCCCTTTATCTCACTCCTCAGCCTCTACCCATCCCTTGACTCCCCCAATATCTCCCTTCATCTCATTCTCCAGCCTCTACCCATTCCATGAGTCTCCCCGAGGTTCCCTTCATCTCACTCCCCAACCTCTACCCATCCCTTGACTCTCCCCGAGGTCTCCCTTCATCTCACTCCTCAGCCTCTACCCATCCCTTGACTCTCCCCGAGGTCTCCCTTCATCTTATTCCCCAGTCTCTACCCATCCCTTGACCCTCCTCTGAGGTCTCCCTTCTTCTCACTCCCCTGCCTCTACCCATCCCATGACTCTCCCCGATATCTCCCTTCATCTCATTCCTCAGTCTCTACCCATCCCTTGACCCTCCTCAGAGGTCTCCCTTTCTCTCACTCCCCAGACTCTACCCATCACCTGACGCTCCCCGACGTCTCCCTTCATCTCACTCCCCAGCCTCTACCCACCCATCCCATGACTCTCCCTGACATCTCCCTTCATCTCACTCTCGAGCCTCTACCCATTCCTTGACTCTCGCAGAGGTCTCCCTTCATCTCACTCACCATCCTCTCCATTAAGGCCTCCCTTCATCTCACTCCCCAGCTTCTACCCATCCCTTAACTCTCCTCCGAGGTCTCCCTTCATCTCACTCTCTAACCTCTACCCATCAATTGACTCTCCCCGAGGTCTCCCTTCCTCTCCCTCCCCAACCTCTACCCACCCCTTGACTCTCCCAGACGTCTCCTTTCATCTCACTCCCCAGCCTCTACCCCTCCCTTGACTCTCCCCGAGGTCTCCCTTCATTGTACTCACCAGCCTCTACTCATCCCTTGACTCTCCCCCCAGGTCTCCATTCCTCTCACTCCCCAGCCTCTACTCGTCCCTTGATTCTCCCTTCCTCTCACTCCCCAGCCTCTACTCATCCCTTGACTCTCCCAGAGGTCTCTCTTCCTCTCACTCCCCAGCCTCTACTTCTCCCTTGACTCTCCCCCCAGGTCTCCATTCCTCTCACTCCTCAGCCTCTACTCGTCCCTTGACTCTCCCCGAGGTCTCCCTTCCTCTCACTCCTCAGCCTCTACTCGTCCCTTGGCTCTCCCCAAGGTCTCCCTTCACCTCACTCCCCAGCCTCTACTTCTCCCTTGACTCTCCTCTGAGGTCTCCCTTCCTCTCACTCCTCAGCCTCTACTCGTCCCTCGACTCTCCCAGAGGTCTCCCTTCCTCTTACTCCCCAGCCTCTACTTCTCCCTTGACTCTCCTCCGAGGTCTCCCTTCCTCTCACTCCTCAGCCTCTACTCGTCCCTTGACTCTCCCCGAGGTCTCCTTTCCTCTCACTCCCCAGCCTCTACTTCTCCCTTGACTCTCCTCCGAGGTCTCCCTTCCTCTCACTCCTCAGCCTCTATCCATCCATTGAGTCTCCCCGAGTTCTCCCTTCACCTTACTCCCCAGCCTCTACTTCTCCCTTGACTCTCCTTCGAGGTCTCCCTTCCTCTCACTCCTCAGCCTCTACTCGTCCCTCAACTCTCCCAGAGGCCCCCCTTCCTCTCACTCCCCAGCCTCTACCCATCCCTTGACTCTCCCGGAGGTCTCCCTTCATCAGACTCCCCAGCCTCTACCCATTCCTTGACTCTCCCCGAGGTCTACCTTCCTCTCACTTCCCAGCCTCTACCCATCCCTTGACTCTCCCAGAGGTCTCCCTTCATCGGACTCCCCAGCCTCTCCATTGAGTCTCCCTGAGGTCTCCCTTCCTCTCACTCCCCAGCCTCTACCCACCCCTTGCCTCTTGCAGAGGTCTCCCTTCATCTCACTCCCCAGCCTCTACTCACCCCTTGACTCTCCCCAAGGCCTCCCTTCATCTCACTCCGCAGCCTCTACCCACCCCTTGCCTCTTCTCGAGGTCTCCCTTCATCTCACACCCCAGCCTCTACCCATCACTTGACTCTCGTCTGAGGTCTCCCTTCATCTCACTCCCCAGCCTCTACCCATCCCTTGACTCTCCTCTGAGGTCTCCCTTCCTCTCATTCCCCAGCCTCTACACATCCCTTGCCACTACCCGAGGTCTCCCTTCATCTCACACCCTAGGCTCTACCCATCACTTGACTCTCGTCTGAGGTCTCCCTTCATCTCACTCCCCAGCCTCTACCCATTCCTTGACTCTCCTCTGAGGTCTCCCTTCCTCTCGCCCCCCAGCCTCTACCCACCCCTTACCTCTCGCAGAGGTCTCCCTTCATCTCACTCCCCAGCCTCTACCCATCCCTTGACTCTCCCCAATGCCTCCCTTCATCACTCCCCAGGCACTACCCATCCCTTGCCTCTACCCGAGGTCTTCCTTCATCTCACACCCCAGCCTCCACCCATCACTTGACTCTCGTCTGAGGTCTCCCTTCATCTCACTCTCCAGCCTCTACACATCCCTTGACTCTCCTCTGAGGTCTCCCTTCCTCTCACTCCCCAGCCTCTACCCATCCCTTGACTCTCCCTGAGGTCTCCCTTCATCTGACTCCCAGCCTATACCCATCCCTTGACTCTCCCAGAGGTCTCCCTTCATCTCGCTCCCCAACCTCTCCATTAAGGACTCCCTTCCTCTTACTCCCCAGCCTCCACCGTTCCCTTGACTCTCCTAGAGGTCTCCCTTCATCGGCCCTCAGCGTTTACCCATCCCTTGACTCTCCCAGAGGTCTCCCTTCATCTCACTCCTCAGCTTCTACCCATCCCTTGACTCTCCCCGATATCTCCCTTCATCTCATTCCCCAGTCTCTACCCATCCCTTAGCCCTCCTCTGAGGTCTCCCTTCCTCTCACTCCCCAGCCTCTACCCATCCCTTGACACTCCTCTGAGGTCTCCCTTCTTCTCACTCCCCAGCCTCTACCCATCCCATGACTCTCCTCTGAGGTCTCCCTTCCTCTCGCTCCCCAGCCTCTACCCACCCTTGCCTCTCGCAGAGGTCTCCCTTCATCTCACTCCCCAGCCTCTACCCATCCCTTGACTCTCCCAAAGGCCTCCCTTCATCTCACTCCCCAGCCACTAACTATCCCTTGCCTCTACCCGAGGTCTCCCTTCATCTCACAACCCAGCCTATATCCATCACTTGACTCTCGTCTGAGGTCTCCCTTCCTCTCACTCCCCAGCCTCTACCCATCCCATGACTTTCCCCAATGTCTCCCTTCATCTCACTCTCCAGCCTCTACCCATCCCTAGACTCTCCCAGAGGTGTCCCTTCATCTCACTCCCCAACCTCTCCAATAAGGCCTCCCTTCATCTCACTCCCCAGCCTCTACCCATACCTTGACTCTCCTCTGAGGTCTCCCTTCCTCTCACTCCCCAGCCTCTACACATCCCTTGCCTCTACCCGAGGTCTCCCTTCATCTCACACCCTAGCCTCTACCCATCATTTGACTCTCGTCTGAGGTCTCCCTTCATCTCACTCCCCAGCCTCTACCCATCCTTTGACTCTCCTCTGAGGTCTCCCTTCCTCTCGCCCCCAGCCTCTACCCACCCCTTGCCTCTCGCAGAGGTCTCCCTTCATCTCACTCCCCAGCCTCTACCCATCCCTTGACTCTCCCCAATGCCTCCCTTCATCACTCCCCAGCCACTACCCTTCCCTTGCTCTACCCGAGGTCTCCCTTCATCTCACACCCCAGCCTCCACCCATTACTTGACTCTCGTCTGAGGTCTCCCTTCATCTCACTCCCCAGCCTCTACCCATCCCTTTACTCTCCTCTGAGGTCTCCCTTCCTCTCACTCCCCAGCCTCTACCCATCCCTTGACTCTCCCTGAGGTCTCCCTTCATCTGACTCCCAGCCTCTACCCATCCCTTGACTCTCCCCGAGGTCTCCCTTCATCTCGCTCCCCAACCTCTCCATTAAGGACTCCCTTCCTCTTACTCCCCAGCCTCCACCCGTCCCTTGACTCTCCTAGAGGTCTCCCTTCATCGGACCCCAGCGTTTACCCATCCCTTGACTCTCCCAGGGGTCTCCCTACATCAGACTCCCCAGCCTCTACCCATCCCTTGACTCTCCCCGATATCTCCCTTCATCTCATTCCCCAGTCTCTACCCATCCCTTGACCCTCCTCTGAGGTCTCCCTTCCTCTCACTCCCCAGCCTCTAACCATCCCTCGACTCTCCTCTGAGGTCTCCCTTCTTCTCACTCCCCAGCCTCTACCCATCCCATGACTCTCCTCTGAGGTCTCCCTTCCTCTCGCTCCCCAGCCTCTACCCACCCCTTGCCTCTCGCAGAGGTCTCCCTTCATCTCACTCCCCAGCCACTACCTATCCCTTGCCTCTACCCGAGGTCTCCCTTCATCTCACAACCCAGCCTCTATCCATCACTTGACTCTCGTCTGAGGTCTCCCTTCCTCTCACTCCCCAGCCTCTATCCTGTGCATGACTCTCCCCGAGGTCTCCCTTCTTCTCACTCCCCAGCCTCTACCTATCCCATGACTCTCCCCAATGTCTCCCTTCATCTCACTCTCCAGCCTCTACCCATCCCTTGACTCTCCCAGAGGTCTCTCTTCATCTCATTCCCCAACCTCTCCAATAAGGCCTCCCTTCATCTCACTCCCCAGCCTCTACCCATACCTTGACTCTCCTCAGAGGTCTCCCTTCATCTTACTCTCCAACCTCTACCCATCCCTTGACTCTCCCCGAGGTCTCCCTTCCTCTCCCTTCCCAGCCTCTACCCACCCATTGACTCTCCCAGAGGTCTCCCTTCCTCTCACTCCTCAGCCTCTACCCATCCCATGACTCTCCCCGATGTCTTCCTTACTCTCCCTCCCCAGTCTCTACCCACCCCTTGACTCTCCCAGAGGTCTCCCTTCATCTAACTCCCCAGCCTCTACCCATCCCTTGACTCTCCCCGAGGCCTCCCTTCATCTCACTCCTCAGCCACTACCCATCCCTTGCCTCTACCCGAGGTCTACCTTCATCTCACACCCCAGCCTCTACCCATCACTTGACTCTCGTCTGAGGTCTCCCTTCATCTCACTCCCCAGCCTCTACCCATCACTTGACTCTCGTCTGAGGTCTCCCTTCATCTCACTCCCCAGCCTCTACCCATCCCTTGTCTCTCCTCTGAGGTCCCCCTTCCTCTCGCTCCCCAGCCTCTACCCACTCCTTGCCTCTCGCGGAGGTCTCCCTTCATCTCACTCCCCAGCCTCTACCCATCCCTCGACTCTCCCCAGGGCCTCCCTTCATCTCACTCCCTAGCCACTACCCATCCCTTGCCTCTACCCGGGACTCCCTCCATCTCACACCGCAGCCTCTACCCATCACTTGACTCTCGTCTGAGGTCTCCCTTCATCTCACTCCATAGCCTCTACCCACCCCTTGCCTCTCGCAGAGGTCTCCCTTCATCTCACTCCCCAGCCTCTACCCATCCCTGGACTCTCCCCAAGGCCTCCCTTCATCTCACTCCCTAGCCACTACACATCCCTTGCCTCTACCCGAGGTCTCCCTTCATCTCACACCCCAGCCTCTACCCATCCCTTGACTCTCCTCTGAGGTCTCCCTTCCTCTTGCTCCCCAGCCTCTATCCACCCCTTGCCTCTCGCAGAGGTCTCCCTTTGTCTCACTCCCCAGCCTCTACTGATAGGTTTCATTTTCGATGCCCCACCCATTAACATTTACATATGCAAGTTAGCATCATGTGTCTTACTAATGAAGTATATACTTATGCCTTTACGTTATTGTTACTCTTCATGTGATTATTCATTTATACGTGTGGTGATATTCAGTTTCCTTAGCTTAGCTTGTGTGCCTCCATTTTGAGTATTCCTCTGTGTCTGCGAGTCGCACTCGCACACTCCCCCCTCTCGTAGGAATAAGAAAAACCCTAATGCAGCAGTTTTTTGTTTCTCAGCTAGCTGTGGCCGAAACTAACAAGTTCCTTATCAGTAATGTTCTCATGCACCAGAGACGCTGAGGCCCGGCTCTGCGGCCTTGGGCAGAGATATCCAAATGTTGCCTTTGCAGCTGCAAATGCCTTTTGTATGATGCCATTGTTCCACTCTCTGGGGTTCAGTATTTTTCCAGAAGGGGCGTGTTTTGCTTCACTGTACCATGTTATAATGTATTGCTGTGATGATATGAGTTAGTCCTCTCCGCGCACTCTTTGGGGTGAGGTCGGACAGGGCCCTCTCATATGGGAGTTTGTGGCCTAATAAAATTACCTTGTTTATTCTTCTCCACTGTCCGGCTGACTTCTTACTGAGTAACTATAGGTGAGTGTGGTAAGTCACTCGGGTGGATTTGAGCCACCCTTATCAGATGGCGCCCGAACAGGAACCCCGCGATAAGGATCTTTCTCACCCGTAGGTGGGTAGCAGAAGACCGGGGACCCTCTGGTCAGCACGGTGGGTCTGGGTACCCACTTTGATACCGAGCTTGGTTCTCGCAGCGCTGCCCCACCTTGCTGATCGGGAGAGGTCCCGGTTCGGGATCCTACGCCGCTGTCCGGAAGGCGGAACTTGGAGCTGACCGTGTTGGTCCTGGCAGCCGGAGGTGGAGAACGGTAAAGGTCGGTACCGCATACGGAAGGTGAGTGGTCCGCCTGTCGTTTGAAGGAGCTGGAGTGCTCCGAGAGACCGGGGTGTCTCTAATGGTTTGAGGAGCCGGTGCGCTCCTGGGGCTAGTGTGCTCCGGGGAACTCAGAGTGCGGGTGGCGCTCTGACAGACTTAACGGGAGGTGTGGGGATGTTTGTTCGCGGTCATCCGACCGGGTGGCACTGTGGTGGAGGCGTGGCTCATTGCGGCGGGTCCCGGACCTCACCCCGAACGCCTAGGGATCTCCTCGTGGTAAGTGGGCAGTGGCAGTGTCCCTACCGCTTTTACTTAAGCGCTACCGGTGTATTAGTGAATGCTACTCTTATGCTGTAATAGCGTGTGAGCTCTTTTAAAGATTTTAATACACTTGGGCACTATTGTGAGCCAGTGCGTGCACGCGACTTGTGCACTGTTTGTTTTGCGCAGCTGGTGAATCTTTTTACCTGACTAATCTGCACTCTGCTCGGCGGAGCTCTTGGAAGCAGACAGGCAGTTGCAGTAACCTAGCAATGAAGTGCTGGACTCGTCCCTCCCTCCCGCCTCGTTCTGACGCCGGTGACTAGCACCGTTCGAGCAGAGGGCGTGGAGGGTCCGAGCCAGACACTTCCGGCAGATACCTGCAGCGCTCTAGTTGTTGGGACGCTGGGGGGGATATAAGGCACTGGATCGTGGATCTCCTCGTGGTAAGTGGGCAGTGGCAGTGTCCCTACCGCTTTTACTTAAGCGCTACCGGCGTATTAGTGAATGCTACTCTTATGCTGTAATAGCGTGTGAGCTCTTTTAAAGATTTTAATACACTTGGGCACTATTGTGAGCCAGTGCGTGCACGCGATTTGTGCACTGTTTGTTTTGCGCAGCTGGTGAATCTTTTTACCTGACTAATCTGGACTCTGCTCGGCTTAGCTCTTGGAAGCAGACAGGCAGTTGCAGTAACCTAGCAACGAAGTGCTGGACTCATCCCTCCCTCCTGCCTCGTTCTGACGCCGGTGACTAGCACCGTTCGAGCAGAGGGCGTGGAGGGTCCGAGCCAGACACTTCCGGCAGATACCTGCAGCGCTCTAGTTGTTGGGACGCTGGGGGGGATATAAGGCACTGGATCCTGGATCTCCTCGTGGTAAGTGGGCAGTGGCAGTGTCCCTACCGCTTTTACTTAAGCGCTACCGGCGTATTAGTGAATGCTACTCTTATGCTGTAATAGCGTGTGAGCTCTTTTAAAGATTTTAATACACTTGGGCACTATTGTGAGCCAGTGCGTGCATGCGACTTGTGCACTGTTTGTTTTGCGCAGCTGGTGAATCTTTTTACCTGACTAATCTGCACTCTGCTCGGCTGAGCTCTTGGAAGCAGACAGGCAGTTGCAGTAACCTAGCAACGAAGTGCTGGACTCGTCCCTCCCTCCCGCCTCGTTCTGACGCCGGTGACTAGCACCGTTCGAGCAGAGGGCGTGGAGGGTCCGAGCCAGACACTTCCGGCAGATACCTGCAGCGCTCTAGTTGTTGGGACGCTGGGGGGGATATAAGGTGGTTGTGTTGTAGGCAGCGCAGCGGACGAGCGCAGCGGGCGCGACAAAGGCGCGCCGAAGTTGCGCCTAAGTTAAGCCCGTCTGCGCCCGTCCGCGGCCGACCGCGGCCCAGGGCCAGTCCCCCTGCCCCTCCATCAGAGCATGTCAGCTGGAGTCGAGATGATCTGCTTCTCCTCCGCAGTGAGCAATTGGGACCTTGCTTACATAGTATGAAAGCTGAAAACACCGCGGGCTGCAGCTATTGCAGCTTCAACTTTCGTAAAGGGGATGTGGAAACTGGAGAGCAACACAACTTGGTATGTGGTCTGCTGAATGTACGTTCTTTACGCAAGCACAGCCTCGATATGTATGACCTCCTTAGTGGAAAGCAATGGGACCTGCTCTTCCTCACGGAAACATGGTTAGACCATGATTCCATGCCGGACATTGTTGAGGCTATTCCGGAGGGCTACTCCCTGCTGAGGTTGGATAGAGCATTAGGCAGAGGCGGTGGGATAGCCATAGTAGTCAAACAGGGCTTCCAATGCCATCTAGAACTAACCACAATCGAGGGCAGCGAGGCTGGCACATTTTCTATTTCGATAAATGGAAACTTTACACTGAAGGGCCTTCTGATTTATCGCCCACCTGGCACGGCAGTGAGATTTATTGAGAACCTAGTTGAAGGCATCACTGAGGCTGCATTACGAGCCGATAAATATTTAGTATTGGGTGACCTTAATTTACACCTAGATGGCCCAACAGACAAGGTGGCTAGGGATCTCTGTCAAGTAATGACAGGGCTGCAGTTTGAGCAAAAAGTTAAGAGCCCCACTCACCAACTAGGCCACCTTTTGGACCCGATTTTTGCAAATTGGGAACAAGTGGAAACTCAGAAGCCGGTACCCATCCCGTGGTCGGATCACCATCTCATCCCTTTTACTATCTGTTTGCAGGGAGCACGGCCGGCAGAACCTCCTGCTGATAAACATCCTAGGCGGAGATGGGCGGCTTTCTCATAAACTAAATTCAATCAGGCACTCACTGCGAAGGGCAACCCTGGGGGAGTGGGAGTGGAAGAAATTAACACTAACCTGGCCCTGCGAATCACGGAAGCTCTGGATTTGGTGGCCCCACTCGGTGTGGCAAGGGTGGGGGGCCGTGTTCAGAGAACGGCACCATGGTATAATGAGGAGGTGCGGGTGGCCAAAGCAGCATGCAAACGTGCAGAAAGGCAATGGAGGATAGCCTTCACTGCCCGCGCTAAAGCAGGGTATATAGCCAATAGGCGTATCTACCATAGATTGATAAGGAAGGTCAAAACGTTGTACTTTGGAAATAAGATTGAAGAAGCAGAACATTCCACAAAAGAACTATTCTCAATCTACAAATCACTCTCGGAAGGGAAGCCAGCAGTGGTGCCCAAGGATCTTTGCTCAACGGAGGGCTGTGATCGCATAGCAGAGTTCTTTGCCAACAAGGTGGCGAATATCTACACCACCTTCCCTCAGCAGGCTGGCAACAGCCCTAAGCTCTTGGAAACCACTAAGGCTAAAGGGGAAAAGCGGTTGACCGTCTTCTCTACCCCACCTACTGAGGAACTTATCCGCATCTGCGGGTCCATAAAATCTGGTTCCCCGAGGGACCCTACTACTCCAAGTCGGCTGAAGGGTAGTTTGCAGGAACTGGAACCTTATATCCGCCATCTACTAGATACCTCTTTTGAGTCTCAGACCGTTCCTATGGCTTGGAAACAAGCAATTGTGCTTCCTCTGCAGAAAAAAGCTAATGTCAGCTTTGAAAAACTAGACAATCTCCGCCCAATCTCTCTCCTGCCCTATATGGCTAAGGTGGCGGAAAAAATAGCAAACTTACAACTTATGAATTTTGTGGAGGAGGCCTCCCTGCTCCATGACTCTCAGTTTGGCTTCCGCCCCTGTCACTCGACGGAGTCAGCACTTCTTATGGCGGTAGAAACCCTACGACAGGGTGTGGATGAGGGCCAAACTTTGTCCTTGATCCTACTAGATCTAAGCGCGGCATTCAACACTGTAGCACATTCCACCTTGCTACAGTGTCTGAATGAAGGAGGGATATCAGGAGAAGCGCTTGGCTGGATTAGATCTTTCCTGTCAGACAGGTGTTTTCAGGTTCGCCTGGGTGACTGTTATTCGAAGGAGATTGGGCTGGGCCAGGGCGTGCCTCAGGGCTCATCCCTGAGCCCGACCCTATTCAATCTCTATGTCTCACCTTTAGCTACAATTGTGGGAAGATACAGTCTGCGCCTGGTGTCCTATGCCGACGACACGCAGCTGGTCATCTCCCTTTCGCGTGCACCCGGTCTTGCAGCGGACATCTTCAGGGATTGCATGCAAGATCTGGCAACCTGGATGTCCGCAAACTGTTTGAAGCTGAACGGTAGCAAGACCGAGGTGCTCGTGGTGGGGGGAGGGCCGTCTGCTTGGTCGTCGGCATGGTGGCCCCCCTGCCTGGGAGAAGTCCCAGTCCCATGTCAGGAGGCAAGGAACCTCAGAGTGTGGCTGGATGCGGATCTGGCCTTTGGCCCCCAGATCAGTCGAGTGGCAGGGGTGTGCTTCGGCGTTCTGAGAACCTTAAGGAAGGTATTGGATCTCCTCCCTATCGCGGCTCGAAGGACGTTGGTGCACGCCCTGGTCACCTCGCGATTAGATTACGGGAATCTGCTGTATCTGGGGGCCACGGGCAAGGTCGTGGGCCACCTCCAAGTGCTGCAAAACGCCGCGGCGCGTTTAGTTTTAAGGCTCCCTAAGAAATCTCCCTCTAAAGCAGCGCTTCAGGCACTGCACTGGCTCCATGTGGGGAAAGGGTGGAGTTTAAAGCTCTTTCCACATGTCATCGCATTTTGAGCGGCAAAGCTCCTGCTCCGCTTCAGAGTCTGGTGACCTGGTATGAACCCACGTGCAATCTACGCTCCTCCCGAACTGGGTTGCTAAAGGTTCCAAGAGTAAGGAAGGCTCGCATGGGAAGGAGATCCTTCAGATATCTCGCTCCCAGGTGTTGGAATGCTCTGCCTTTAGAATTGCGCTTGGAACCATCTGAGACCATGTTTAGAAAGAAAATCAAAACCCTTTTATATAGTAGGTAGGCTTCTTTAGGGGCGGGAGGGGCGGCTACTCCACTTATCATAGCGCGGGGACACGCCGGTGGTGTAACCAGGAGCTTTATAAATGTCCAATAATAATATTGGCCTCCTGTGGTAAAGTGCGCAGCGATCCGTAGTGTCGCCCGAGTGGTGGATGTGTCCCCTAGCCTCAGAACAGTTAGTATACTGTTCAGTCTGCGGTAGGGTCCAGGTTCCCCAGGACTTGGTCGACGGGCCTTGTCCCATCTTGGTAACTCGTGTTTGGCAGGATTTTGATGTATAGAATGTATGTGTGTTTTTGAATTTAATGTATACAATATATGTGTGGATGTGTTAGGAGCTATTGTGTAGTAGGAAATTAGTGAACAGAGGTAAGAGAATTTGTGAGAAGGTGTGATTGCATTGGTGTAAAGATGCCGTGTTTCAGTAAGTTGCTGTGTTTCGGATGCTGCTGCCGCATCGGACTCTAGATTGGCCGAAAGCCAGCCCGCCCCGGTGGAGGGCTCCCCTAATTTCGATATGTATGTGAAACATGGATTGCCTCCGATTTTGTTTGGTACTTTGTGGCACAGATATACCAAAGACAATGTGGATTTGCAGTGGCCATTGACAGGTTCTTTTTGATGTGGCAAAATTAGACTATTTACAAGACAGATTGTTCGCTAGGCGTAGTCGTCAGAGCATGTTTGACTCATTACGGATGTGGCAGAAGGAAGTTAGAGAACGTCAGTTGAGGGAGGAGAAGGTGGCCCAGAAGAGGGCGGCGCAGACGATGGCACAGAAAGCGAGGGAGCATACAAAGAAAGAGAATGAGCAGCGGATCGAGTGCGCAGATAGGCTTTTCAGGTTGCAGGAAAATAAAAGTTATGTAGTGCGAGAGGATGAGCAGGATGAGATGGAGGATGTTTTGAGTGCCCGGCCCCCTCCCCCTTATGCCCCGCAGCCACTATATCCCACATTGGCGGTTTCGGCTTCTTCTGGTGGGGTTTTGGACCCGCAAGCAAGTGCCCCACACCCGTCTGGTGCGTCGTCTTCTGTCTCCCCATCGTTGCCAGCGCCCCTTGTTTCTTTGTTCACGGCAAGTTCGCCTGCTCCCTCTCAGTTTCCCTCTGCGCTCCCTGCTGTCTCTGCTAGCGCTACTCCCAGTCAGGGGTTGTTGGCACCGAATAGAGGCATGGGGAGTGGGTTGCTCTCCCTGGTGCGTAAATTGCTTACACGCTCTACAATTGGCTTAGTTGAAAAAACGGTGGTAGCTAATCAAGCTTGTCAGTGGGCCAGGAATAATATTTATTTGTTTGAGGACATTTGGTCCACAATGAAAGATTTTGAACCTCTGATGCAACAGCATGCTTTGTGGCATATGTCGACAACGTTGAAAGCGCTATGGGAACAGGGGTATGGAGGAGCAGCACCCGCAATTTTACATGATATAAAAAATGGAGCCTATAGGGCTAACACTGGGGTACGGGAGGTGATGCAAAGTTTAAGATCCCTGTTAGAGTATAGAAATGAATTACCATCTGCGGGTACACCCCATTTTCCTGGGATACATCCAATGCGTGAGGTACACCCTATTTTTCACCCTGAAGCCCCCGAAGTGGTAGATCCAGTAACGAATGTCGTCACTAGTGCTCGTATAGACGCCCATTTTCAAGAACAGTGGGTATATACGCCGTGGAAAAGGAGTGAGGTGTTAGCTTTGAAGGCTCAGTTGCCAGATTCCAGAAAAAATCCGGCTGCCTATTATAAAGAATTGACAGAAGCTGCATCCTCGACTGTTATGACTTTAGCGGACATTGAATTATTCTTTGGATTATTAGTCCCGGTGGACGTGTGGAGGCAGGTGAAGGGCACTGATCATACGGAGGAACTGGGTGGTACATGGGTGGAATTGCAGGATTGGGACAAGGAACAAAAGCCAGGTGAGAAGCCGAAAGCAGAGATTTTAGCTTTGCCGGGGCGGATTATTAAGTATATGCATTCTCTCATCCCCCCAAAGAAGGTGGACTGGGATAAGTTGACAGCCTGTAGACAGAAAAAGGATGAAGCTGTCTATGATTTTTTTACTAGGTTTGAGGAGACTTTTATGGACTTCAGTGGACAGGACATGTCACAGGATGGGGGGTTACGAATTTTCGTTAACAGGTTCATAATGAACTTGTTACCGGAAATATCGGCGAGGTTGCAGGCGTCGGAGAGTATGTGGACGACGTCCACTCCCTCTGGCATTCTAAGCATGGCTCTGTATTATGAACATAGAGAAAATGAGAGTAAGGACAAGCAAGAAAAGAAGGCCAAAGATTTGAAGACAAGGGTTTTGCTACAACAGGTGTCCAAAGGTCGGGGCCGAGGTGATTCACCTGCGGCAGCGGGACGAGGGGGAAGTGGTTATGGAAGGGGTGACAAGAGAGAGCGATTGGGACAGAATCAGTGTGCAAAATGTAAACAGGAGGGGCACTGGTGGAGAGATTGTCCTGAGTTTCAGTCGAATGCTGGCCAAGGCAGAGGGCGAGGCCGAGGTGATTTTTGAAGACATGATGGGCAGTCTGATGGTGTAGGGAGACAAGGAGGAAATTGTTTCGATGGAAACAGGGATCGACAACACTTTCAGAGGGAAGGTGGACAGTACTACAATGATGATTATACGATGGATGATTTGACAGGATTCTCCCATAACTAGGACAGCGTAGGACAGAGCTGAGGTTCCGTGACGATTTGAACCCGTGTTTTCAATATTGTCGTAAATACATAATTTTGGTATCAGTGAACCGCAAACGATCCATTTAGTATATCCTGGTGTTTTCGCTATGCTACGAGCAAGAGCACTCCTGTTATGAACACATTTCTGATCTACCCATGGCATCCATCCTAGATCACGGAAGCCATTTTGTGTTTCTTGCCCTCACGTAGACAATGGACACGCAGTGACCCCTTTCACCTAAGGACACGTAAGCTTTAGCCGGAGATTCACCTTGCTAGTGACACGTGCACCTTAGAACAGAACACGCCATGGCTGCATGACTCGGCAGAAGCTGCCTCCTCTGCCCGAGGCCAGTCCTGCTATACTGGTTCTCGTGTTCGTTGGCCTGATCATGATTAGGCGGCCAAAGCTGGTAGCCTTGCCCATTTACGACCCACAAACATCTCTTATCCTGCTTTTCTATCTTCTGCACCTGGCTCTGCTCCTTTCCTTCTGGGCCTTTATTAGGGGGAGGTAACGAAATTTACGATGAGGCGGTCCGGGTCTTGAATGAAAACTTGACATGGGATTATGATGGAACAGTGGGAACCCCTCGTTCGTAATGTTTTGACATCAGATATTGTTGACTATTCCTGTGCAACGCCAAATATTTATTGTTTAGGACACAAAGGTTTGGGAATGTACTAACATGTAAAGAATTTGCCTCAAGCCCAATATTTAGTATATAAGGAGCAACCCTCTTTGTACAATTCGAACAGGCTCCTAGATTCTGCCCGTGTGTAGTTTCTGTGACTTCTGTGTCCCTGCAGTAATAAACCTTTGGTCTTTGACGCCACCATCGAGAAGCCCGTGTTTCTGTTTATTTGTGCACCGAGACAGGTAGAACTCCGGGGTCTTCGGGTGTTATCCCTGACACCTCTGGACGGAACCAAAAAGTCCAGAACTCCAATTGGCGCCCAACGTTGGGTGACGTCATTCGGTACCGGTCCAAAAGCCTGAAGAGTTCGAGAAGCTTCGTGTGAAGATTCCTGAGGGAGGCGCCCCACTTCATCGATCCCGGCATATCGCAAAAGTGGCCCGACGTTCTCTTCCACGAGGGTTCCCGTTCAGGACGGCTGCAGTGGTCCGTTGCCTTGACCGTCGTCCTGTCTTGGACCCGAGGTGCAGTCCTTAGTACGGCGAGACGTGACGGGTTTCTCCTTGGTGACGTCTTCAGTGCCTCAGTTAAGTATTAAGTGGTTGCTAGTTGGTTACTTCGTAAGGGTTGTTCCTGTTTGGATAATCCTTTTTCAGTTCTTGGTTTGGTTTGGTTTCGTAAGATTATCACTGGCTGTTCTGGTTACGATAATCATTTGGTTTAGTTTGGGTATCGATACATTTGTTCGCTTTGGTAGGCCTAAATTCTTGGTTCGAGTGCACACCTTTGTTCGTGTTTTTGTTTGTTCTGTGTTCCGGGTTATAAAATGGTAAGTCGGAAGAATTGTATGTTGTTGTGTTTTGGTTGCAACAGTGATTCCCGGTTGGAGGACTCATGTCTGGTTCCTCCGATTGGAACTCCTCTTTATGATCTGTATTGTAAGTTTGGAGTGGGTCCTATATCTTATAATGAGGTATGGGTCCGATATACAGAGAAAGACGGTGTCCTTAGTTGGCCACTGCATGGTAGTTTTGAACCCCAAGTTATTGATAATTTAGAAACGAAATTGTTCAAGAAGAAAGCCCGGCCGGCAATGTTTGATTCTCTTCGTTATTGGCGAAAAGAATCTAAACAGAGAGAAATTAAAAAGTTGAAGAAAGAGGAGAAAGAGCAAGAGTTGACTTTAGAGCAGTCTGCCAAGCAGCTGCAACTCAACGAATCCGAGAAAGCAATGGAGGTGGCCAACAGAGAGCGTAATTTAGCGATAGACAAGTGCTATCCTGCCTTGCCATTGAGTACAGCTAAGATAGTAGAGGACCCCGAAAATGATCCTCTGTTGTCTTACTTGTTACGGTCACCCCCACCGTATGCACAAGGTGCTACGGTTCCACCTTTACCGGTTGCTGGACAGCCTGGTGTTCCTGCTCCTGCTCCCCAGAATCAAGCTCCTGTACCTCCTGTGGTCAATTTTAATGTTCCTTCGGCACCCCCTCTTCCAGGGTTGCCGGCTTCTCAACCTATACCTGTATTACTTACACCTGCTAGTTCACAGGCTACTCTGCCTGCTACTCCTACTGCTCCTGTTCTATCTGTTCCAACTGCTACTTTATTTTCTGCTTCTGCTAGTATTATGACTCCACTTTCTGTTCGTCGGAGAATCACTGATTCTGTCTCTAATATTTTATCTCCCTTCTATAAAACTTTGATTAAGACTCCCACCTCTGACTCTGTGCAGAGACGTAGTCAGCTTCCCAGTACTGAAGAACGGGGAATATTAGATTCCACAGCTCTTAGATGGATTTCGAAGAGTAGGAGATATAGTACTAGAGATGTATTAGACACATTCATGCAATGGAATGAACCAACACAAAGATATGTGTTCGACGAAATGTGCTCCCTTTTACGTGAGGAATTAGAAGAAGATGACTCTGAATCAAATTTAGAAGAATTAATTAGTGTTCAGAAAGAGTTTGCTGCTGGTACGATAGTTGGTCAGAATATAAAAGAAGCGATGGAACTAATTTTAAGTTATAGGAATGATCCATCCCTTCGTTCACCGAGGGAGTTAGAGAAACATAGTACGAAACAGAATCGCCAATATCCAATGAGGGAGGTTCCTCCAATTTGGCGTGGAGCTGTGCAAGCTAATGCAAACCTTGGTATTGTAGCCGCTCCGGCGCAATTCCAGAGAGTGTGGATACACATTCCGTGGAAGCGAGCTGAAGTATTAGCAGTAAATCAGGCCTTGCCAGATCCGCGTAAAAATCCAGCCGGATATTATAAGGAGTTAGCACAGACAGTTGAGGCTTGTGTGATGAATCTAGCGGACATTGACATGTTATTTGGGAATGTAGTTCCGCAACCAATTTGGGCTAAAATTCGTAAAGAGAATCATCCAGTTGCTCTAGGTGGTGATTGGGCAGCTATAATTGCAGCGGATGGTCAGCAAATAGGTGGTTCCAAACCCGAACCTCTAATTGCTAATTTGCCCGGTAGAATAATTGACTTAATGAAGACTCTGATGCCAGCACTGCGTGTTAACTGGGACAAGTTGTCCGCATGCAGGCAAAAGAAAGACGAAAGTGTTTCCGACTTTTTCACAAGGTTCGAAGAGACTTTCGTAGATCACAGTGGTCAGGATATGAGCACAGAAGGAGGACAGAGACTATTCGTTGATAAATTCGTACACAATTTGTTGCCAGACCTTAGTAATAAATTAAAAGATTCCGAAAGTGCGTGGGCTGTCTCTACGACTGCGCAAATTCTTGCAACTGCTCAGTACTATGAAAATAGGGATAAAGAAGAGAAGGAAAAGTCAGAGAAAAAGACGAAAGATTTAAAAACTAAAGTTCTTTTACAGCAAGCGTATCCGCCTCGCACGAATCAGACTAATATGCAGCAAGGGTCATATCAAAGGACAGATTATGGTTCTCAGAGACCGCAATACCAATGGAATCAATGTGCGTATTGTAAGAAAGAAGGTCATTATAAGAATGAGTGTCCTGTCTTAGCGCAGAATAACGCTGCAGCAGCTCAAAGAGGTCGTGGTGGTTTTGTGCAAAATTCTAGGGGTCGAGGACGAGGTGCTATGCCTCCACAAACGAATGATCGCCCTTCTAATCACTTTGACCAGCGAAATGGACAGTCTGCTCAACAAAATAGATCTCAGCAGTATCATGTTGAAGACTATTGTGAAACTGATGAAGGATTTCAGCAAAGTGAGTACTAGGACAGCCATAGACAAAGAGAGGGAGTAGTATCAGTTCCAGTAGATCAGAGTGGGCCTTATGTCGCAGTAGCAACATCAGGTGTAGTCGAACCGTTTCTGTTGGATACTGGTGCAGCAAAAAGTTCTATCATACATGAGAAACTCCCTGGCGCACCTTTGCCTGGCTTAACTAATGTTTCTGTAGGTTTTTCAGGCGCCCCTGTTTACAACCCCGTATCTGGTCCTTTGTCTATTTCTGTTGGACCCCGTCAATTGAAAGCACCTTTGATTTTGACGACAGGTTGTAATGAAAATCTGCTTGGTTTAGACTTGTTAAAACGACTATATGCGACATTGTACTGTTCTCCGGAAGGAGTACAGCTTACGTTGGGTAAAAGAATCACCTCTCCAATGTACTTGTCGATGGATGCGCTCCCACCAGAGCTGCGTTCTCTGCCTGATACTCTTTGGGCGACTGGTCCTAACGATGTAGGTCTTTTAGAAATTCCACCATATGTAGTTACTTTGAAAGCGAATGTCAAATTTCCACGAATCCCACAATACAAAATCTCTAGTGAAGGTGAACGGGCACTTCTATTAATTGTGCAAGATTTAATCGAGAAAGGTGTAGTAGAAGAAACTAGAGGAAATGTCTGTAACAGTCCTGTATTGCCAATTCTGAAACGTACTGATCCCTCAAAACCTCCAGTCTATAGGTTTGTAATAGATCTTAGGGAGGTTAACAAGATTGTGATTCCACAGTTTCCTGTGGTTCCAGACATAACTGCATTGTTAACGTTGATTCCTGCTACGGCCACATGGTTTTCAGTTATCGACTTGAAGAATGCCTTTTTCAGCATTCCGATAGCCGAGGAAAGCAGAGATATTTTCGGCTTCACTTTAGGAGGTCGAAGCTTCAGGTTTAAACGTGCTCCACAAGGGTATTGTGAAAGTCCGTCCATTTACAGTCAGGCATTAAAAAGTCAGTTAGATTCCTTTGCACTTCCTCTTGGTTCTGCTTTAGTGCAGTATGTAGATGATCTTCTAGTGGCTGCCGATGACAAGGAAACTTGCAAAGCAGCTACAATTTCGCTATTGCATCATTTGTCTAATTTGAATCACAAGGTGTCACCTTCGAAAATGCAATACTGTTGCCAAGAAGTGACCTACTTAGGTCATCTCTTGTCAAAGGAGGGAAGGAAGTTGACCCCAGAGAGAATAAAAGCAATTACGCAGATGAATGTTCCCCGCACACAGAGAGAAGTACGTGCCTTTTTAGGTATTACCTCTTACTATAGGCAGTGGATCCCAAATTTTTCTCTTTTAGCAAAACCGTTGGTAGCTTTGACTGGGAAAAATGTTCCAAGTCCGGTGCCATGGTCTGCTGAATGTCAGGAGAGTTTTTCTGAGCTACGAAATGCACTATGTTCAGCTCCTGTATTGGGTACACCCGATTACAGTAAACCATTCACGCTCTATGTTCACGAGAGAGAAGGTTGCGCGTTGAGTGTTCTGACACAGAGATTTGGTGATAAACAACGCCCTTGTGCGTATTTTTCATCAACATTAGATCCGGTAGCTAGAGCGTTGCCTAGTTGTTTGAGAGCTACAGCGGCAGCTGCGGCTTCCATTCGACAATCTGCTGGTTTGGAGATGAACAACATGCTAGTGGTCATGGTTCCTCAAGCTGTGGACACACTCATGAATCGAACCAAGACGCAACACCTTACCAGTGCTAGATTATCTGGCTACGAGCTGACACTGCTAGCGAGTCATATTCAGATCAAAAGATGCAATGTATTGAATCCAGCAACATTGTTGCCGACTAATCAGGAGTCGAGTGATTCTGAACCCCATGATTGTTGTTTCAGAACCGAGGAAGAGACAAAAGGACGAATTGATTTAAAAGACACTCCGTTGTCAGATCCAGATGGCACGTTGTATGTTGATGGGTCTTGCTTTAAATTGAAGAATGGTGATGTGACTGCTGCCTATGCAGTAACGACTTTGAGTACGATTGTGGAGACTGCAAGAGTGAGTCAGAATTCTGCCCAAGCTGCGGAATTAATTGCGCTAACGAGAGCGTGTGTTTTAGCTAAGGGAAAGAGAGTGAATGTGTTCACAGATAGTCAGTACGCGTTCGGCGTGGCCCATAGTTTTGGCCGTTTGTGGAAAGAGAGAGGTTTCATTACGTCCCATGGGACTAAGATTTAACATGGTCAGCTAGTTAATGACTTGTTGGAATCTCTAATCTTGCCGACTGAAGTTGCGATTGTGAAGTGCAGCGCTCATAAAGCAATCACGGATGATGTTGGTCGTGGGAATGCTTTTGCTGATGAGACTGCTAAACAGACAGCTAGAAATATGATGAGTAGAATGTATGTTGCTACGTCTGCAAGATGGATTTCTGAGTCTGGAATGTGTGAGGACACAGTGGAAAGCGTGAAAGAAATTCAGAAGGAGGCGACTGAGGAGGAAAAGCTTGCATGGAAAGAAAGTACGGGTAAATTGGACTCGAGTGGGTGTTGGATTGATTTGTTGGAACAACAGCGTTGGATGTTACCTGATGCGTATGTGCTTGCAGTAGTAACGATGGCACATGGAGCAGCGCATATTAGTTCTAAAGGGATTTGTAAGATGTTGGCTCCAGTTTGGAAGAATGATGGGATTAGTAAATGTGCAGAGAGAGTGGTGAGAAATTGCATGGTATGCCTGATGCATAATCCTGGCAAGGGAATCCCCACACCTGCAGGTCACTTCGCTCCTCCTTCTTGCCCCTTTGAAGTGATCCAGTTAGACTTCATTCACATGGATCGTTGCAACAATCTAAAATACGTCCTAGTGGTAGTTTGTGCTTTCTCCAGATGGATCGAAGCATATCCACTGAAGGACAATACTGCCTTGTCCACTGCCAAAATTCTTCTCAAGGAATATTTCCCTAGGTATGGCATGCCACGGATTGTATGGTCAGATAACGGAAGTGAGTTCGTAGGGAAAGTTATGCAGAGTGTGTGTGCCGGTCTAGGGATCAAACAAAAGTTCCACAGTGCGAACCATCCCCAGTCTGCTGGTTTAGTTGAGGGTTACAATGGTACCCTCAAACTAAAACTTGCTAAAATACAGGCATCCACGGGTTTGTCCTGGCCAGATGCACTGCCTTTGGCTTTGTTATCAACGAGAGCAACTGTACATTCTAGAGTAGGGCTCAGTCCATATGAAATAGTCTTTGGTCGTTCCGCCAATGTTTGGGGAGTACCTAGGCCAAAAGAATTTAGACAGCTGGAATATCCAATGTTAATTGATTACCTTTTCGACTTGACTGCTAAATTGAGTCTTATTCACCAACAGGTTTTCGATGCATTGCCAAAGCCACCGGAGAGTCCAGGTCATCAGCTGAAACCTGGGGATCAAGTCGTCATCAGAAATTTTGCAAGAACGAAAAATCTTCAGCCCAGATTTGTTGGCCCCTTCCAGGTGTTATTGGCGACGAGAACTGCTATTCGTGTGGCCGGACGGAAGAATTGGATACACACAACACACGTCAAACGTGTGCCTCTGCCACTTCCTTACGATAACTGGGTGAAGAAGGGAATCGGTGCCTCTGAAGCAGAACAAATACCCAGGTTTCTTCCTTTCAGCGATGCAGAACTAATCACTGATACATCGAACTCTGGCTCTCCTCCTGAAACTGCTCTTTTGAACTCTGAACATTTGCCATCTGCAACAAAAGAACATTTGCCATCTGCGAACCTGAATATTGCAACACCTGCTGAAAATACACTGTTTCCAGATCAAACAGCTCCTGCAAAACTGAGATACAATTTACGATCTCGCAATATGGACAAATAAAGCAGGAAACTGCCTATTTTTCACATTTTGAATTTGAATACCGTACATTGCCTCCAGCCAGGAAGTTTGCTATTGTTTTGTTATTTTAAAATTGCCTTGCTGTCTGGGTAGCCGTAGGGTCGTGGCTGTGTGCCTAGTTGAATCTGCGGGGGTCAGACACAAGGTCGATCTTTCTGTTAGTTCTGGGAACTCCCAGGGCTGATAGAGGCATTTTCATCTACGTACACATCATCAGTGGTCGCGAGCGGATTGTAGAAGATGGAGCTTCCTGAGCTGCAACGAGAGAATGTAATTTATGTTCGCAGAAATAGACTGTACAGAATTCTTCACAGCAAATGCTTTCTAATGCAATGTGCAGTTACGTTTCTAATTGTTTTGATAACGTTGGTGGGTGGAATCGTTTTTGGTGTGCATTTGATTTTTATGCCGGTAACTACAGTACCTCCCCTTGATCCTGCTACTTCTACTGTTTCTTCTATGCATTCTTTTCACTCGTTTCCGGAACATGAGCAAGCTCGATGCTCAGAATTTATTAATAACACTTTTGTACAGCTCTTGCATCAACACCAACTGGTAGTTAACACTACAGACTGCTGGGTGTGTGGCTTGATACCCCACACTATGGATAAAGGCATTCCCTATCTAGTCTTGCCTTTTAGCTATAATGGATCATTTCAGGCCTTTCAGACCATTTTTGCCTATGCCCTTGAGACCTATCCTCCGCGTCCACCACGTTCCACAAAATACATCTCTGCCAACAAAGCTTTAGTCCAGGGAATTATTGACATGATTAAGGACGTCAATAATACTTAGGCTTTCCTGTTTTCAGTTTCTATTTTTGGTAAATTCTGGTGGGGTTTTTTCAGTGTTTTCAATATCTTAAAAAACTGTTGTTATCAGTGTTTACACATTTTCTCGCCACTAAAAACAACAGAAAAAGTGTTTTTCCGGTGTTTATGGAACGTTTTGCCTTTATTATTGCTTGCTTTCTGCACTGAAAGAACATGGTATATGAGGTCCAAATAGATTTATGCAAATTAATCTTATTGTAGTACACCATACAATTCTTCTTCAGTGAGTCTTTGGGTCATGTGCGCTCGCTCTTTCCTTCCCATGTAAGCTTCTGTGAAAAGGCCCTCTCAGCATTATTAGCCCACTGGGCTGAGAACCATCAGCTAAGGGACACAGTTGGGATCACACAACTTTTTTATATACGTAGCTGAATCACTGCAAATACAAACAATATAACTCCAATCTTTGTTGAACTTGTAAAAAAACCTTTTTTGCAGAGCATTACAAGTGACATTGCGTTCCATGTTTTCAACTATCCCAGATGATTGCTGATATATATACTTGTCACTATACCTTACATTGAATGTTTAAAGCCTGAGGTGTTGGCAATTCACCTACTATTAACACTGTCCCACTAGAAACTATGGTCCAAGGGTTTTTACCCATTCTCTGTGGGTAAATGTGATGACACATATTAGGAAAGATTTTTATGAAACCAGCCATTTTACCTATCGCTGAAAGAATCAAATACAGCCAAAACATCAAATATGAGTTTGATATTTCCTGATTCTCTATAGTTTATAAAATAATTAAACTAGACCTAAAACATGAAACCAAACCCTGCATCTTTAGACCAAAGCCCACAAAACTGAAAAAGTAAAAGGAAGAAGAAACAATATTTTAGTGGCATCCCTAAAGAACAAAACTCAAGCAAAATAATGTTAGCCAGTCTTTCTTACTGCTACTTGTATAACAAAATTACATTGTATTGACCCCTTCAGGAAGAAAAAAATGACTTTCACTCTCTTTTTCCTTTCTTTGAATGGCATTTAGTTTGTGGTTGTCCAGGTGTTTTTTCAGTGTTTATATGTTTTCACCGGTGAGGGCTATTTTTCTTTCAGTGGGGTTTTATCAGTTATTATAGGTTTAAACCTAAAACCCCACAGCCTAATAATACTCCATCTTACCCTAGATGTCAGGATCCGTCCACCCCCTCGCCAGAAGGGTGGATCGAGCAGAAGGTGCAAGCTAAAAAGTCCTTGTTGGAAAACTTCGTTGAGATTCCTAGTGACAGCGCTGCGGAGGTCCGCCATCTTGGGAGTGCGGAAGTCATTCCGTTTCCTGCGGGGCGGTTTACTTTGCAGTTGATTCGAGAGTGTCTGCATATCGCGCACGCGCGCAATTCGCGCTGCGCACTTCAACTGAGGAAAATACCGGAGACGCGTGCTTACCTCACGCTCTCTTCAGAGAAAGTTCTTTTGACCAGAGTTTTTGTGTACAAGGCGGCTGAACTGAAACCTTAAGGAAAGTAACAAGTTACGCTTTGTATTATAGAAAAAGACTTTTCCTAATTCGCCTTTTTCCCTTCAGTATTGTCAAAGCTGGAAGAATCCCGTCGTTGGAGTTCAGGAGAGAAGTTGTGTGGAGGAGTCAGAGCTGGGGTAAAACTTCAGTCAAGAGAAGTTCCCTCAAAGACCTTCAAGTAAGAGTATTATTCTTGAGTTATCTGAGAGAAGTCTCAAGGCAATGAACTAAAGACGCTTTTGGACTCACTTTGGCAAAGAAGCTGATGAGCGTTGCGTCAAGAGCCTTACTGAGACATCTTGAGGAGAAAGACTTTGATTAAGAACGTGAATCTTCAAAACGTGTCCAGAGAGCAAAAACATGTGATGAAAGACCACTCCTTGTGGAGTTTCCGAAATAGTTTCAGAGTTGAAAGACTGTACATTCAGAGTTATAGACTTGAGTTTCACAGATCACAGAGTGTATTCGAAGCATTGTTCTAGTCACGAAAATTCCAAAGACCAGAGTTTATTCTTCCAGTGAACCAGTAGTAATTCTCCAGACATCACTTATAGAGAGTGGCTATCTTCCTAGTTTGCTTAGGTAAGACATAGAGGGCATAATAATAATAATAAGACAGAGTAACTAAAATATGTTAAGTAGAGAGGGCTAAAGAATTGTCTTTTCCTTTGCAGCGAGTCCAACCTGAGGGCTATCGAAGCAAACCTGACGAGGAAGAAGTCTCTCTTGTTTTGTCTGTCCACTTCCCCTTTCCCTTGCTGGTGAGGACTGAAGACTGTATATCTAAGCGGTCTTGGGTCTTGGCTAGAAGGGGACTGAGGAATTAGCGTCTGTTCCTGAGGGGGCCGAACCAGTGTATCCTTTACGGTTCTGACAGATTGAAGTGCCTGCCTCTATTGAGGAATCAGGTCCCCTCCCGGACAGAATGACGGAAGGCTTCGATTTAAAAACCTTGAGTGAAGTTCTAGGAAGTATGCAGGTGCAGTTAAATAGTGCCTTAGAGGAGAATAAATCTTTAAGAGAGGAAGTTAAAAGATCTAGTTTAGAAACCATGCAAATTCGTCAGAGGTTAGAAGGTCTAGCAACGACAGGGCCGTTACCTAGAACCGCTACACCACAGCAGTCATCCCCGTCGGGGGTTTCGACTCAAGTAATTCACTCTATTTCCCCAGTCATTCCTTTGGCAGCCCCAGAGAGGTATGGGGGGGATCCGATGAAGGCCCAAATTTTTCTGACGCAGTGTTCCCTACACTTTTTGTGTCGTCCTGTAATATTCACAGACGATCAGGCTAAGGTAGCATTCATATTGTCTTATCTGACGGGAGATGCGGCTGCTTGGTCAATGTCATTGGTCACCAAAAAAGATCCGATCCTAACCAATTACGAAAACTTCAAGGTGGAGTTTGCTCGAATTTTCGATCGACGATCTTGTGCTCAATCCACTGATAATGAGCTGTTGGACCTTAAGCAAGGAAATCGAGATTTGGTGGGATATTTGGCTAACTTTAATAAGTTGGTAGTGGAAACTAATTGGCCAGAGGAGAAAAGAGCGGCAATTTTTTACAGAGGCCTTCGAGACGAGTTGAAAGATGCTCTTGCTCAAATACCACAGCGTCCCACAGAGGTTTCCGCTCTCATAGACTTGGTGTTACAATTGGATCACAGATTAAATGAGCGGAAACATGAAAAAAGGAAGGACTTTCGACCCATACCTCCTCGATTCGATCGAATGAGAAGTGATTCTCAAAAGAGTTCTGAGACAACGTCCGTAGAAGAGCCCATGCAAATTGGATCCGTTCGAGGTCCGTTGTCAAAGGAAGAAAAGGAGAGACGGAGGAACTCCCTGTTGTGTATTTATTGTGGAGGTTCTGGGCATTTTGTCAGAGAGTGTCCGAAAAGATTAAAGACATCGCAGCCAGTAAAAGATCGGCTTCGCCCGTAGAGAGAGTTGCACGGGTCGAAGCGTCAGAAAAGTCAACTCCAGAATCTCAGCATATTATGAATACCCTCCAGTCGGCTGCTCCACATTTAATCGCGACTTTTGTGGTGAAATTTCGAGATCAAGAAATCAAAGAGGTGTCTGTCATGATCGACTCAGGAGCAACAGGCAATTTTTGTGATTTAAAGTATGCCAGACGGCATGGCATTCAGTTTGTGAAGAAGGTTACTCCAGAACCTGTGCGAGCAGTGGATGGTACCAACTTGTCCTCGGGGCCTATCACTCATGAAACAGAGCTACTTCGAGTAACAGGTTTACAAGGGCATTCAGAGTATATCACCTTTAACTTGATTGACGCACCACAGTTCCAGTTGATATTGGGACTTCCTTGGCTAACAGAACACAATCCAAGAATCGATTGGAGTCGAAGAACAATTGAAATGACTTCACCTTATTGTGTCGAACATTGCTTTGGTAAGGAGAAGGTTCCAGAAGAGGAGTCACAGGTCAAGATTTTAGCTTCTGTTCATCCGGCCCAAATCTGTGCAGTAGAAGTTAAGTCAATTCCAGCTGAGTATCAAGACTTAGCAACGGTGTTCGATAAAAAGAAAGCAGAAACCCTTCCTCCGCATCGACCCTACGACTGCAAGATTGACATCGAGCCTGGAGCAATTTTGCCCTGCAGTCGAATCTATGCGCTCACAGAGACGGAGAATCGTTTCCTGAAGGAATATCTAGACAAATACTTGGCCAATGGATTTATTCGACCCTCGCAGTCCCCGGTCTCCTCGCCTCTTTTTTTATTCCGAAACGGGATGGAGATCTGCGGGCTTGTATTGATTACCGAGCCTTAAATCAAGTAACTGTCAAGAATCGATACCCGCTCCCCTTAATCTCAGTGCTGTTGGACCAGGTCAAGAATGCTAAAGTCTATACCAAGTTGGACCTTAGGGGAGCATACCATCTTATTAGAGTGGCTTCAGGAGATGAGTGGAAGACAGCGTTTCGGACTCAATATGGATTATTCGAATATCAGGTGATGCCATATGGCCTTTGTAATGCTCCTGCTACCTTCCAACATTTCGTGAATGACGTGTTGGGGGAGTTTTTGGATCGAGTGGCAGTGGTTTACATTGATGATATTTTGATCTTCTCCAACAGTATGGAAGAGCACATTCCTCATGTAAGAGCAATCTTGAGTAAGTTATTGGAGAATCACCTTTACGTCAAGCTGGAAAAGTGTGCCTTCCATGTCACCAGAGTAGAGTTTTTGGGTTTTGTGTTATCCCCTGAAGGAGTGAGCATGGATGTCACGAAAATCAAAGCAGTCCAGGACTGGCCCTCTCCCAAGTCGGTAAAAGAAGTGCAGAGTTTCTTGGGATTGTCGAACTTTTACAGGAGATTTATCTCAGATTTTTCACAGAAGGTGACCCCCATTACTCGACTCTTAAAAAAGGGAGTCCAGTTTGAATGGAAGGAAGAAGCAGAGGAGGCTTTTCAATTTCTGAAGAATTCATTTACTCAAGCTCCCATACTGTTACATCCACGAACCGAAGACCCCTTCTATGTAGAAGCAGATGCTTCTGATCTTGCCATTGGAGGAATTTTGTCACAGCGGCATCCTGATACTGGTCAGTTACATCCGGTGGCGTATTACTCTCGCAAGCTCAATCCTCCTGAGTGTAATTATTCAATCGCTGACAAGGAGCTTTTGGCTGTAAAGAGTGCCTTTGTGGAATGGCGCCATTATTTGATGGGAGCGAGACATAAAGTAACTGTTTTTACGGATCACAGAAATTTACAGTTCCTCAAGTCAGCACGAACCTTAACCGCCAGACAATTACGATGGTCATTTTTTTTTGCGGATTTTGATTTCGTCTTTACCTTTCGCCCTGGAAAGAGTAATGCCAAGGCGGATGCGTTGTCAAGGATAGATTCAACCACCTCAGAGAAAACTGGAAGAAAAGTCCAGAGCATTTGAGAGTAGGCTTAACTCCTAAGTCAGTGCAGGTAGATGGTGAGGAAGAGTTTGAAGTACACAAAATCCTAGACTCAAGGTTCAGAAGAGGCACACTATACTCTCTGGTTGACTGGAAGAATTTTGGTCCAGAGGAAAGATCTTGGGAGCCAAGTGACAATATCCATGCCCCCAGGTTGCTCAGAGACTTCCATAAACTTCATCCTTCTAAACCCCGGCTGGGGAGAGCATCCTTGGTGGGAGGTACTGTCAGGATCCGTCCACCCCCTCGCCAGAAGGGTGGATCGAGCAGAAGGTGCAAGCTAAAAAATCCTTGTTGGAAAACTTCGTTGAGATTCCTAGTGACAGCGCTGCGGAGGTCCGCCATCTTGGGAGTGCGGAAGTCATTCCGTTTCCTGCGGGGCGGTTTACTTTGCAGTTGATTCGAGAGTGTCTGCATATCGCGCACGCGCGCAATTCGCGCTGCGCACTTCAACTGAGGAAAATACCGGAGACGCGTGCTTACCTCACGCTCTCTTCAGAGAAAGTTCTTTTGACCAGAGTTTTTGTGTACAAGGCGGCTGAACTGAAACCTTAAGGAAAGTAACAAGTTACGCTTTGTATTATAGAAAAAGACTTTTCCTAATTCGCCTTTTTCCCTTCAGTATTGTCAAAGCTGGAAGAATCCCGTCGTCGGAGTTCAGGAGAGAAGTTGTGTGGAGGAGTCAGAGCTGGGGAAAAACTTCAGTCAAGAGAAGTTCCCTCAAAGACCTTCAAGTAAGAGTATTATTCTTGAGTTATCTGAGAGAAGTCTCAAGGCAATGAACTAAAGACGCTTTTGGACTCACTTTGGCAAAGAAGCTGATGAGCGTTGCGTCAAGAGCCTTACTGAGACATCTTGAGGAGAAAGACTTTGATTAAGAACGTGAATCTTCAAAACGTGTCCAGAGAGCAAAAACATGTGATGAAAGACTACTCCTTGTGGAGTTTCCGAAATAGTCTCAGAGTTGAAAGACTGTACATTCAGAGTTATAGACTTGAGTTTCACAGATCACAGAGTGTATTCGAAGCATTGTTCTAGTCACGAAAATTCCAAAGACCAGAGTTTATTCTTCCAGTGAACCAGTAGTAATTCTCCAGACATCACTTATAGAGAGTGGCTATCTTCCTAGTTTGCTTAGGTAAGACATAGAGGGCATAATAATAATAATAAGACAGAGTAACTAAAATATGTTAAGTAGAGAGGGCTAAAGAATTGTCTTTTCCTTTGCAGCGAGTCCAACCTGAGGGCTATCGAAGCAAACCTGACGAGGAAGAAGTCTCTCTTGTTTTGTCTGTCCACTTCCCCTTTCCCTTGCTGGTGAGGACTGAAGACTGTATATCTAAGCGGTCTTGGGTCTTGGCTAGAAGGGGACTGAGGAATTAGCGTCTGTTCCTGAGGGGGCCGAACCAGTGTATCCTTTACGGTTCTGACACTAGAGATGAATTACGGGTATATTTGAGTTGGAATTCTACAGAGTATCGCCTTAGTTTGGGAGAAAGCAAACGTAAAAGCTCCACTCCAGTCTGGGTCGTGCCTCACCGAGGTCAGGTCTGTTTGCAAGGAAATGGGAGAAATCCGAGAGCTCAGCTAGGGAGGAGTGAGTGCGTTGAGACTTACGTGTTTCCGTCTAACTCTTCCCCTGCCTTCCTTACCGCTAGGGGTACCTACTTCATCTGTCAAGACAGAGCATATACATGGCTGCCTGCTGACTTTTCAGGTTCATGTTATATTGCTCGACTATTACCTCCAACGTACACTGCTTCTTCAGACTATCACAAGACCAGAGTAGCAAGAGGTGTTTTCAGCAAGGAAGATACCGCTGGTCAGGAAGCTGGAGACTTCTTCAAAGGTTTCCTTCCGCTCTGGGGGCCTATGGCCAATAGTAGAAATCTACGTCAGCTAACACGGGTAGTTGAATCTACTATTACAGAAACTGCTGGTGCCCTTAGTAACCTAACAGCTGAGCTTCAGGCGGATCGACTCATGACGTTGCAGAACCGTATGGTTCTAGACGTAATACTTGCAGATCGAGGTGGGGTATGCAGAATGATCCAATCGAGCTGCTGTGTTTTTATTCCCAATAACGCTCCAACTGTCTATGAGGCGATCTCTAAGCTACACAAGATTTCCGACTCTATACACGTAGACAAGAGAAACTGGTCCTTCATGGAGTGGTTTTGGACTCTGATATCAGCGTGGGGATGGAAGGTTCTGATGGTCATCGGTGTCATCCTAGTATTTCTATTCTCATGCTGCCTGATTATCCAGTGTGGTCCCGCTTTGTGTAGTCTCTGTGCTGCAACATGTTTCAGAAAACCACCTGCGTTTGGAGAAAAGGCGCGAGATAGAATGATGATGCAGCAGCATGTCACTGACCTGATGAGCATAGAGATAGACTCGGACATAGAGTAATTGCCTACGTTAGGGCAAAAGGAGGGTCTGAGGTTCCGTGACGATTTGAACCCGTGTTTTCAATATTGTCGTAAATACATAATTTTGGTATCAGTGAACCGCAAATGATCCATTTAGTATATCCTGGTGTTTTCGCTATGCTACGAGCAAGAGCACTCCTGTTATGAACACATTTCTGATCTACCCATGGCATCCATCTTAGATCACGGAAGCCATTTTGTGTTTCTTGCCCTCACGTATACAATGGACACGCAGTGACCCCTTTCACCTAAGGACACGTAAGCTTTAGCCGGAGATTCACCTTGCTAGTGACACGTGCACCTTAGAACAGAACACGCCATGGCTGCATGACTCGGCAGAAGCTGCCTCCTCTGCCCGAGGCCAGTCCTGCTATACTGGTTCTCGTGTTCGTTGGCCTGATCATGATTAGGCGGCCGAAGCTGGTAGCCTTGCCCATTTACGACCCACAAACATCTCTTATCCTGCTTTTCTATCTTCTGCACCTGGCTCTGCTCCTTTCCTTCTGGGCCTTTATTAGGGGGAGGTAACGCAATTTACGATGAGGCGGTCCGGGTCTTGAATGAAAAGTTGACATGGGATTATGATGGAACAGTGGGAACCCCTCGTTCGTAATGTTTTGACATCAGATATTGTTGACTATTCCTGTGCAACGCCAAATATTTATTGTTTAGGACACAAAGGTTTGGGAATGTACTAACATGTAAAGAATTTGCCTCAAGCCCAATATTTAGTATATAAGGAGCAACCCTCTTTGTACAATTCGAACAGGCTCCTAGATTCTGCCTGTGTGTAGTTTCTGTGACTTCTGTGTCCCTGCAGTAATAAACCTTTGGTCTTTGACGCCACCATCGAGAAGCCCGTGTTTCTGTTTATTTGTGCACCGAGACAGGTAGAACTCCGGGGTCTTCGGGTGTTATCCATGACACCTCTGGACGGAACCAAAAAGTCCAGAACTCCAGAGCGAGGGACCAGTTTCTGTGGATGTTGATTAACGAGGACCCTATGTGACTGCAGATTTGTCAGGGTCCCAACAGAAATTTTTGGTAGATACGGGTGCTATGAAAAGTTCAGTGGCTCGTTCTCAGGTCCCAGGGGCGGCTCTGTCTGGCAAGAATAATATTTCCGTGGGGCTCTCAGGTACTCCGGTGATTAGCCCCATCTCTAAACCACTTGCTCTTACGATTGGCCCTTTCACTGTAGATTCCCCTTTTCTGTTGACTTCCAATTGCGGCGAAAACTTGTTGGGTTTAGACTTGCTGAAGAAGTTGCATGCCACCATTTATTGTTCTCCGGACGGTGTGTACCTCACATTGGGTCCTACTGTTGCGCGTGCTCAGCAATATTTTTCCAAAGATGAGCCTCTATCGGCCGAATTTGAAGGGATCCCAGAGAGCTTATGGGCTAATAGCGATACGGATATGGGAAAAATGGATATTGCCCCTGTGTCCATCAAGGTTAAAGTGGGAGCTCGATTGCCCAGAATACCCCAATATAAGATATCCAGGGATGGCGAAAAAGCCCAATTGCAGATAATACAGGATCTGATTCAATCGGGGGTTGTGGAGGAGACGGACTCTAACAGATGTAATAGTCCTATTCTTTCGATTCTTAAAAGACGGTCAACTGATGCCAAAGATGATAAGCCTGATGTCTATAGATTTGTGATTGACTTACGCCACATTAACAAGGTGGTTGAGCCCCAGTACCCAGTGGTCTCCGACATTACAACGATTTTGACAATGATTCTCCCATCGGCTAAATATTTTTCTGTCCTGGATCTGAAGAATGCTTTCTTCAGTATTCCTGTACATGAAGATAGCCGTTATCTCTTCGGATTCTCATTGGCTGGCCGAAGTTTTAGATTTAGTAGAATTCCTCAAGGATATACAGAGAGTCCCAGCATTTATAGCCAGGCATTGAAGGCTCAATTGGATGATTTGGAACTACCCGCAGGCAATGTTCTGTTACAATATGTGGATGATATTCTCATTGCATCGGACACCAAGGACGGTTGTCGGGATGCTACGGTTAAACTGTTACATCATTTGGCACACAAGGGCCACAAAGTGTCCCTTCCTAAATTCCAATATTGTCGAACGGAGGTAACCTACTTAGGTCATCTCCTTTCGAAGGAGGGGAGGAGGTTGACACCGGAGCGCATAAAACCGATAACTAACATGGCTGTACCTAACACGCAGCGAGAGGTGCGCGCGTTCTTGGGTATAACTTTGTATTGTCGCCAGTGGATACCCAATTATGCTTTACTAACAAAACCCCTACTGTATCTGACTACTAAAGGGGTACGCAAACCCCTACCCTGGACCCCCGCATGTCAGGAAGCCTTTGAGTCACTAAAAACTGCTTTATGTTCTGCACCTGTTTTAGGAACACCTGATTACCAGAAGCCTTTTGTGCTTTATGTACATGAGGCGGAAGGTTGCGCGTTGTCTGTCCTAACACAATGTTTTGGGGGGAAACAGAGACCTTGAGCCTACTTTTCTGCTATGCTCGACAATGTGGCAAGAGCGCTGCCAAACTGTCTGCGGGCCACAGCGGCTGCTGCGGTCTCTATTAGACAATCGGCAGGGCTCGTGCTGGGTTCAGACCTCACAGTAATGGTACCGCATGCTGTGGATATTCTATTGAACGGAACGCAGACGCAGCACTTAACTAGTGCTCGCCTTACTGGTTATGAAATGACACTATTCGCAACCCATGTCACGATAAAGCGATGTGCCACTCTGAACCCAGCCACGTTGCTACCCATCCCATCAGATACAAAGGACGATGAAATACACGATTGTTTGTTTCGGACATAGGAGGAGACGAAAGGGAGAATTGACTTGACCGATACACCCCTAGATGATCCTGATGGGGAGTTGTATGTTGATGGGTCTTGTTTTAAACTTGCAGACGGTACGTCGACGGCAGCATATGCAGTTACGACATTACAGACAGTAGTGGAGACTTCTAGGATTCCATATCATTCGGCCCAAGCTGCAGAAATAATAGCCTTGTTGCGAGCGTGTGAGTTGAGTGAAGGACTGGATGTGAATATCTACACTGACAGCCAATACGCCTTCGGCGTGGCTCATAGTTACAGGCGACTGTGGGCAGAACGGGGGTTTTTGACATCACATGGACAGAGAATTCAACACGGCCCACTGAAATTATGACTACTGACAGCATTGACGCTACCCAGACGACTGGCTGTGATAAAGTGTAGTGCACACAAGGCGGTGGTGGATGATGTAGGACGGGGAAACGCGTTCGCAGACCAGACAGCAAAGGAGACAGCTAGGATGAAACTCCCACGAATGTTTGTGGCAGGACCAGCTAGATGGGTACCAGATGTTAATATGTTTGCAGATACTGTGCAGAGCGTAAAGAACATACAAGAAAAGGCGACTGAGGACGAATTGAGGACATGGAAAGATGGTGGGGGGAGATTGGATTCTGATGAATGTTGGACAGATGTGACAGACAAAAGACGATGGTTACTCCCAAACGCATATGTCCTCCCAGTGGTGACAATGGCTCATGGGCCAGCACATATTAGTGCCAAGGGTATATGCAAATTATTGGACCCAGTGTGGAGCAACAAGAATATTTCTAAAGTAGCTACCCATTTAGTACAACAGTGCATGGTATGTTTGAGGCATAATCCAGGAAAGGGAACACCTGTCCCAGTGGGCAATTTCGCTCCCCCTTCTTTCCCTTTCGAGGTGATTCAGATGGATTATATTGAAATGGAAAGGGTTAACAACCTCAAATATGTCCTGGTGGTTGTATGCTCTTTTAGCAGGTGGGTGGAGGCATTCCCAACAAAAGATTGTACGGCCATTTCCACAGCCAAGATGTTGATAAAGGAGTATTTCTCCCATTATGGCCTGCCTCGAGTGATCTGGAGTGATAATGGCACATCCTTTAATGCTGAATTGATGAAGCAGATATGTAAGGGTCTGCAGATTTCTCAAAAGTTCCACGCAGCCCAACACCCTCAAGCTGCGGGACTAGTGGAGAGGTTTAATGGAACGCTAAATTTGAAGATGGCCAAAATACAGGAGAGTACAGGACTCCGTTGGCCAGATGCCTTTCCCTTAGCCTGACTTTCTACCAGAGTGACAGTTAATTCCAAAACGGGTGTCTCCCCTCACGAGGTGGTCTTCGGCCGCCCCGCTAATGTGTTGGGAGTACCAAGACCAAAATGTTTTTCAGAAATTGAGTACCCTCTGTTGATAGACTACTTGTATGCTTTGACTAAAGATCTTCGTTCTATTCACCAGCAGGTACCAGACACCCTGAAGCCGTTGCCGGAGGGGCCCGGACATGCCATACAAACCAGGGACTGGGTTGTAGTGAAGAAGTATCAATGGAAGTCTTGCCTGGAGCCGAGGTGGTCGGAGCCGAGGCAGGTGCTCCTGACCACACGCACCACACTTCGAGTTGAGGGTCGAAAGGCGTGGACACATGCATCTCATGTAAAGAAGGTTCCACTGCCATTGCCGTATGACAAATGGGTGAGAGATGGCGTTGCTGACCAAGAGTGTGAAGTGATACCAAGATACACACCTTTCTCTGATGCTTCACTGAGGGGAGAGGAGCTGAGTACAGTAAAGAGAAAGAAAATAATTGTTGCAAGCTCCAAGGCTCCCATTGAGAAGAGTGATCAGACATCAGAGGACGCAATACTTGCCAAAGACATCCCCATTCTGTTCACAGATCCTGAAGTGCGAGGGAGCACTCGCTATAATCTGCGGCCCAGAAAGGAGAAAGGCATGAGGGACTGAACACTGGAAGAAGGGCTTAGATAGGGTACTGGAACAGGAAGAGGTGTGGACAATATCTCACAGAATAGCTTAGTGATAGGGATGGACTAGCAAGAGCCCTGGTGTTTGGCCGAAGATTCTGTTTCACGAGACATTAGAGCAGTGTCTGGGCCCATATTAGTGCTCCTGAGTTGCTGCAGCTGTGCAACTCCAACGAGGGATTACGGAATGAACAATAGAAGCCTACCTGTGAGGCTTTAACGGACACAGGGACGAAGATCCCTTTTAAGGGTTGAAGAACCCCTCGGGCCGGTTTTGGAGTGCCTGGGACTATTTTTTTCTAGTTTAGTTTTTTTGGTTTTGATTTTTTTGGTAAAGAAATGTACCCCTTTGGTCATCCCGTCCCCGACGAGGAGCAGCCCTTTGCGGCTCCTCGTAGACCGGAGCCTGATTCCCCATGGTTGGCTTTACCCCGTAAAGGAAAAATAGTGGTCATCGTAATACTGCTTATTGCATTCATTGCGATCCTTGGAATATTGTTTTTTCTGGACAAAGTTTATCCTGTACATGTGTTTGCCCCCACACCTTCTGCCATTCCCGAACATAACATGATTACTGTTGATTATGGTGAACAAAGTTTGCAAAAAGGCTATAGAGATAATGTTTTTATTAAGACTTTACATCATGCTCATGCAGTATATAATGTGACCGACTGTTGGGTTTGTGGGTTGTTGCCTTCTGCTGCTTATAAGAAAGATAGATTCCTAGCACTTCCCCTGACATCAGTGAATAGGCTGAGGGGTCGCTCCCAGTGTCCCTGCAGACATCTGGTATCTCAGCGCTGCATTGCTTCGTTTGCCTGAATTAACCACTTGTTTCATTTCGCCTGCTGTGTACTGAAGTAGCGCTTTGCTTCATCTGCGCTGTTTATCTGCCTGAATTGTGAACTGCATTGGCGCTCTGTGTTTATGCTCGAATTGTGCCGTTTAATTTCATTTCGCCTGCTTTGTGCTTCATTTGCGCTCTGTGTTTCTGTAACTGCTTCCCTAACGTTATCAGCGCGTTTACCTGTAGCGCTCCGCTGTGCCTCCCCCCTCCGCCTCCATTTTGTTTGTTGTTCTCGTCGTCCTCGTGTGCCCGCCCCGCCTCCCAGCTGAGACGCCCTCCCACTGTCCACAAATAGATCTTCTCCCCCTGCAAGCGCCGTGACTCGCTCCTCTCTCACGGGCTGAGGGGTCGCTCCCAGTGTCCCTGCAGACATCTGGTATCTCAGCGCTGCATTGCTTCGTTTGCCTGAATTAACCACTTGTTTCATTTCGCCTGCTGTGTACTGAAGTAGCGCTTTGCTTCATCTGCGCTGTTTATCTGCCTGAATTGTGAACTGCATTGGCGCTCTGTGTTTATGCTCGAATTGTGCCGTTTAATTTCATTTCGCCTGCTTTGTGCTTCATTTGCGCTCTGTGTTTCTGTAACTGCTTCCCTAACGTTATCAGCGCGTTTACCTGTAGCGCTCCGCTGTGCCTCCCCCCTCCGCCTCCATTTTGTTTGTTGTTCTCGTCGTCCTCGTGTGCCCGCCCCGCCTCCCAGCTGAGACGCCCTCCCACTGTCCACAAATAGATCTTCTCCCCCTGCAAGCGCCGTGACTCGCTCCTCTCTCACGGGCTGAGGGGTCGCTCTCAGTGTCCCTGCAGACATCTGGTATCTCAGCGCTGCATTGCTTCGTTTGCCTGAATTAACCACTTGTTTCATTTCGCCTGCTGTGTACTGAAGTAGCGCTTTGCTTCATCTGCGCTGTTTATCTGCCTGAATTGTGAACTGCATTGGCGCTCTGTGTTTATGCTCGAATTGTGCCGTTTAATTTCATTTCGCCTGCTTTGTGCTTCATTTGCGCTCTGTGTTTCTGTAACTGCTTCCCTAACGTTATCAGCGCGTTTACCTGTAGCGCTCCGCTGTGCCTCCCCCCTCCGCCTCCATTTTGTTTGTTGTTCTCGTCGTCCTCGTGTGCCCGCCCCGCCTCCCAGCTGAGACGCCCTCGCCCCTCCCCCTCCACTCTCCATATATGACAGGAGTTCCCGCGCGCAGCGTTTACGCGCAGCGACCGCGCCCAACCCGCGCCGAAGGTGCGCCAAAGGTAAGCCCGTCTACGCCCGTCCGCGCCTGGACCGCGCCCAGCGCCAGACCCCCTGCCCCTCGCGCTGCCCAGCCCTCCCGCATTACCTACGATGCCGCCACCCTCCTAGCCCTTAACCCCGGCCGCTCCCCCAACTGCGTCCAAGCCGCTCCTGGACACACCCATGGACCTTTCTCCTGCTACTCCTGCAAATTCATCGGCACCGACAACACCTCCGCTACGACCACAACACAGATTCCCGACCCCAACCACCTACAATGCATCCTTCTCAACACCCGATCGGTCCACAGACACGCCATTGACCTATGGAATCTACTAGACACCATCTCTCCAGACATCGCCTTCCTAACAGAAACTTGGATGAACGCTTTCTCCGCCCCAGACATCACCATTGCCATCCCTGAAGACTATAAGATCACTCGCAAGGACCGTACCAGCCACACAGGAGGAGGAATCGCTATCGTCCATAAGAAATCAATCCGCATCTCAACTAGCTCTGACGCCAACCTCGCTAACTCCGAACACCTTCACTTCCAGATCCACATCGACCCCAAGACCACTCTCAGAGGCACCCTCCTCTACAGAGGCCCAGGACCCCGCGCAAAATTCAGTGAAGACATCACGGACTTCATCACCCCACACGCGCTCCCCTCCAAAGACTACATCCTTCTGGGAGACCTCAACTTTCACCTTGAAAAGATCAACGACCGCAACACCGCCACCCTCTTAGACAACCTCGCCAACCTCGGACTTAAACAACTAGTCACTTCCCCCACCCACATCGCAGGTCACACACTCAACCCCATCTTCACCTCCAGCAATCATGTCTCCTTCAGCCACACTACGGATCTCCTCTGGACTGACCACAGCTGCATTCACTTCACCTACAACAAACCAAACCCCACCAACCACCTCCAACCAACTCTGCAAAGAAACTGGAACAAAATCACCACAGACCAGATCGCCGCATCGCTCCTTCTAAACACCCCAGCCCACTCTTCTAACGCAAACGAAGCCGCCGCCAACCTCACCCTATGGTTATCCAACACTGCCGACACCTTAGCACCACTGAAAAAACGTCAAAGCAAACCTGGTAACAATAAGGCCTCATGGTTCAACGATGATCTTAAGAAGTCCAAGAAACTCTGCCGCTCCCTTGAAAAGGCCTGGAAAAAAGACCCAACCACCAGCACCAAGGACGCCTTCAAAAACGCCACCCGCACTCACCACCAACTAATCCGAAAGGCCAAGAAAACAGCATTCAAGGATCGACTTGACAACAACGCCCACAACAGCAAGGAACTTTTCAACATCGTCAAGGAATTTTCCAATCCCTCGGCCAACTCCAACGACATCACCCCCTCTCAAGCCCTCTGCGACTCCCTAGCCTCATTCTTCCACAACAAGATTGCAGACATCCACAACAGCTTCGACAACCAACCCGGAAACCAACCCACCCTACCACTTGCTGAACATTCTCCCCCCATGAACACCCTTAACGACTGGAACCCAATCTCCACTGAGGACACAATCCGCCTGATGAATTCCATCCACTCAGGATCCCCCACAGACCCATGTCCTCACCACATCTTCAACAAAGCGAACTCCGTCATAGCACCGCACCTCCGAGACGTCATCAACTGCTCCTTCAACTCCGCCACCTTCCCGGAAGACTGGAAACACGCTGAACTCACCGCCCTTCTGAAAAAACCCACAGCGGACCCCACCGAACTCAAACATTACCCCCCCATCTCGCTCCTTCCATTCCCGGCCAAAGTCATCGAGAGAGCTGTCAACAACCAGCTCGCCGCCTTCCTCGAAGCCAACAAATCCCTTGACTCCTCACAATCTGGCTTCCGAGCAAAACACAGCACTGAGACCGCCCTCATCGCAGCAACAGACGACATTCGAACTCTACTGGACAATGGAGACACAGTCGCCCTCATCCTCCTCGACCTCTCTGCAGCATTCGACACAGTCTGCCACAGCACCCTTCTACAACGCCTCAATAACATCGGAATCCAAGGAAAAGCTCTTGAATGGATCACCTCGTTCCTCACCGGAAGAACCCAGAGAGTCCGCCTCCCACCATTCAAGTCCGAGGCCACTGAAGTCATCTGTGGCGTACCACAAGGATCCTCACTCAGCCCCACCCTCTTCAACGTATACATGAGCCCCCTCGCGGCCATCGCCCGCCAACACAACCTCAACATCATCTCTTACACGGATGACACTCAACTAATCCTCTCTCTCACCAATGACCCCAGCACCGCCAAAACTAACCTACACGAAGGAATGAAAGAAGTTGCCGAATGGATGAAACAAAGCCGTCTGAAACTGAACTCAGACAAAACAGAAGTCCTCATCTTAGGTACATCTCCCTCTGCATGGGACGACTCCTGGTGGCCGGAAGCCCTTGGAAAAGCACCCATCCCGACAGACCACGCACGGAACCTAGGCATCATCCTGGATTCTTCACTCTCAATGAACAGACAAGTCAGCGCCGTATCCTCTTCCTGCTTCAACATTCTTCGCATGCTCAGAAAAACATTTCGCTGGATCCCCACCGAAACAAGGAAAACAGTCACCCATGCTCTGGTCACGAGCCGACTGGACTACGGAAACACCCTCTACGCAGGCACTACCGCTAAACTCCAGAAGAAACTCCAACGAATCCAAAACGCCTCAGCCAGGATCATACTAGACATTCCACGCAACGAACACATCTCTGGTCACCTTAAAGACCTCCACTGGCTACCCGTCAATAAGAGGATCACTTTCCGTCTGCTAACCCACGCACACAAATCACTCTACGACATAGGATCAGATTGCCTCAACTCTCGACTGTCCTTCTACACCCCCTCCCGCCAACTACGTTCTTCCAACCAAGCCCTCGCCACTGTACCTCGCATCAACAAGACCACCATGGGAGGCAGATCCTTCTCATACCTGGCTGCTAAAAGATGATCCTGATGGGGAGTTGTATGTTGATGGGTCTTGTTTTAAACTTGCAGACGGTACGTCGACGGCAGCATATGCAGTTACGACATTACAGACAGTAGTGGAGACTTCTAGGATTCCATATCATTCGGCCCAAGCTGCAGAAATAATAGCCTTGTTGCGAGCGTGTGAGTTGAGTGAAGGACTGGATGTGAATATCTACACTGACAGCCAATACGCCTTTGGCGTGGCTCATAGTTACAGGCGACTGTGGGCAGAACGGGGGGTTTTGACATCACATGGACAGAGAATTCAACACGGCCCACTGAAATTACGACTACTGACAGCATTGACGCTACCCAGACGACTGGCTGTGATAAAGTGTAGTGCACACAAGGCGGTGGTGGATGATGTAGGACGGGGAAACGCGTTCGCAGACCAGACAGCAAAGGAGACAGCTAGGATGAAATTCCCACGAATGTTTGTGGCAGGACCAGCTAGATGGGTACCAGATGTTAATATGTTTGCAGATACTGCGCAGAGCGTAAAGAACATACAAGAAAAGGCGACTGAGGACGAATTGAGGACATGGAAAGATGGTGGGGGGAGATTGGATTCTGATGAATGTTGGACAGATGTGACAGACAAAAGACGATGGTTACTCCCAAACGCATATGTCCTCCCAGTGGTGACAATGGCTCATGGGCCAGCACATATTAGTGCCAAGGGTATATGCAAATTATTGGACCCAGTGTGGAGCAACAAGAATATTTCTAAAGTAGCTACCCATTTAGTACAACAGTGCATGGTATGTTTGAGGCATAATCCAGGAAAGGGAACACCTGTCCCAGTGGGCAATTTCGCTCCCCCTTCTTTCCCTTTCGAGGTGATTCAGATGGATTATATTGAAATGGAAAGGGTTAACAACCTCAAATATGTCCTGGTGGTTGTATGCTCTTTTAGCAGGTGGGTGGAGGCATTCCCAACAAAAGATTGTACGGCCATTTCCACAGCCAAGATGTTGATAAAGGAGTATTTCTCCCATTATGGCCTGCCTCGAGTGATCTGGAGTGATAATGGCACATCCTTTAATGCTGAATTGATGAAGCAGATATGTAAGGGTCTGCAGATTTCTCAAAAGTTCCACGCAGCCCAACACCCTCAAGCTGCGGGACTAGTGGAGAGGTTTAATGGAACGCTAAATTTGAAGATGGCCAAAATACAGGAGAGTACAGGACTCTGTTGGCCAGATGCCTTTCCCTTAGCCTGACTTTCTACCAGAGTGACATTTAATTCCAAAACGGGTGTCTCCCCTCACGAGGTGGTCTTCGGCCGCCCCGCTAATGTGTGGGGAGTACCAAGACCAAAATGTTTTTCAGAAATTGAGTACCCTCTGTTGATAGACTACTTGTATGCTTTGACTAAAGATCTTCGTTCTATTCACCAGCAGGTACCAGACACCCTGAAGCCGTTGCCGGAGGGGCCCGGACATGCCATACAAACCAGGGACTGGGTTGTAGTGAAGAAGTATCAATGGAAGTCTTGCCTGGAGCCGAGGTGGTCGGAGCCGAGGCAGGTGCTCCTGACCACACGCACCACACTTCGAGTTGAGGGTCGAAAGGCGTGGACACATGCATCTCATGTAAAGAAGGTTCCACTGCCATTGCCGTATGACAAATGGGTGAGAGATGGCGTTGCTGACCAAGAGTGTGAAGTGATACCAAGATACACACCTTTCTCTGATGCTTCATTGAGGGGAGAGGAGCTGAGTACAGTAAAGAGAAAGAAAATAATTGTTGCAAGCTCCAAGGCTCCCATTGAGAAGAGTGATCAGACATCAGAGGACGCAATACTTGCCAAAGACATCCCCATTCTGTTCACAGATCCTGAAGTGCGAGGGAGCACTCGCTATTATCTGCGTCCCAGAAAGGAGAAAGGCATGAGGGACTGAACACTGGAAGAAGGGCTTAGATAGGGTACTGGAACAGGAAGAGGTGTGGACAATATCTCACAGAATAGCTTAGTGATAGGGATGGACTAGCAAGAGCCCTGGTGTTTGGCCGAAGATTCTGTTTCACGAGACATTAGAGCAGTGTCTGGGCCCATATTAGTGCTCCTGAGTTGCTGCAGCTGTGCAACTCCAACGAGGGATTACGGAATGAACAATAGAAGCCTACCTGTGAGGCTTTAACGGACACAGGGACGAAGATCCCTTTTAAGGGTTGAAGAACCCCTCGGGCCGGTTTTGGAGTGCCTGGGACTATTTTTTTCTAGTTTAGTTTTTTTGGTTTTGATTTTTTTGGTAAAGAAATGTACCCCTTTGGTCATCCCGTCCCCGACGAGGAGCAGCCTTTTGCGGCTCCTCGTAGACCGGAGCCTGATTCCCCATGGTTGGCTTTGCCGCGTAAAGGAAAAATAGTGGTCATCGTAATACTGCTTATTGCATTCATTGCGATCCTTGGAATATTGTTTTTTCTGGACAAAGTTTATCCTGTTAATGTGTTTGCCCCCACACCTTCTGCCATTCCCGAACATAACATGATTACTGTTGATTATGGTGAACAAAGTTTGCAAAAAGGCTATAGAGATAATGTTTTTATTAAGACTTTACATCATGCTCATGCAGTATATAATGTGACCGACTGTTGGGTTTGTGGGTTGTTGCCTTCTGCTGCTTATAAGAAAGATAGATTCCTAGCACTTCCCCTGACATCAGTGAATAGGCTGAGGGGTCGCTCCCAGTGTCCCTGCAGACATCTGGTATCTCAGCGCTGCATTGCTTCGTTTGCCTGAATTAACCACTTGTTTCATTTCGCCTGCTGTGTACTGAAGTAGCGCTTTGCTTCATCTGCGCTGTTTATCTGCCTGAATTGTGAACTGCATTGGCGCTCTGTGTTTATGCTCGAATTGTGCCGTTTAATTTCATTTCGCCTGCTTTGTGCTTCATTTGCGCTCTGTGTTTCTGTAACTGCTTCCCTAACGTTATCAGCGCGTTTACCTGTAGCGCTCCGCTGTGCCTCCCCCCTCCGCCTCCATTTTGTTTGTTGTTCTCGTCGTCCTCGTGTGCCCGCTGAGACGCCCTCCCACTGTCCACAAATAGATCTTCTCCCCCTGCAAGCGCCGTGACTCGCTCCTCTCTCACGGGCTGAGGGGTCGCTCCCAGTGTCCCTGCAGACATCTGGTATCTCAGCGCTGCATTGCTTCGTTTGCCTGAATTAACCACTTGTTTCATTTCGCCTGCTGTGTACTGAAGTAGCGCTTTGCTTCATCTGCGCTGTTTATCTGCCTGAATTGTGAACTGCATTGGCGCTCTGTGTTTATGCTCGAATTGTGCCGTTTAATTTCATTTCGCCTGCTTTGTGCTTCATTTGCGCTCTGTGTTTCTGTAACTGCTTCCCTAACGTTATCAGCGCGTTTACCTGTAGCGCTCCGCTGTTCCTCCCCCCTCCGCCTCCATTTTGTTTGTTGTTCTCGTCGTCCTCGTGTGCCCGCCCCGCCTCCCAGCTGAGACGCCCTCCCACTGTCCACAAATAGATCTTCTCCCCCTGCAAGCGCCGTGACTCGCTCCTCTCTCACGGGCTGAGGGGTCGCTCCCAGTGTCCCTGCAGACATCTGGTATCTCAGCGCTGCATTGCTTCGTTTGCCTGAATTAACCACTTGTTTCATTTCGCCTGCTGTGTACTGAAGTAGCGCTTTGCTTCATCTGCGCTGTTTATCTGCCTGAATTGTGAACTGCATTGGCGCTCTGTGTTTATGCTCGAATTGTGCCGTTTAATTTTATTTCGCCTGCTTTGTGCTTCATTTGCGCTCTGTGTTTCTGTAACTGCTTCCCTAACGTTATCAGCGCGTTTACCTGTAGCGCTCCGCTGTGCCTCCCCCCTCCGCCTCCATTTTGTTTGTTGTTCTCGTCGTCCTCGTGTGCCCGCCCCGCCTCCCAGCTGAGACGCCCTCGCCCCTCCCCCTCCACTCTCCATATATGACAGGAGTTCCCGCGTGCAGCGTTTACGCGCAGCGACCGCGCCCAACCCGCGCCGAAGGTGCGCCAAAGGTAAGCCCGTCTACGCCCGTCCGCGCCTGGACCGCGCCCAGCGCCAGACCCCCTGCCCCTCGCGCTGCCCAGCCCTCCCGCATTACCTACGATGCCACCACCCTCCTAGCCCTTAACCCCGGCCGCTCCCCCAACTGCGTCCAAGCCGCTCCTGGACACACCCATGGACCTTTCTCCTGCTACTCCTGCAAATTCATCGGCACCGACAACACCTCCGCTACGACCACAACACAGATTCCCGACCCCAACCACCTACAATGCATCCTTCTCAACACCCGATCGGTCCACAGACACGCCATTGACCTATGGAATCTACTAGACACCATCTCTCCAGACATCGCCTTCCTAACAGAAACTTGGATGAACGCTTTCTCCGCCCCAGACATCACCATTGCCATCCCTGAAGACTATAAGATCACTCGCAAGGACCGTACCAGCCACACAGGAGGAGGAATCGCTATCGTCCATAAGAAATCAATCCGCATCTCAACTAGCTCTGACGCCAACCTCGCTAACTCCGAACACCTTCACTTCCAGATCCACATCGACCCCAAGACCACTCTCAGAGGCACCCTCCTCTACAGAGGACCAGGACCCCGCGCAAAATTCAGTGAAGACATCACGGACTTCATCACCCCACACGCGCTCCCCTCCAAAGACTACATCCTTCTGGGAGAGTTCAACTTTCACCTTGAAAAGATCAACGACCGCAACACCGCCACCCTCTTAGACAACCTCGCCAACCTCGGACTTAAACAACTAGTCACTTCCCCCACCCACATCGCAGGTCACACACTCGACCCCATCTTCACCTCCAGCAATCATGTCTCCTTCAGCCACACTACGGATCTCCTCTGGACTGACCACAGCTGCGTTCACTTCACCTACAACAAACCAAAACCCACCAACCACCTCCAACCAACTCTGCAAAGAAACTGGAACAAAATCACCACAGACCAGATCGCCGCATCGCTCCTTCTAAACAACCCAGCCCACTCTTCTAACGCAAACGAAGCCGCCGCCAACCTCACCCTATGGTTATCCAACACCGCCGACACCTTAGCACCACTGAAAAAACGTCAAAGCAAACCTGGTAACAAGAAGGCCTCATGGTTCAACGATGATCTTAAGAAGTCCAAGAAACTCTGCCGCTCCCTTGAAAAGGCCTGGAAAAAAGACCCAACCACTAGCACCAAGGACGCCTTCAAAAACGCCACCCGCACTCACCACCAACTAATCCGAAAGGCCAAGAAAACAGCATTCAAGGATCGACTTGACAACAACGCCCACAACAGCAAGGAACTTTTCAACATCGTCAAGGAATTTTCCAATCCCTCGGCCAACTCCAACGACATCACCCCCTCTCAAGCCCTCTGCGACTCCCTAGCCTCATTCTTCCACAACAAGATTGCAGACATCCACAACAGCTTCGACAACCAACCCGGAAACCAACCCACCCTACCACTTGCTGAACATTCTCCCCCCGTGAACACCCTTAACGACTGGAACCCAATCTCCACTGAGGACACAATCCGCCTGATGAATTCCATCCACTCAGGATCCCCCACAGACCCATGTCCTCACCACATCTTCAACAAAGCGGACTCCGTCATAGCACCGCACCTCCGAGACGTCATCAACTGCTCCTTCAACTCCGCCACCTTCCTGGAAGACTGGAAACACGCTGAACTCACCGCCCTTCTGAAAAAACCCACAGCGGACCCCACCGAACTCAAAAATTACCGCCCCATCTCGCTCCTTCCATTCCCGGCCAAAGTCATCGAGAAAGCTGTCAACAACCAGCTCGCCGCCTTCCTCGAAGCCAACAAATCCCTTGACTCCTCACAATCTGGCTTCCGAGCAAAACACAGCACTGAGACCGCCCTCATCGCAGCAACAGATGACATTCGAACTCTACTGGACAATGGAGACACAGTCGCCCTCATCCTCCTCGACCTCTCTGCAGCATTCGACACAGTCTGCCACAGCACCCTTCTACAACGCCTCAATAACATCGGAATTCAAGGAAAAGCTCTTGAATGGATCACCTCGTTCCTCACCGGAAGAACCCAGAGAGTCCGCCTCCCACCATTCAAGTCCGAGGCCACTGAAGTCATCTGTGGCGTACCACAAGGACCCTCACTCAGCCCCACCCTCTTCAACGTATACATGAGCCCCCTCGCGGCCATCGCCCGCCAACACAACCTCAACATCATCTCTTACGCGGATGACACTCAACTAATCCTCTCTCTCACCAATGACCCCAGCACCGCCAAAACTAACCTACACGAAGGAATGAAAGAAGTTGCCGAATGGATGAAACAAAGCCGTCTGAAACTGAACTCAGACAAAACAGAAGTCCTCATCTTAGGTACATCCCCCTCTGCATGGGACGACTCCTGGTGGCCGGAAGCCCTTGGAAAAGCACCCATCCCAACAGACCACGCACGGAACCTAGGCATCATCCTGGATTCTTCACTCTCAATGAACAGACAAGTCAGCGCCGTATCCTCTTCCTGCTTCAACATTCTTCGCATGCTCAGAAAAACATTTCGCTGGATCCCCACCGAAACAAGGAAAACAGTCACCCATGCTCTGGTCACGAGCCGACTGGACTACGGAAACACCCTCTACGCAGGCACTACCGCTAAACTCCAGAAGAAACTCCAACGAATCCAAAACGCCTCAGCCAGGATCATACTAGACATTCCACGCAACGAACACATCTCTGGTCACCTTAAAGACCTCCACTGGCTACCCGTCAATAAGAGGATCACTTTCCGTCTGCTAACCCACGCACACAAATCACTCTACGACATCGGTTCAGATTGCCTCAACTCTCGACTGTCCTTCTACACCCCCTCCCGCCAACTACATTCTTCCAACCAAGCCCTCGCCACTGTACCTCGCATCAACAAGACCACCATGGGAGGCAGATCCTTCTCATACCTGGCTGCTAAAAGATGATCCTGATGGGGAGTTGTATGTTGATGGGTCTTGTTTTAAACTTGCAGACGGTACGTCGACGGCAGCATATGCAGTTACGACATTACAGACAGTAGTGGAGACTTCTAGGATTCCATATCATTCGGCCCAAGCTGCAGAAATAATAGCCTTGTTGCGAGCGTGTGAGTTGAGTGAAGGACTGGATGTGAATATCTACACTGACAGCCAATACGCCTTTGGCGTGGCTCATAGTTACAGGCGACTGTGGGCAGAACGGGGGTTTTTGACATCACATGGACAGAGAATTCAACACGGCCCACTGAAATTACGACTACTGACAGCATTGACGCTACCCAGACGACTGGCTGTGATAAAGTGTAGTGCACACAAGGCGGTGGTGGATGATGTAGGACGGGGAAACGCGTTCGCAGACCAGACAGCAAAGGAGACAGCTAGGATGAAACTCCCACGAATGTTTGTGGCAGGACCAGCTAGATGGGTACCAGATGTTAATATGTTTGCAGATACTGTGCAGAGCGTAAAGAACATACAAGAAAAGGCGACTGAGGACGAATTGAGGACATGGAAGGATGGTGGGGGGAGATTGGATTCTGATGAATGTTGGACAGATGTGACAGACAAAAGACGATGGTTACTCCCAAACGCATATGTCCTCCCAGTGGTGACAATGGCTCATGGGCCAGCACATATTAGTGCCAAGGGTATATGCAAATTATTGGACCCAGTGTGGAGCAACAAGAATATTTCTAAAGTAGCTACCCATTTAGTACAACAGTGCATGGTATGTTTGAGGCATAATCCAGGAAAGGGAACACCTGTCCCAGTGGGCAATTTCGCTCCCCCTTCTTTCCCTTTCGAGGTGATTCAGATGGATTATATTGAAATGGAAAGGGTTAACAACCTCAAATATGTCCTGGTGGTTGTATGCTCTTTTAGCAGGTGGGTGGAGGCATTCCCAACAAAAGATTGTACGGCCATTTCCACAGCCAATATGTTGATAAAGGAGTATTTCTCCCATTATGGCCTGCCTCGAGTGATCTGGAGTGATAATGGCACATCCTTTAATGCTGAATTGATGAAGCAGATATGTAAGGGTCTGCAGATTTCTCAAAAGTTCCACGCAGCCCAACACCCTCAAGCTGCGGGACTAGTGGAGAGGTTTAATGGAACGCTAAATTTGAAGATGGCCAAAATACAGGAGAGTACAGGACTCCGTTGGCCAGATGCCTTTCCCTTAGCCTGACTTTCTACCAGAGTGACAGTTAATTCCAAAACGGGTGTCTCCCCTCACGAGGTGGTCTTCGGCCGCCCCGCTAATGTGTGGGGAGTACCAAGACCAAAATGTTTTTCAGAAATTGAGTACCCTCTGTTGATAGACTACTTGTATGCTTTGACTAAAGATCTTCGTTCTATTCACCAGCAGGTACCAGACACCCTGAAGCCGTTGCCGGAGGGGCCCGGACATGCCATACAAACCAGGGACTGGGTTGTAGTGAAGAAGTATCAATGGAAGTCTTGCCTGGAGCCGAGGTGGTCGGAGCCGAGGCAGGTGCTCCTGACCACACGCACCACACTTCGAGTTGAGGGTCGAAAGGCGTGGACACATGCATCTCATGTAAAGAAGGTTCCACTGCCATTGCCGTATGACAAATGGGTGAGAGATGGCGTTGCTGACCAAGAGTGTGAAGTGATACCAAAATACACACCTTTCTCTGATGCTTCACTGAGGGGAGAGGAGCTGAGTACAGTAAAGAGAAAGAAAATAATTGCTGCAAGCTCCAAGGCTCCCATTGAGAAGAGTGATCAGACATCAGAGGACGCAATACTTGCCAAAGACATCCCCATTCTGTTCACAGATCCTGAAGTGCGAGGGAGCACTCGCTATAATCTGTGGCCCAGAAAGGAGAAAGGCATGAGGGACTGAGCACTGGAAGAAGGGCTTAGATAGGGTACTGAAACAGGAAGAGGTGTGGACAATATCTCACAGAATAGCTTAGTGATAGGGATGGACTAGCAAGAGCCCTGGTGTTTGGCCGAAGATTCTGTTTCACGAGACATTAGAGCAGTGTCTGGGCCCATATTAGTGCTCCTGAGTTGCTGCAGCTGTGCAACTCCAACGAGGGATTACGGAATGAACAATAGAAGCCTACCTGTGAGGCTTTAACGGACACAGGGACGAAGATCCCTTTTAAGGGTTGAAGAACCCCTCTGGCCGGTTTTGGAGTGCCTGGGACTATTTTTTTCTAGTTTAGTTTTTTTGGTTTTGATTTTTTTGGTAAAGAAATGTACCCCTTTGGTCATCCCATCCCCGACGAGGAGCAGCCTTTTGCGGCTCCTCGTAGACCGGAGCCTGATTCCCCATGGTTGGCTTTACCGCGTAAAGGAAAAATAGTGGTCATCGTAATACTGCTTATTGCATTCATTGCGATCCTTGGAATATTGTTTTTTCTGGACAAAGTTTATCCTGTACATGTGTTTGCCCCCACACCTTCTGCCATTCCCGAACATAACATGATTACTGTTGATTATGGTGAACAAAGTTTGCAAAAAGGCTATAGAGATAATGTTTTTATTAAGACTTTACATCATGCTCATGCAGTATATAATGTGACCGACTGTTGGGTTTGTGGGTTGTTGCCTTCTGCTGCTTATAAGAAAGATAGATTCCTAGCACTTCCCCTGACATCAGTGAATAGGCTGAGGGGTCGCTCCCAGTGTCCCTGCAGACATCTGGTATCTCAGCGCTGCATTGCTTCGTTTGCCTGAATTAACCACTTGTTTCATTTCGCCTGCTGTGTACTGAAGTAGCGCTTTGCTTCATCTGCGCTGTTTATCTGCCTGAATTGTGAACTGCATTGGCGCTCTGTGTTTATGCTCGAATTGTGCCGTTTAATTTCATTTCGCCTGCTTTGTGCTTCATTTGCGCTCTGTGTTTCTGTAACTGCTTCCCTAACGTTATCAGCGCGTTTACCTGTAGCGCTCCGCTGTGCCTCCCCCCTCCGCCTCCATTTTGTTTGTTGTTCTCGTCGTCCTCGTGTGCCCGCCCCGCCTCCCAGCTGAGACGCCCTCCCACTGTCCACAAATAGATCTTCTCCCCCTGCAAGCGCTGTGACTCGCTCCTCTCTCACAGGCTGAGGGGTCGCTCCCAGTGTCCCTGCAGACATCTGGTATCTCAGCGCTGCATTGCTTCGTTTGCCTGAATTAACCACTTGTTTCATTTCGCCTGCTGTGTACTGAAGTAGCGCTTTGCTTCATCTGCGCTGTTTATCTGCCTGAATTGTGAACTGCATTGGCGCTCTGTGTTTATGCTCGAATTGTGCCATTTAATTTCATTTTGCCTGCTTTGTGCTTCATTTGCGCTCTGTGTTTCTGTAACTGCTTCCCTAACGTTATCAGCGCGTTTACCTGTAGCGCTCCGCTGTGCCTCCCCCCTCCGCCTCCATTTTGTTTGTTGTTCTCGTCGTCCTCGTGTGCCCGCCCCGCCTCCCAGCTGAGACGCCCTCCCACTGTACACAAATAGATCTTCTCCCCCTGCAAGCGCCGTGACTCGCTCCTCTCTCACGGGCTGAGGGGTCGCTCCCAGTGTCCCTGCAGACATCTGGTATCTCAGCGCTGCATTGCTTCGTTTGCCTGAATTAACCACTTGTTTCATTTCGCCTGCTGTGTACTGAAGTAGCGCTTTGCTTCATCTGCGCTGTTTATCTGCCTGAATTGTGAACTGCATTGGCGCTCTGTGTTTATGCTCGAATTGTGCCGTTTAATTTCATTTCGCCTGCTTTGTGCTTCATTTGCGCTCTGTGTTTCTGTAACTGCTTCCCTAACGTTATCAGCGCGTTTACCTGTAGCGCTCCGCTGTGCCTCCCCCCTCCGCCTCCATTTTGTTTGTTGTTCTCGTCGTCCTCGTGTGCCCGCCCTGCCTCCCAGCTGAGACGCCCTCGCCCCTCCCCCTCCACTCTCCATATATGACAGGAGTTCCCGCACGCAGCATTTACGCGCAGCGACCGCGCCCAACCCGCGCCGAAGGTGCGCCAAAGGTAAGCCCGTCTACGCCCGTCCGCGCCTGGACCGCGCCCAGCGCCAGACCCCCTGCCCCTCGCGCTGCCCAGCCCTCCCGCATTACCTACGATGCCGCCACCCTCCTAGCCCTTAACCCCGGCCGCTCCCCCAACTGCGTCCAAGCCGCTCCTGGACACACCCATGGACCTTTCTCCTGCTACTCCTGCAAATTCATCGGCACCGACAACACCTCCGCTACGACCACAACACAGATTCCCGACCCCAACCACCTACAATGCATCCTTCTCAACACCCGATCGGTCCACAGACACGCCATTGACCTATGGAATCTACTAGACACCATCTCTCCAGACATCGCCTTCCTAACAGAAACTTGGATGAACGCTTTCTCCACCCCAGACATCACCATTGCCATCCCTGAAGACTATAAGATCACTCGCAAGGACCGTACCAGCCACACAGGAGGAGGAATCGCTATCGTCCATTAGAAATCAATCCGCATCTCAACTAGCTCTGACGCCAACCTCGCTAACTCCGAACACCTTCACTTCCAGATCCACATCGACCCCAAGACCACTCTCAGAGGCACCCTCCTCTACAGACCACCAGGACCCCGCGCAAAATTCAGTGAAGACATCACGGACTTCATCACCCCACACGCGCTCCCCTCCAAAGACTACATCCTTCTGGGAGACCTCAACTTTCACCTTGAAAAGATCAACGACCGCAACACCGCCACCCTCTTAGACAACCTCGCCAACCTCGGACTTAAACAACTAGTCACTTCCCCCACCCACATCGCAGGTCACACACTCGACCCCATCTTCACCTCCAGCAATCATGTCTCCTTCAGCCACACTACGGATCTCCTCTGGACTGACCACAGCTGCGTTCACTTCACCTACAACAAACCAAAACCCACCAACCACCTCCAACCAACTCTGCAAAGAAACTGGAACAAAATCACCACAGACCAGATCGCCGCATCGCTCCTTCTAAACACCCCAGCCCACTCTTCTAACGCAAACGAAGCCGCCGCCAACCTCGCCCTATGGTTATCCAACACCGCCGACACCTTAGCACCACTGAAAAAACGTCAAAGCAAACCTGGTAACAAGAAGGCCTCATGGTTCAACGATGATCTTAAGAAGTCCAAGAAACTCTGCCGCTCCCTTGAAAAGGCCTGGAAAAAAGACCCAACCACTAGCACCAAGGACGCCTTCAAAAACGCCACCCGCACTCACCACCAACTAATCCGAAAGGCCAAGAAAACAGCATTCAAGGATCGACTTGACAACAACGCCCACAACAGCAAGGAACTTTTCAACATCGTCAAGGAATTTTCCAATCCCTCGGCCAACTCCAACGACATCACCCCCTCTCAAGCCCTCTGCGACTCCCTAGCCTCATTCTTCCACAACAAGATTGCAGACATCCACAACAGCTTCGACAACCAACCCGGAAACCAACCCACCCTACCACTTGCTGAACATTCTCCCCCCGTGAACACCCTTAACGACTGGAACCCAATCTCCACTGAGGACACAATCCGCCTGATGAATTCCATCCACTCAGGATCCCCCACAGACCCATGTCCTCACCACATCTTCAACAAAGCGGACTCCGTCATAGCACCGCACCTCCGGGACGTCATCAACTGCTCCTTCAACTCCGCCACCTTCCCGGAAGACTGGAAACACGCTGAACTCACCGCCCTTCTGAAAAAACCCACAGCGGACCCCACCGAACTCAAAAATTACCGCCCCATCTCGCTCCTTCCATTCCCGGCCAAAGTCATCGAGAAAGCTGTCAACAACCAGCTCGCCGCCTTCCTCGAAGCCAACAAATCCCTTGACTCCTCACAATCTGGCTTCCGAGCAAAACACAGCACTGAGACCGCCCTCATCGCAGCAACAGACGACATTCGAACTCTACTGGACAATGGAGACACAGTCGCCCTCATCCTCCTCGACCTCTCTGCAGCATTCGACACAGTCTGCCACAGCACCCTTCTACAACGCCTCAATAACATCGGAATCCAAGGAAAAGCTCTTGAATGGATCACCTCGTTCCTCACCGGAAGAACCCAGAGAGTCCGCCTCCCACCATTCAAGTCCGAGGCCACTGAAGTCATCTGTGGCGTACCACAAGGATCCTCACTCAGCCCCACCCTCTTCAACGTATACATGAGCCCCCTCGCGGCCATCGCCCGCCAACACAACCTCAACATCATCTCTTACGCGGATGACACTCAACTAATCCTCTCTCTCACCAATGACCCCAGCACCGCCAAAACTAACCTACACGAAGGAATGAAAGAAGTTGCCGAATGGATGAAACAAAGCCGTCTGAAACTGAACTCAGACAAAACAGAAGTCCTCATCTTAGGTACATCCCCCTCTGCATGGGACGACTCCTGGTGGCCGGAAGCCCTTGGAAAAGCACCCATCCCGACAGACCACGCACGGAACCTAGGCATCATCCTGGATTCTTCACTCTCAATGAACAGACAAGTCAGCGCCGTATCCTCTTCCTGCTTCAACATTCTTCGCATGCTCAGAAAAACATTTCGCTGGATCCCCACCGAAACAAGGAAAACAGTCACCCATGCTCTGGCCACGAGCCGACTGGACTACGGAAACACCCTCTACGCAGGCACTACCGCTAAACTCCAGAAGAAACTCCAACGAATCCAAAACGCCTCAGCCAGGATCATACTAGACCTTCCACGCAACGAACACATCTCTGGTCACCTTAAAGACCTCCACTGGCTACCCGTCAATAAGAGGATCACTTTCCGTCTGCTAACCCACGCACACAAATCACTCTACGACATCGGATCAGATTGCCTCAACTCTCGACTGTCCTTCTACACCCCCTCCCGCCAACTACGTTCTTCCAACCAAGCCCTCGCCACTGTACCTCGCATCAACAAGACCACCATGGGAGGCAGATCCTTCTCATACCTGGCTGCTAAAACATGGAACTCACTCCCCGCTTACCTTCGCCTTACCCAGAACCACCTAGCATTCAGAAAGCAACTTAAAACGTGGATATTTGACAAGTAATCCTCCTCCCCTTCTAAGCGCCTTGAGACCCTCTGGGTATGTAGTGCGCTATATAAATTCTCTGACTTGACTTGACTTGACTTGGGGTGGTACACTCTGATTGGTATGGTCAAATATTTCCAACAACCGGATTTTCTATCTCCCCGACTATCAGACAGGGGATCTACCATGACAATGCGGGTACGCCCTATGCCCCCTTCTTCTCTCGGACAGTTGTTTACTGACGGACGTTTTGACCAAACATTTTTGGAGACATGTTCGAAGAAATTAGGACGATTCTTGACTCCCAATGACACTGACAAAGTTAGGGAGAGTTTTCTGCAGTTAAATTCTTCTCTGTCATATAGACACCCCCCAAAAGGGAACGGTAGAAATAAGTCTTTGATGCCCTTAGCCGTCGTGGGACCGCCACCATTCTTTTGTATAGCAGGGAGGGGTCCTATAAAAGTTGGGAACAGTTCTTGTAACGTGACAGCATCGATCCGCCTGCCTCTTAGTCCTTCTCTAGTCACGCCTCCCAATATTTACTTTGTATGCGGAGACGATGGGTACCTATGGCTGCACGAGGGTTGGGGTGGAGTCTGTTATCTGGCCTATCTGCTTCCACCTGTGTATGTGGCAACTTCCGACTACCATAAGACTCATCGTAGGTTCATCAGTCCACCAGAGCAGCGCATAAGGAGGACACTCCAGGTTGAGGATGTAGATCAGACTGACACCTCTTTACAGCAATGGACAGATTTTTCTAAGGGCTTATTGCCGTTTTGGGGTCCGATATTTAACAGTAGGGCCATCCATAGATTATCGAGGGTAATGGAGAAAGTGGTCGACACTGAAGCAGACATTGCTGCTAATATGTCTGTTGAGATGCAGGCTATGAGATTATTCACGATCCAAAACAGGATGGTGTTAGACGTCATTCTTGCTGATAGGGGTGGAGCTTGCCGCGTCATCGGGATGTCTGGCTGCGTGTATATTCCAGATTCAGCCCCAACAGTTAACTTAGCAGTACAGAAACTCCATAGACTAGCGACTGAACTTCATCAGGACACTGGGACATGGTCACTACAGGGGTGGCTCTGGGGTGTTTTCTCCTCGTGGGGCTGGAAAATATTAATGGGGATAGTAGGGGTCGTAGGTGTACTACTGACATGCTGCCTTTGCGTTTACTGCCTTCCCCCTTGTTGCTCAATGTGTGCTAGTAATTTACGGCCCCCAAGAAAAGTGACTGGTCAATATCCTGCTTCTGCTATAATTGAGCTTCCTGATATTCGTTGGTTGATGCTTATTGATGATGATATTTTTGATTGAAGTGTGCCCCGCCCCTAGAATGGAATGTAAAGGCGCTACCTTTTTAGCTAATAAAGGCTACGCTTCAGTTAGCCAAATGATGCTAAAAGGAGGGTCTGATAGGTTTCATTTTTGATGCCCCACCCATTAACATTTACATATGCAAGTTAGCATCATGTGTCTAACTAATGAAGTATATACTTATGCCTTTACGTTATTTTTACTCTTCATGTGATTATTCATTTATACGTGTGGTGATATTCAGTTTCCTTAGCTTAGCTTGTGTGCCTCCATTTTGAGTATTCCTCTGTGTCTGTGAGTCGCACTCGCTCACTCCCCCCTCCCGTAGGAATAAGATAAAACCCTAATGCAGCAGTTTTTCGTTTCTCAGCTAGCTGTGGCCGAAACTAACAAGTTTCTTATCAGTAATGTTCTCATGCACCAGAGATGCTGAGGCCCGGCTCCGCGGCCTTGGGCAGAGATATCCAAATGTTGCCTTTGCAGGTGCAAATGCCTCTTGTATGATGCCATTATTCCTCTCTCTGGGGTTCAGTATTTTTCCAGAAGGGGCGTGTTTTGCTTCACTGTACCATGTTATAATGTATTGCTGTGATGATATGAGTTGGTCCTCTCGGCGCACTCTTTGGGGTGAGGACGGACAGGGCCCTCTCATATGGGAGTTTGTGGCCTAATAAAATTACCTTGTTTATTCTTCTCCACTGTCCGGCTTACTTCTTACTGAGTAACTATAGGTGAGTGTGGTAAGTCACTCGGGTGGATTTGAGCCACCCTTATCACTACCCATCCCTTGACTCTCCCCAAGGCCTCCCTTCATCTCAATCCCCAGCCACTACCCATCCCTTGCCTCTACCTGAGGTCTCCCTTCATCTCACACCCCAGCCTCTACCCATCACTTGACTCTCGTCTGAGGTCTCCCTTCATCTCACTCTCCAGCTTCTACCCATCCCTTGACTCTCCCCTGAGGACTCCCTTCATCTCACTGCCCAGCCTCTAATCATCCCTTGACTCTCCCGAGGTATCTCCTAATCTCACTCCCAGCCTCTACCAACCCAATGACTCTCCCCGAGGTCTCACTTCATCCCATTCCCCAGCCTTTACCCATCCTTTGACGGTCCCTCAAGGTCTCCCTTCCTTTCACTCCCCAGTCTCTACCTGTCCCTTGACTCTTCCCTGAGGTCTCCCTTCCTCTCACTCCCCAGCCTATACCCATCACTTGACTCTCCCCGAGGTCTCCCTTCATCTCACTCTGCAGCCTCTACCCACCCCTTGCCTCTCGCAGAGGTCTCCCTTCATCTCACTCCCCAGCTTCTACCCATCCCTTGACTCTCCCCAAGGCCTCCCTTCATCTCATTCCCCAGCCACTACCCATCCCTTGCCTCTACCCGAGGTCTCCCTTCATCTCACAACCCAGCCTCTACCCATTACTTGACTCTCGTCTGAGGTCTCCTTTCCTCTCACTCCCCAGCCTCTATCCTTCACATGACTCTCCCTGAGGTCTCCCTTCATCTCACTCCCCAGCCTCTACCCATCCCATGACTCTCCCCGACGTCGCCCTTCATCTCACTCTCCAGCCTCTACCCATCCCTTGACTCTCCCAGAGGTCTCCCTTCATCTCACTCCCCAACCTCTCCAATAAGGCCTCCCTTCATCTCACTCCCCAGCCTCTACCCATCCCTTGACTCTCCTCCGAGGTCTCCCTTCATCTCACGCTCCAACCTCTACCCATCCCTTGACTCTCCCCGACGTCTCCCTTCCTCTCCCTCCCCAGCCTGTACCCACGAATTGACTCTCCCAGAGGTCTCCCTTCCTCTCCCTCCCCAGCCTCTACCCACCCCTTGACTCTCCCAGAGGTCTCCCTTCATCTCACTCCCCAGCCTCTACCCATCCCTGGACTCTCCCCAAGGCCTCCCTTCATCTTACTCCCCAGCCACTACACATCCCTTGCTTCTACCTGAGGTCTCCCTTCATTTCACACCCCAGCCTCTACCCATCCCTTGACTCTCCTCTGAGGTCTCCCTTCCTCTCGCTCCCCAGTCTCTACCCACCCCTTGCCTTTAGCAGAGGTCTCCCTTCATCTCACTCCCCAGCCTCTACCCATCCCTTGACTCTCCCCAAGGCCTCCCTTCATCTCACTCCCCAGCCACTACCCATCCCTTTCCTCTACCTGAGGTCTCCCTTCATCTCACACCCCAGCCTCTACCCATCACTTGACTCTCGTCTGAGGTCTCCTTTCATCTCACTCCCCAGCCTCTACCCATCCCATGACTCTCCTCTGAGGTCTCCCTTCCTCTCACTCCTCAGCCTCTACCCATCCCTTGACTCTCCCCGAGGCCTCCCTTTATCTCACTCCCCAGCCTCTAACCATCCCATGACTCTCCCCGACGTCTCCCTTCCTCTCACTCCTCAGCCTCTACCCATCCCTTGACTCTCCCCTGAGGACTCCCTTCATCTCACTGCCCAGCCTCTAATCATCCCTTGACTCTCCCGAGGTCTCTCTTAATCTCACTCCCAGCCTCTACCAACCCCTTGACTCTCCCCGAGGTCTCCCTTCATCCCATTCCCCAGCCTTTACCCATCCTTTGACTGTCCCCCAAGGTCTCCCTACCTTTCACTCCCCAGTCTCTACCTGTCCCTTGACTCTTCCCTGAGGTCTCCCTTCCTCTCACTCCCCAGCCTCTGCCCATCACTTGACTCTCCCCGAGGTCTCCCTTCATCTCACTCTGCAGCCTCTACCCACCCCTTGCCTCTCGCAGAGGTCTCCCTTCATCTCACTCTGCAGCCTCTACCCACCCCTTGCCACTCGCAGAGGTCTCCATTCATCTCACTCCCCAGCCACTACCCATCCCTTGCCACTACCCATCCCTTGCCACTACCCGAGGTCTCCCTTCCTCTCACACCCCAGCCTCTACCCATCACTTGACTCTCGCCTGATGTCTCCCTTCATCTCACTCCCCAGCCTCTACCCATCCCTTGAATCTCCTCTGATGTCTCTCTTAATCTCACTCCCAGCCTCTACCAACCCCTTGACTCTCCCCGAGGTCTCTCTTCATCCCATTCCCCAGCCTTTACCCATCCTTTGACTGTCCCCCAAGGTCTCCCTACCTTTCACTCCCCAGTCTCTACCCGTCCCTTGACTCTTCCCTGAGGTCTCCCTTCCTCTCACTCCCCAGCCTCTACCCATCACTTGACTCTCCCCAAGGTCTCCCTTCATCTCACTCTGCAGCCTCTACCCACCCCTTGCCTCTCGCAGAGGTCTCGCTTCATCTCACTCTGCAGGCTCTACCCACCCCTTGCCTCTCGCAGAGGTCTCCTTTCATCTCACTCCCCAGCCACTACCCATCCCTTGCCACTACCCATCCCTTGCCACTACCCGAGGTCTCCCTTCCTCTCACACCCCAGCCTCTACCCATCACTTGACTCTCGTCTGAGGTCTCCCTTCATCTCACTTCCCAGCCTCTACCCATCCCTTGAATCTCCTCTGATGTCTCCCTTCCTCTCACTCCCCAGCCTCTACCCATCCCTTGCCTCTACCCGAGGTCTCCCTTCATCTCACACCCCAGCTTCTACCTATCACTTGACTCTCATCTGAGGTCTCCCTTCCTCTCGCTCCCCAGCCTCTACCCACCCCTTGCCTCTTGCAGAGGTCTCCCTTCATCTCAGCCCCCAGCCTCTACCCATCCATTGACTCTCCCCAAGGCCTCCCTTCATCTCACTCCTCAGCCACTACCTATCCCTTGCCTCTACCCGAGGTCTCCCTTCATCTCATATCCCAGCCTCTACCCATCACTTGACTCTTGTCTGAGTTCTCCCTTCATCTCACTCCCCAGCCTCTACCCAACCCTTGACTCTCCTCTGAGGTCTCCCTTCCTCTCGCTCCCCAGCATCTACTCACCCCTTGCCTCTCGCAGAGGTCTCCCTTCATCTCACTCCCCAGCCTCTACCCATCCCTTGACTCTCCCCAAGGCCTCCCTTCATCTCACTCCCCAGCCACTACCCATCCCTTGCCTCTATGTGAGGTCTCCCTTCATCTCACACCCCAGCTTCTACCCATCACTTGACTCTCGTCTGAGGTCTCCCTTCATCTCACTCCCCAGCCTCTACCCATCCCTTGACTCTCCTCTGAGGTCTCCCTTCCTCTCACTCCCCAGCCTCTACCCCATCTGACTCCCAGCCTCCACCCATCCCTTGATTCTCCTCGAGGTCTCCCTTCACCTCGCTCCCCAACCTCTCCATTAAGGTCTCCCTTCCTCTTACTCCCCAGCCTCCACCCATCCCTTGACTCTCCTAGAGGTCTCCCTTCATCGGACCCCAGCCTTTACCCATCCCTTGACTCTCACAGGGGTCTCCCTTCATCTCACTCCCCAGCCTCTACCCATCCCTTGACTCTCCCCGAGGTCTCCCTTCATCTCACGCCTCAGCCTCTACCCATCCCTTGACTCTCCCCGATATCTCCCTTCATCTCATTCTCCAGCCTCTACCCATTCCATGAGTCTCCCTGAGGTCTCCCTTCATCTCACTCCCCAACCTCTACCCATCCCTTGACTCTCCCCGAGGTCTCCCTTCATCTCACTCCTCAGCCTCTACCCATCCCTTGACTCTCCCCGATATCTCCGTTTATCTCATTCCCCAGTCTCTACCCATCACTTGACTCTCGTCTGAGGTCTCCCTTCATCTCACTCCCCAGCCTCTACCCATCCCTTGACTCTCCTCTGAGGTCTCCCTTCCTCTCGCTCCCCAGCCTCTACCCACCTCTTGCCTCTCGCAGAGGTCTCCCTTCATCTCACTCCCCAGCCTCTACCCATCCCTTGACTCTCCCCAAGGCCTCCCTTCATCATTCATTGGACAGGGCCTCATGGCGTGGTCCCCCTCCTTCCGCATGGCGGGTCCCGGACTACCTCGACCCCTGTTCTACGACCAAGAGCGGCACCATCCACCCTCCACAAGTGCCGCCCCTTCAGGCCGCCCCCAGCTCTCCGCCGACGGAACTCATCCCCATCTCTTCAACTCCCCCGTCTGGCCCGGACCCTTTCCCGGACCATCGTCTCCGGCCCAGCCGCCATCTTGGACCCTCCACGACCAGGCCTCGTGGCCTCGGCCCGACCCCAGCTGCAGGCCCCGCAACGCCCCGACATCGAGGCACCACGACCCGACCAGGGGGTAAAGAGACCACTTGGCGAGTCAATGGGAGAAGGAGTTTCGATGGTCCCCTATCCGCCTAGTTTCGATCGCCCACAGCCTCCCTGGGTGCTGGCTCCACCCCCATGCTGGGTGTCTGGACTCACTCATCCCGGACCCCCCGACCTCCCAGTGCGAGGGTCCGGACATCAAAGGGCACCAGACCAATAACTGGGGCAGCTCCGGAGCAGGAAGGCAGTTGTATCCTGGAGTCGAGAGACACCGAGACAAACTCATCCTTGGAGGCCTGCTGGGGCTGCCGCGGCTCCTCTTTGTGAACCATCCTTGAAGGCCTGCTGGCGCTGCCGCGGCTCATCTTTGTGAACCATCCTTGGAGTCCTGCTGGCGCTGCCGCGGCTCATCTTCGTGAACCATCCTTGAAGGCCTGCTGGCGCTGCCGGGGCTCATCTTTGTGAACCATCCTTGGAGTCCTGCTGGCACTTCCGCGGCTCATCTTCGCGAACCATCCTTGGAGTCCTGCTGGCGCTGCCGCGGCTCATCTTCGTGAACCATCCTTGAAGTCCTGCTGGCGCTGCCACGGCTCATCTTCGTGAACCATCCTTGAAGGCCGGCTGGCGCTTCCGCGGCTCATCTTCGTGAACCATCTTGGAGTCCTGCTGGCACCGCAGCGGCCCATACCAAAGAACCCTCCAGCTCGAGGATTGAGAGCTGTACGCCAGAGATCCCCATACCAGACCGGTACCAAGACTGTCCCGCTACCCTCTTCCCACAGAGTCTAAGTTTGAAGGGATCCCAGCATCCCGTTCTTTCTGTATCGTTAAGATAACCTGCCTAAGAATACCGATAAAAGTGTTGAGAACCTATCTTTGTGTGGTGTCCGTCTGTAGGGGGGTGGTTGCTTGTCCGTACGATCTGAGGAGAGGGCCCTCGCCAGGAGGCCTCTCCCCCTAATTCGTCCGACCCTCAGGTTTCCCGTCTAACATTGGTGGCCAGCGGCGCGATTCGAGCCGACGCAAATTGTACGGAGAGTAACTCGCCCCACTACAAACATAAAACACACAGCGACCATGTCGACGAAAGAATCCGGAACAACCGCAAAATTCCAGATGGAACGGCTGGAAGATTACAGTCACAAGGAATTGAAGCAACTCTGCATAGACTTGGGTATCGCTACCACGGGACTAAGTACCAAAGACGATCTCAAACACGCTTTGCAGACTTGGGTGGAGACGGGAGCGTCGCCCCCCCAAAACTAAAACATCGCAACCATGGAAACCATTGCAACCCCCGAGGAGAAGAGAAGCACAGGCCTCTCTCCCGAGGAGGCCTGAGAACGAGAGAGGAGCCGGCTCCACGAGTTGGAACTGGCTAGACTCTGCTTAGATGGGGAACTGAAACCAGTGGAAAAGAAGATAGCCCTTGAACACCTACGATTACAGGGAGAACGGGAAGAGAAAAAAAGCCAGAGGGAGCTGGAGGAGAAGAATCTCGCGTACGAACACGAGCGAGGTTTAAAGGAACTAGAAATTAGAAGACAAAACAGGGACAACGGCGTCTCCGAGAACCAGAGCTCCACTCCCCCGGCGGACACCAAGGTCCACATCCCCAAAGATGTCGTCTGAGAGTACTACAAGAACGACGACATCCAGCAATGGTTTAAGGCCTACGAAGTAGCCATGACCTCCCGACCGGGTTCCGCGAAAAGACTGGGGGGCTGGGTTGTGGGGGAGATTCGTCAACGAAGGGAGAGATGCCCTGCTACAGCTCCCCGATGTGGAGATGACCTTCTATGAGCATATGAAAGCCGCCCTCCTCACTCACTATGGCCTCACCCCCGAGATGTACCGGCAGCGATTCCGAGACTGTAAAAGGATCCCCGGTACCACCTGGGTAGAATATGTGAACTTTTTTAGCCGAGCCCTAGAAGGATGAATCAAGGGCAGCCAGGTCACCACCTACGAACAATTGGTCGATCTGATCGTATGGGAACACCTCTCCAATAACTGTTTCGTCGAATTAAGGAAGCATCTCCTCGACAATAAACTGACCAAGCCCCGGATATTCGCCATTGAAGCGGATCGATGGGAGAGCACCCGGGTCCCCTGGAACTGGGCAGGAGATTAAGGCTGATCCTCCCAGGGGTCCCACCGTCCGCGAGGAGGAGGAGGAGGCCAGGGCCGGGGCCGGGACACCACCACGGTGCCCCCCACCAGCACTCCCCGGTCCCCGGTCGGGAGAAGGAGCCCCTCGGCCCGGCCGGGATACTGCTCCAACTTTGTCTGCTGCAAATGCCAGCGACCCGGTCATTACGCCAATGACCCCAACTGTCCAAGAAACCAACCCTCCAATGCCACGGGTCCGCTAAACCGCCAGATCACCGCCGTCGCCCTCGGGGAGGAACAAGGCGAGGAAGAAGCCGAAGGCTGTGAACAATACCAGACGGAGTGGGAACCCGCAGCCATGTCCTTGGTATGTCTAGGGGAGAGAGACATGGTCCCCCGGGCCCCCATCCCGGCCAACACGCAGAAGTACAGCCAGTGGGTCACCATTAATGGACACCTGGCCGAAGCCCTCCGCGACACGGGAGCCAGCATGACGGCCGTCCATTGCCATCTGGTGACCCCAGATCAAATCTTGCCCAATGTGCTATGCCCGGTACGGTCTGCGGACAACTCTGAGAGCCTGTGCCAGATGGCCTGCGTCCTCTTTGAATGGGGGGGAGTGTCGGGCATGCTGAAGGTGACCGTCCGAGACGATGCTGAAGTAATCAGGGTTCCCAAGGCCTACATGCTCCGAAGATAACCCACTTACACTCAAGAACTGTTGGCACGGAAACTGTAAAAGGCAAAGAACAAGTTTATTAAGACCCCATGGGGTGGTGGTACACTCAAACAGCACCCTTCGGTAATGCAAGAGGTATCACACCGAACATCGGTGTGACCCCGATTTATATACAGTTTTTGGGGCAATAAAAGATAGGCGGCACAAGTTAGAACACATTTTAGGGACATATATGGTCATGTTTTGGAATACAGCCAGCTCATTGGAGGGGGTACAACTCCGCTGGTCAGTTTGGCGCACATTCCTAAAGGCTCACTGGTCAGTTGGGACTGCGCATGTGCACGCTTGACCAGTACTAAAAATAGCCTGTTGCTGGGCAGACTGAAGTGGTCAGTGAAACGGACAATGGACTAAAGGGCACGCAGGCCACGAGGCCGCTTATGGTCTAAGATGGCTGCCGCAACATTCAAAATGGCGTTTTCATATATAGCCAATTTAAGGAAGACAACGTGTAGGTTCAGCTAATCGCTAACGCGGCCATGCCAATTACGACAGACGACCCTTTTAGCGTTTAGCTGAATCTACCTCATAGTGAACATAATCAGGATGTTCGTCCTCGATGTCTATTAACATTATTTGGGTTACTTCTTTATGAAGCATCATTTTGTCATGAGCAAGAGCTCGTCTTGATGGTATGCAAGCTGATAGGCACATAGAACATAAGGCCGGGCCACATTGAATACATAGGCATATAAAAAACATTGCTCTCACGATTATACATAGAATCGTCAACAGTTTCCAGCCCCAGGTAGTAAGCATAGACCAGAACCATCCTGAAAGTGTCCAAGTTCCATTGTCCGGATGTATCTCAGCTGCGATCTTGTGGAGCTTAGATATGGCATCATAAACAGATGGAGAATTGTCCGGTACATATACACAACAGCTGCTTCCGATAATTCTGCATGCATTGCCCCCCCACGATCAGCCAAAACTACATCCAGCACCATCCTATTTTGGAGCGTAACAATTCTAGAAATCTGTAGTTCCTCAGTGATGTTTCCCAGGGCAATGGCAGTGTCATTCGCTACAGCCTCGACAACACGTGTCAGTCGTCTTATCTTCCGACTGTTCAATGCAGCCCCCACGAAGGAAAATAGTCCCAAATTAAAGTCCACATACTGTTGCAAGGCAGTGTCGGTCTGGTCTATGTCATCCAGAACAACAGTCCGCTTAACCCTGTTCAGAACAAAATCATGATACAAGGTATAATCATTGTGATACATTGGTGGGGCAATGAATACAGGAGGTAGCACAAACGATACATAGCACGTGCCCAACCATCCCAATGGAAGCTGATGGTAACCCTTCGTTCCACAAATGAAGTACGTGTTTCGTGATGCTACAAATGAGATGCCATTCGGGCTATCAAAAGTAAGAGTAGTGTTACATTCGCTTTTCCCCACTGCAATCGAACCCTTATTCCTAATACACAAATCGGCTTTAGTAGCAATGACATTAATAACATGTGCGCTGGATACATTAATATTTCTTTGATTGCTGTACACACGCGGGGCAGACACGTTGTCGGGCCTGTACTCCTCCCATTCAAATCGAGTACCCTCAGCCCGTGGAAACCCATCCTTGTCATGGGTGCATACTTTATTCAAACGGAAAAGCACCCCCCCTTTGGTTGGCCATCTCAAAGTAAAGAGGAGGGTGTACCAGGCGTTGCATGATCCATTGTGCGAAAACGGTAGTGGAATGAGTGGGGTGCCCCCTCTCTTCTGGTGCCCTGGCAACATCCCACACACCCAGCAATTTGAGGTATTGGTCATATTATGTGTGTGATGAAGAATCTGAATGAAACTGTTATTCAGATAGGTTTGCCGATGTCGTTCTTCGTGATAGGGTAATGTAAAGTGAAAATGTTCAGATGGAGCCGGGGTAGTCGGCAGCAAATGTTCACGTACAGGCACCACAAGTTCAACTACCCAGGCTATCACAGCTATTACCACAATAGTCAGAACAAAGAGAAAGGCACCCAATATTCGTTTATCTCGTGATGCCGTTGATGCCATAGTTCAGGAATGTTCGTGCAAAGTCTCAGATAACACAAATTGTTCACAAAGTCTCAGATACACGTACGTGTATACCTAAAAAAAAAGAAAAATGCGGTGCTGAACTCCGAGGTAGCCGTTGTTTTCTTCTCCGGGCCAAGACGGGTGTCGCTACACTGGCAGAACTGATCCCCCCCCCCTTGGAATTCCCGGTTTCCGTTTCACAAACCTGGAGCGGTAACCAACCAGTCATTGAAAGAAACCCCAAAAAAAATCTTCTTATCGAGGACGCAGGTTGTAGCGCTCTCGTCCGGCAGCAGAGTGGTCCGAAAAGGCTCCCTCAACTTCGGCCGACGTCACAGCTGGGCTCTTTTCTTTCTCCAAGATTTCTTTGTAGTCGGTCAGCACAGCAGGAGTCACCAGATCCGGAGAGACACGGCGGCAGTGTGTCGAATGCACCCACCGCTTCCTGTTGGTCACTCGTACAGCGGTTCGGGTAGCAAGGAGGACCTGTTCGGGGCCCTTCCACCTTGGCTCCAGACTGCTCGCTCTCTCAAACGACCGGATCATCACGTGGTCACCAGGGCGGAGATCATGGCCCTCTCCAGTAGAGTTGTCAGGGAGCGCTTCTTGAACCTGTTGATGAATAGAAAGCAAATCATTTGTTAATCGTGCCAAATAGTCATTCATCATAACACAAGGCACATCATGTATTAATCGCGGCTTAGGCACCCCCCATATGTTCATGGGGCGCCCAAACACCACCTCGTAGGGTGTAAGGCCAGTTCGGGAATGGGGTACTGATCTAAGAGAGAGCAGTGCTAGCGGCAAAGCGTCTGGCCACTTCAACGATGTAGACGTCACAATTTTGGCCAGCTTAAGTTTCAACGTAGCATTGTACCGCTCAACCAGACCTGCCGACTGAGGGTGGAATACAGCGTGGAACTTCTGCTGAATCCCTAACCCCTTCAGTACATACTCCACAATCTTTCCAACAAAATGAGGCCCATTATCGCTCCACAGAAATTTGCAAACTCCAAAGCGAGGAAAGAATTCCTTAAGCAACACCTTAGCTGTTGTCAAAGCCGTATTGTCTTTCGTGGGGAAGGCCTCAACCCATTTGCTAAAAGCACATACCACCACTAGGACATACTTCAGGTTGTTGCAGCGCTCGAGTTGGATGTAATCCATTTGGAGTACCTCAAATGGTGCAGAGGGTGGAACGAACCCTCCTTTCGGAGTATGGGTCCCCTTTCCAGGATTGTGTTGTAAACAAACCAGGCAGGTCTGCACTACTCTCTTCGCAGTATTAGCAATCTCAGGATATTCCCAAACTCGTGTTAACAGCCGAGTGATTGCAAGAGCTCCGACATGCGCCAGTCCATGTGTCATCTGGACCATCGTCTGCAAGTAAGCCGCAGGCAATTTCCATTTCTCCATGTCTTTGCTTCTCCAACAACCTTCGTCATCTAGTACCCCATCTGCTGCCCATGCTGCAAGTTCAGATTCAGTAGCTGATTTTTGAATATCCAATATTTCTGCTCCAGCATCACTCCATCGCTCAGCCTGCGATTGTACCACATACATGGGGGAGCTAGTTCGGGACATAGCCGTTTGTCTTGCTATGCTATCTGCAAAGGCATTTCCTTGGCCCACTTTATCCGTGATCTTTTTGTGAGCACTGCATTTTACTATCGCTACTTTCTTTGGGCCAAGCAGCGCGTTTAGGAGATCACGCACTAGCTCTCCGTGCATAATGTGTTCTCCGTGAGATGTCAAAAACCCACGCTCTCTCCAGAGTAGCTCGAAGTCATGTGCTACTCCGAAGGCGTATCGGCTGTCTGTGTATATGTTCACACATAGGCCAACACTCAACTTGCAGGCTCTTGTTAAGGCTATCAGCTCTGCTGCCTGAGCCGATTTCTGTGGTATCCTAGCTGTTTCTACCACTGTCTTAAGTGTCGTGATCGCATAGGCTGCAGAAGTCGTACCATCTGGCAGCCTTAGACACGATCCATCAACCCACAGTTCCCCATCCACATCTGGAAGTGGCATATCCTGTAAGTCGACACGACCCTTTGTCTGTTCCTCGGTCAGGAAAACACAATTGTGATGTTTTTCTTCCTGACCCTCCTCGGCCGGATAGGGCAATAAAGTGGCAGGGTTCAAAGTAGCGCATCTTTTCAGTGTAATATGTGGCGCCAAAAGTGTCAGCTCATATCCTGTTAGCCGTGCACTCGTGAGGTATTGGGTCTTTGTTTGGTTTAGCAGAGCATCTACTGCGTGAGGAACTAACACCAGCAGTTTGTGCGATAACACTATTCCCTCACTCTGTCGTATGGCTACTGCCGTTGCTGCTACCGCTCGGAAACACCCAGGCAACCCTCGTGCTACAGGATCAAGAATGGCAGAGAAGTATGCACATGGTCTCTGCTTATCCCCGTGTAGTTGCACTAACACTGACAACGCGCACCCATCATTCTCGTGCACGTACAATGTGAAAAGTTTCGTGTAATCTGGTGTGCCTAACACGGGTGCGGAACAAAGGGCCTGCCTCAACTGTTCAAAAGCCTTCTGACATTCATCTGTCCATTCTAAGGGCATTGGTGTAGCTTTGGACAATAACGCTAGCAAAGGTTTTATGATATGTGAAAAACCCATGATCCACTGTCTACAAAAGGACGTCAACCCTATGAAGGCACGTACGTCTCTCTGCGTGCGGGGGACTGGTGTGTCTAAAATCGCTTGAATTCGATCCGATGTTATTGCACGCCCCTCCTTAGACAACAGATGACCGAGGTAGGTCACCTGAGGTCTACAGTATTGAAGCTTTTTCTTCGAAACCTTATGATTGTTCTGTGCCAAAAAGGAAAGCAACGCAAGTGTACTTTCTTCACATTGTGCATAAGAGTCAGCAGCAAGCAGAAGGTCATCCACGTACTGGATGAGAGCAACGCCAGACTGCAGTTCAAAGGAATCTAGCTGCCTTTTCAAAGCCTGGCTGTAGATGCTAGGACTTTCAGTATAACCTTGGGGAACACGACAAAATCTATACGATTTATTATTTAGCGTAAAGCCAAACAGGTATCTGCTGTCAGGATGAACAGGGATGGAAAAGAACACATTCTTTAAATCAATGACGCTAAACGTGGTGGCCGTGAGTGGGACCAATGTAAGCAAGGTCGTAATATCAGACACCACCGGGTATTGGGGAATGACAATTTTGTTGATCTCTCGCAAGTCAATAATAAAGCGATAGACTTTGTCGTCAGTATCTCTCTTAAGGATCGGAAGAATAGGACTGTTGCAAACATTATAAGGGACCTCCTCCACAACCCCTGCAGAAATTAAATCCTGAACAATATGTGTCAATGCAATTTCACCTTCTCTAGAAATCTTATACTGCGGCACTCGTGGTAGAGGGGCCCCCTCCTGAACAGTAATGTGTATTGGTGGAATACGCATCTCTCCCACATCCGTATCTGAGGTCGCCCATAACGTATGCGGTAGAGAGGCCAAAGCTGGAATATCTAAAATAGCATAAAACCTGTCGGGGTCAGGATAATTGTCATTCAGGATAACCCGCACTCCCTCAGGAGCGCACCGTATCGTCGCTCGAAAATATTTAAGCAAATCGATACCCAGGATATTATCTGGCGTATGGGGTGATAACAAAAATTGACCAAAACTGAAATATTTGTCAAGACATAGTGCAAGGGGCTTTGACAATGGGCTAGGGCAGGGTGTGCCATCGAACCCTACACATGTAATCATTTCGCCAGACAGGGGAGCCCTCGGAACCAAGTTTTTCGACAAAGCGCTACGTGTAGCTCCTGTGTCGACTAGAAATTGATCAGTAGAACCCAGAATACCCGCTGTTACATACGGACCCTGCTGATCTACCGGCACTTCAACTGATTCCTTACCCCATCCTACGCAGTCCTATGCATGCACATAATCCTGGTGCTCCACATTCTCACCCTCCGAAATCTGATATTGATTTCGTCTATCAAACGTGTTTCGCTCATCCTGGCCACGGCCCCTCTCCTCAACTCTTCCACGATCACTTCCGCCACCTCTCGCTCCCGTATAGCCTCCTCTCGACCTACCACCTCCTCGACCACGCTGACTACGCTGCTCACGAAGTACCGGACAATCATCAGCCCAATGCCCAAACTCCTTACAATAAGCACACTGATCCTCCGCTATATCCGTACGACCATATGACGTATTCCCTCCACCTCGTCTACCTCTATCATTCCCTCTACCCTGTGTTCCCCGAACCTGCGCCAACATCACCTTCGTTTTCAATTCCTTCGCCTTTTTCTCAACACTTTCTTTAGCCTCCAATTCCTGCCGCTCATAATACTGAGCCATAGTTAACAAGGACGCAGGGGTCGCCGTGGCCCAGGAACTTTCACTCGACTTCAATCGTTTTGCAATCTCCGGTAGGAGATTAGCCACATACTTATCTACAAACAGATGCCGACCCGTATCGTCTGTTAAAGATTGACCACTGTAATCATGGAATGCCTCCTCGAAACGTGTAAAGAAATCTGAAACTGTTTCATCGGGTTTCTGTTTGCACGAAGTTAGCATAGTCCAATCGATCTTTTTAGAGGGAACAAGCATCTTTAATTTAATCAAGATAGCTGCCGGAAGATCTAGAATTAACTGACAAGGCTTACATGCCGGTTCCCTATCTAGATCGGCAGCATTTATTTCTTTCCATGTGCCCCCCAATATTGTTTCATCATTATTTTTACGAATTTGTCTCCACATATCAGGTGGTAGAATTAGCCCAAAGAACAAATCTATATCAACAAGAGTCATCACACAAGACGAAATAGCCCCTTCCACCCCTTCATAAAATGCCGCCGGATTTTTCCGAAGATCAGGTAGAGAATTTTTCAATGCCATAACATCTGCTCTATTCCAAGGCGTGTATACCCAGTTATATACAAAATACCCTTTCGCATCCTTTGACGATTTATCATCATCTGTACCTTCCCCTTTAGGTGGAACATACAAGGGCGCGGCTTCACGCATAGGCATAACATGCAATGCAAAACTCTTATCTGAACCCCGGAGAGAACACTCCTTAATCTGCCCGTTATTCTCCGATTCAGACTCCTTTTGCCTCCTTTTCCGCTCCTCCCGTAGTCTGGTTGTCTCGTCTCGCAGCCGGATCAGTTGCGTAAATAGGTCGTTAACATCTGCAAGATCAAATACACCTTTAACCAAATTCTCACGATACACTGACAACGATTTAGGTTCTAACGTGTCTGAAAGTTCACGATACGCGGCAACAACTTCATCCGCCAAACTAGACAGAAAATACATTAATTCAAGATCCGACCACGCCCTCTTCTCCGCAAGCAACTCATCCTGAGAAACACATTTCTTATTCACTTTACGAGCCCAACTGCGTAAATGTGCGGACCTCTCCGCAGTAAACCTGAGAGCAGATACCCCCTTCTGTTCCGACTTATCCTGTCCATCATCCTCTGAATCTGCAGCTGGTGCCGTCGGCGAAACGTACGGAGGCGGTGACCGATCTAGCAATGAAAAATCATCAATTTCATTATTAAGGACAGGATAAAGCGGTCGGCGAATAGGAAATTGACCAGTCGTTTGCAATTTACGTTCCCGTTCCTCCCTCTCTTTCCCCTCCTGAGCCTCCTTCTCCTCAAGCTGTAAAGCCTTATCCCGAGCAGCCTTGCGCTGCTCTTTGTCCGCCAAGGCAACTTCACGCTTCATACGTTCACGCACCGCTTTCTCCCACATTCGCACACAATCAAACATGTTTTGTCTAGACCTGCGTTGAAACAAACATTGCTCCACAAACTGTACTTTTCGTAAATCGAACGACCCATGTAGAGGCCATTGCAATTCAGGATCGGCCTTTGTATACTTATGCCATAATTTGCTGTACATAATAGGGGGAAGGCCAAGTTTGATGTACATCTCGCGATTTGGTGTTCCTTCTGGGGGAGCCGGCTGTGCTTCCGCTAACCTAATTGTGGTACCATCTCCAAGGCAGCACATCCCTCGGAGTGTGCTGAAAACAGGCATGTTCAAAAAGTATCACGAAAGCGTGACACCACACAAAATGGCACTTACAGTACGTCACACAAATGTGCCGCTCAGAGGAAAAAAACAAAGTTAGAGAAACATCTCTACATGCCTGCCTATGTGAAGTGCACTACACATATAAGTTCAAAGATCACAAAGTCACAATGTTAGCTAACTCAAATCAAAACGTAGATCGTAGGACTTCGGCAAGCGTCCGAGGACTACCTTACCGATCACAAATCATAGAACTTCAGTAAGCGTCCGAAGACTACCTTACCGAACACAAATCTTAGAACTTCAGTAAGCGTCCGAAGACTACCTTACCGAACACAAATCTTACCCAAATTCTCAAATGTCCAGATTCCAACTGCCAAGGTCTTGTAATCAAATCAGCCAAACGGCACTTTCCCAGCAACACAGACACTCGCAAACTCAGTCGGAGACCGGCGCCACCTGGAAGGTCAGATCGGAAGGAAAGGAAGAAACACCGTGGGAGCCAAGACTCGGGTCACTCAGTGGCAGCGCGCGTCCATGGCGAGTTTCCAAGCCTTCGTCACGACCTCTCCTTCGGGCATCCGAGTCGCCGATGAGTCCCTTCGTGGTCGCCAATTTGAAGTAATCAGGGTTCCCAAGGCCTACATGCTCCGAAGATAACCCACTTACACTCAAGAACTGTTGGCACGGAAACTGTAAAAGGCAAAGAACAAGTTTATTAAGACCCCATGGGGTGGTGGTACACTCAAACAGCACCCTTCGGTAATGCAAGAGGTATCACACCGAACATCGGTGTGACCCCGATTTATATACAGTTTTTGGGACAATAAAAGATAGGCGGCACAAGTTAGAACACATTTTAGGGACATATATGGTCATGTTTTGGAATACAGCCAGCTCATTGGAGGGGGTACAACTCCGCTGGTCAGTTTGGCGCACATTCCTAAAGGCTCACTGGTCAGTTGGGACTGCGCATGTGCACGCTTGACCAGTACTAAAAATAGCCTGTTGCTGGGCAGACTGAAGTGGTCAGTGAAACGGACAATGGACTAAAGGGCACGCCGGCCACGAGGCCGCTTATGGTCTAAGATGGCTGCCGCAACATTCAAAATGGCGTTTTCATATATAGCCAATTTAAGGAGGACAACGTGTAGGTTCAGCTAATCGCTAACGCGGCCATGCCAATTACGACAATGCCCCCGTAGACTGCCTCCTGGGGAACGACCTCGAGAACTCCCCCAGGACGGCCGTTGAACGAAGAGAGCACCTGGGGATGCTTGGCCTCCCTGAATGGGTCTGTGCGACGACCCAATCCATGGCCGCCCGCGCCATCCCCTCCACTGAAGAACCCGAGTGGCCCGAACATCCACCGCCCGTCAGCACTAAAGACACCACCCCGAGCCCGGTCCACCGGGGCCCAACGACGAAGCATCCGATCCCCTCCGCGACCTCCCGGAGCTGGCCCAGTGGCACCAGGAAGGTGGCCCCACTCAAGAACAGTTCCGCCAAGAACAAAAAACATGTCCCTCCCTCGAGGGGCTCCGACAGCAAGCCGCAGCCCAGAGCACAGGGGATGCCTCGGGGGCTCACTGGGTCTATTGGGACAATGAGCTCCTCTACAGTGAGCAGAAGATTGCCGAGCTAGGAGCCAGCCGGGTGCTGGTAGTCCCCCTCCGATTTAGAGACGTCCTCCGGAACCTGGCTCACGATGTCCCTCTCGCCGAACACCTGGGGCAGGACAAAACTTACAGCCGCCTGGTGACCCATTTCTACTGGCCCAAGATGAGGAACAATGTGATCAACCACTGCTGAGCCTGCCCCACCTGCCAGGCCAGGGGGAAGAGCGGCAGAAAACTAAAGGTCCCCCTGCAACCCTTTCCAATCGTCAACACTCCCTTTGAGCGCGTAGGGATTGACATTTTGGGGCCCCTGGAACCCCGGACCTCGCAAGGTCACCGGTTCATACTCGTCCTGGTGGACCATGCCACCCGCAATCCCGAAGCCATACCTCTCCGGACCGTGACAGCGCCCGTGGTGGGCCGAGCCCTGATGGGGATCTTCTCGTGGGTGAGCTTCCCCCGAGAAGTTGTCAGTGATCGGGGCACGAACTTCATCTCCCGATACATGAAGTCCCTATGGCAGCAGTGCGGGGTCACCTACAAATTTACGACCCCCTACCACCCGCAAGGGAACGGACTAGTGGAACGCTTCAATCGCACCCTCAAGGGTATGATCATGGGCCTGGAGGAGCCCTTAGGACGCCAATGGGACGTTTTGCTGCCCTGCCTCCTATTTGCCTACCGGGAGGTCCCACAGACGTCCCTGGGATTCAGCCCCTTCGAACTATTGTATGGGCTCCCCGTCCGCGGTCCCCTGAGTCTGGTCAAAGAAGCATGGGAAGTGGCCACCCAGAATGCTCCTATTGATGTGTACCGGTATCTCCTGACCCTCCGGAACCAGACATCAGTTCAGGGAACTTGTCAAGGCCAACCTCGAAGCCAGCCAAGAAGACATGAAGAGGTGGTACGATCAAAACGCCTCGTCCATCGAGTTTGAGCCGGGACAACAGGTCTGGGTCATGTCCCCGGTCGAACCAGGCGCCCTCCAGGACAAGTGGACAGGGCCCTTCAAAGTGGTGGAGCGCAAGGGGCCTGTCACCTACCTGGTGGACATGGAGTCCCCCAGGAACCCCCTCCGGGTCCTCCATGCCAACCGTCTCAAGCCTCACTTTGTGCGAACAGAACTTAGCCTCCTGATGGCTACCGACAGCGGGGCTGAAGAAGACTCCGAGCCACTACCCGACCTCCTGAAGACACTCGAAAAGACGGCTCCGTGGAAGGCGTCAACCTCTCTTCCACCCTGACCCCAACACAACGCCAAAGCTGCCAAAACCTATTACAACAATTTGCCGATCTGTTCTCTCTTACCCCCGGGGTCACCCCATGGTGCCTCCACGATGTCGACACCGGGGATAGCCCACCTCTACGACACCGGGCCTACCGCGTTCCGGATCGGGTACGCGCCTGCATCCAGTCGGAAGTCTCCAAGATGCTGGTTCTAGGCGTGATCGAGCCCTCCGACAGCTCATGGGCCAGCCCGGTCATGCTGGTCCCCAAGGCCGCCGCCCCTGGGGTCGCACCCGAACTCAGATTTTGTGTGGAATATCGGGGATTGAACGCCGTCACCCGAACCGACGCTCACCCCATCCCTCGGGCTGATGAACTGATCGACCGCCTGGGGGCCGCCCGCTACCTAAGCACCTTCGACCTAACTGCGGGCTACTGGCAGATCGGCCTCACCCGGGGCACCCAGGAGCGATCCGCCTTCTCCACCCTGGATGGCCACTACCACTTCAAGGTGATGCCCTTCGGGATGAAAAACACCCCCGCCACGTTACAGAGACTAGTGAATAAGGTGCTGGCGGGGCTCGAGGAGTTCAGCGCTGCCTACCTAGACGATATTGCGGTGTACAGTCTCCACTGGGCCGACCACCTCCAACACCTCCATGAGGTCTTGGCCTCCCTCCGACGGGCAGGACTAACAATAAAAGCCAGCAAGTGCCAAATCGGCCAAGGGTCCGTGACCTACCTGGGGCACCAGGTGGGAAGTGGCCAGGTGGCCCCCCTCCAACCCAAGATCGCCGCCATCCAGGCCTGGGAACCCCCGGTCACCCAAACAGAGGTCTGAGCATTCCTGGGGCTCACAGGATATTACCGGCGCTTTGTGAAAGACTATGGCAGCATTGTGGGCCCCGTCACAGAACTATCGTCAAAGAAACACCCACCGAAGGTACACTGGACACCCGAGTGTCAGGCCGCCTTTGAGACCCTCAAGACAGCAATGTGCACCGCCCCCGTGCTCCAAGCCCCCGACTACAGCTGGGAATTCATAGTACAGACCGATGCCTCCGATCACGGCGTCAGGGCAGTCCTCTCCCAAATTACCGCAGAGGGACTTGACCAGCCAGTAGCCTTCATTAGCCGACGTCTGCTGGCCCGAGAACAGCGCTGGAGCACCATTGAGCGGGAGGCCTTCGCCGTGGTGTGGGCCCTCAAAAAGCTCCGACCCTATCTCTTCGGCACCCACTTCCGGGTCCAAACCGACCACCGATCTCTGCAATGGCTGATGCAGATGCGTGGGGAGAATCCGAAACTGTTGCGCTGGTCCATCTCCCTGCAAGGGATGGATTTCGCCGTGGAGCATCGCCCAGGCAACGACCACGCCAACGCAGATGGCCTGTCCCGCTTCTTCCGCCTCGGCGAGGAGAATACCCAAGAAGATGGGTGACTCTCCCTGCCTTCAGCTGGGGGGGACGCGTGTTGGACAGGGCCTCATGGCGTAGTCCCCCTCCTTCTGCATGGAGGGTCCCGGACTACCTCGACCCCTGTTCTACGACCAAGAGCGGCACCATCCACCCTCCACAAGTGCCGCCCCTTCGGGCCGCCCCCAGCTCTCCCCCGACGGAACTCGTCCCCATCTCTTCAACTCCCCCGGCTGGCCTGGACCCTTTCCCGGACCATCGTCTCCGGCCCAGCCGCCATCTTGGACCCTCCACGACCAGGCCTCATGGCCTCGGCCCGACCCCATCCGTAGGCCCAGCAACGTCCCGACATCGAGGCACCACAACCCGACCAGGGGGTAAAGAGACCACTTGGCGAGTCAATGGGAGAAGGAGTTTCGATGGTCCCCCATCCTCCTAGTTTCGATCGCCGACAGCCCCCCTGGGCGCTGGCTCCACCCCCCTGCTGGGTGTCTAGACTCACTCATCCCAGACCCCCCGACCTCCCAGTGCGAGGGACCGGACATCAAAGGGCACCAGACCTATAACTGGGGCAGCTCCGGAGCAGGAAGGCAGTTGTATCCTGGAGTCGAGAGACACTGAGACAAACTCATCCTTGGAGGCCTGCTGGCGCTGCCGCGGCTCCTCTTCGTGAACCATCCTTGAAGGCCTGCTGGCGCTGCCACGGCTCATCTTCGTGAACCATCCTTGGAGTCCTGCTGGCGCTGCCGCGGCTCATCTTCATGAACCATCCTTAAAGGCCTGCTGGCGCTGCCGCGGCTCATCTTCGTGAACCATCCTTGGAGTCCTGCTGGCGCTGCCCCGGCTCATCTTCGTGAACCATCCTTGATGGCCTGCTGGCGCTGCCGCGGCTCATCTTCGTGAACCATCTTGGAGTCCTGCTGGCACCGCCGTGGCCCATACCAAAGAACCCTCCAGCTCGAGGATTGAGAGCTGTACGCCAGAGATCCCCGTACCAGACCGGTACCAAGACTGTCCCGCTACCCTCTTCCCACAGAGACTAAGTTTGAAGGGATCCCAGCATCCCGTTCCTTCTGTATCGTTAAGATAACCTGCCTAAGAATACCGATAAAAGTGTTGAGAACCTATCTTTGTGTGGTGTCTGTCTGTAGGGGGGTGGTTGCTCGTCCGTACGATCTGAGGAGAGGGCCCTCGCCAGGAGGCCTCTCCCCCTAACTCGGCCAACCCTCAGGTTTCCCGTCTAACACTATCCATCCCTTGCCTCTACCCGAGGTCTCCCTTCATCTCACACCCCAGCCTCCACCCATCACTTGACTCTCCTCTGAGGTCTCCCTTCCTCTCACTCCCCAGCCTCTACCCATCCCTTGACTCTCCCTGAGGTCTCCCTTCATCTGACTCCCAGCCTCTACCCATTTCTTCACTCTCCCCGAGGTCTCCCTTCATCTCGTTCCCCAACCTCTCCATTAAGGACTCCCTTCCTCTTACTGCCCAGCCTCCACCCGTCCCTTGACTCTCCTAGAGGTCTCCCTTCATCGGACCCCAACCTTTACCCATCCCTTGACTCTCCCAGAGGTCTCCCTTCATCAGACTCCCCAGCCTCTACCCATCCCTTGACTCTCCCGGAGGTCTCCCTTCATCTCACTCCTCAGCCTCTACCCATCCCTTGACTCTCCCGATATCTCCCTTCATCTCATTCCCCAGTCTCTACCCATCCCATGACTCACCTCTCAGGTCTCCCTTCATCGGACTCCCCAGCCTCTACCCATCTGTTGGACCGGCCTCGTGGCATGGCCCGACCCATCCCCGCATGGCGGGTCCCGGACTACTGTTACCCCTGTTCCCCGGACAAGAGCCACACGTGCAGCCCTCCGGGTCACCCCCAGCTCTCTTCCCCGACGGAACCCAGGCTCGCAGCCGCAACCTTCTCGGCTAACCCGGGCCCTTTCCCGAACCACCGTTCCCCGGCCCAGCCGCCATTTTTGACCCTCCACGACCAGGCCTCGTGGCCTCGGGTCGACCTCCGCCTCAGGCCCAGGCAAGCCCCGACATCGAGGCACCACCATCCACCCAGGGGGTAAAGAGACCACTTGGTGAGTCAATGGGAGAAGGAACGTCGATGGCTCCCCTCCGCCTGGTTTCGATCGCCCCCAGCCTCCCTGGGCGCTGGCTCCACCCCCCTGCTGGGTGTCTGGACTCCCTCATCCCTGACCCTCCGACCTCCAAGTGCGAGGGTCCGGACATCAAAGGGCGCCAGACCTATAACTGGGGTAGCTCCAGAGCAGGAAGGCAGTTGTATCCTGGAGTCGAGAGACAGCTAGACGAACTCATCCTTGGAGGCCTGCTGGCGCGGCCGCGGCTCCGCTTCGTGAACCATCCTTGAAGGCCTGCTGGCGCTGCCGCGGCTCCTCTTCGTGAACCATCCTTGAAGGCCTGCTGGCGCTGCCGTGGCTCATCCTCGTGAACCATCTTGAAGGCCTGCTGGCGCTGCCGCGGCCCCTCTTCGTGAACCATCTTGAAGGCCTGCTGGCGCTGCCGCGGCCCCTACTTGAGAACCATCCAGCTCGAGGATTGAGAGCTATACGCCGGATACCCCTGTACCGGACCGGTACCGAGACTGTCCCGCTACCCTCTTTCCCACAGAGACTAGAATTGAAAGGATCACCGTTTCCTGGTCCTGCTGTATCGTCAAGTTTAACCTGCTTAAGAATACCGATAAAAGTGTGCAGAACCTATCTTTGTGTGGCGTCCATCTGTGGGGGGGTAGTTGCTCGTCCGAACGATCTAAGGAGAAGGCCCTCGCCAGGAGGCCTCTACCCCTTGCTCGGCCAACCCTCAGGGTCCCCGTCTAACACCATCCCTTGAATCTCCTCTGAGGTCTCCCTTCATCTCATTCTCCAACCTCTACCCATCCCATGAGTCTCCCCGAGGTCTCCCTTCATCTCACTTCTCAGCCTCTACCCATCCCTTGACTCTCCCCGATATTTCCTTTCAACTCATTCCCCAGTCTCTACCCATCCCTTGACCCTCCTCTGAGGGCTCCCTTCTTCTCACTCCCCGGCCTCTACCCATCCCATGACTCTCCTCTGAGGTCTCCTTCATCGGACTCCACAGCCTCTACCCATCCCTTGACTCTCCTCTGAGGTCTCCCTTCATCTCACTCCCCAGCCTCTACCCATCACCTGACTCTCAACGACATCTCCCTTCATCTCACTCCCCAGCCTCTACCCATCCCATGACTCTCCCCGACGTCTCCCTTCATCTCACTCTCCAGCCTCTACCCATCCCATGACTCTCCCCGACGTCTCCCTTCATCTTACTCTCCAGCCTCTACCCATCCCTTGACTCTCCCCGAGGTCTCCCTGCCTTTCACTCCCCAGCTTCTACCCATCCCTTGAGTCTCCCCAAGGTCTCCCATCATCGGACTCCCCAGCCTCTACTCGTCCATCGACTCTCCCAGAGGTCTCCCTTCCTCTCACTCTCCAACCTCTACCCATCCCTTGACTCTCCCTGAGGTCTCCCTTCCTCTCCCTCCCCAGCCTCTACCCACCCCTTGAATCTCCCAGAGGTCTCCCTTCATCTCACTCCCCAGCCTCTACCCCTCCCTTGACTCTACCCGAGGTCTTTCTTCATCAGACCCCCCAGCCTTCACCTTCCCCATGACTCTCCCCGACGTCTCCCTTCATCTCACTCCCCAGCCTCTACCCATCCCTTGACTCTCCCTGAGGTTTTCCCTTCATCGGACTCACCAGCCTCTACTCATCCCTTGACTCTCCCCTTAGGTCTTCATTCCTCTCACTCCTCAGCATCCACCCATCCCTTGACTCTCCCCGAGGTCTCCTTTCCTCTCACTCCTCAGCCTCTACCCATCCATTGAGTCTCCCGAGGTCTCCCTTAACCTCACTCCCCAGCCTCTACCCATCCCTTGACTTTCCCCGAGGTCTCCCTTCATCAGACTCCTCAGCCTCTACCCATCCCTTGACTCTCCCAGAGGTCTCCCTTCCTCTCACTCCTCAGCGTCTACTCGTCCCTCGACTCTCCCAGAGGTCTCCCTTCATCGGACTCCCCAGCCTCTCCATTGAGTTTCCCCGAGGCCTCCCTTCGCCTCACTCCCCAGCCTCTACCCATCCCTTGACTCTCCCCGAGGTCTCCCTTCACCTCACTCCTCAGCCTCTTCCCATCCATTGAGTCTCCCAGAGGCCTCCCTTCTCCCCACTCCCCAGCCTCTCCATTGAGTTCTGTTATGTTATGTTATGTTATGTTACAGCGTTCTTGTATAGCGCACGGCTACTCGAAAAGAGTGTCCCGGCGCTTTCCACCTGCATCTCAGAATAAAAATAACACAACACAGCAAAAGAATGAGAGAAAGAACTGAAACTGAAACAATAAGAACAGCCTAAAGATTAAAAAGCCAGGTCTTCAGGCTCTTCTTGAACTTGAACAAATTGGCAGTGCTGCGCAGCGAAAGAGGAAGCGAGTTCCACAGCTGTGGGGCTTTGCAGCTGAAAGAGCGCCCTCCCGTGCGGGCCTTCCTCACCCGAGGGACCACCGCTTTGTAAAGGGATTCCGAGCGCAAGGAGCGGACTGGTTGATAGAAGGCTAGTCTCCGCCGCAGGTATCCAGCCCCTGATCCAAACAGGGCTTTGTGCATCAGAGTCAGGGATTTAAACTGGATCCGCTTCCGGACAGGCAGCCAATGTAGCGCCTGTAGCAGCCTGGAAGCTCGGGCCCGTCTACGCAGGCCAAAGATAGCCCGGGCGGCAGAGTTCTGTACCACCTGTAGGCGCTGAACTAGGTAATCAGGGAGGCCAAGGAAGAGGGCATTAGCATAATCAAGCCTAGAACCGACGAGAGCCTGCACAGTAATACGCCTGTGCTCCTCAGACAGCAGGGGCAGGAATTTACGGAGCATTTTCAAAATTCCATAACAGGTACCAGCCAGACCCAGAATATGTGTTCGCAGCGATAGCTGGTTGTCCAGCTTGACACCCAGGTTTTTAGCCACCAAGGAAGACTGTGCAGGAGGGCTCATGTCGGACGGCCACCAGTGCTGCCACTCCGGATCGACACCGCAACCGAAGAATAGAGCCTCGGACTTGCTCGAGTTGGCCCTTAGACTGTTCCGTTGGAACCAGTCAAAGACCAATGTAAGACAGTCCCGAATTCTCCCTCCATCAAACTCCTGGTCTTTCCCGCATGTGAAGAGGAGTTGCGTGTCGTCGGCGTAAGAGACGATCTGGGCCCCATATGCTTCCACCAAGGCCGCCAAAGGGGACATAAAGATGTTAAACAACGTGGGGCTCACCACAGATCCCTGTGGAACCCCAACTCCCAATGGCGGCATCTCAGCAGAGCTCTGGGAAACCCAGACCGTCTGGCGGCGGCCTTCAAGGAAGGATGTAAACCACCTGAGCGCCGTCCCCCTAAGGCCGATGTCATAAAGCCTCGCTAAGAGCGCCCTATGGGGGACGGTGTCGAAGGCCGCCGATAGATCTAACATGACCAGCATGGCGCTCCCGCCGACATCAAGAGTCTCCCTGATGATCTCAGTGACCTCTAGCAATGCCGTTTCCGTACTGAAATTAGGACGGAAACCGGATTGAGATGGGTGGAGCAGATTGTTAGCTTCCAGAAAGCGCGACAGGACACCGTGGACGTGTTTTTCCGTGATCTTCGTGAGGGCCGGAAGAAGTGAAATTGGCCTATAATTGGCCAGAACCTCGACGTCGAGACCCGGTTTCTTTAGGAGGGGGATCACCATCGCTCTTTTCCAAGAGCTAGGGACCCTCCCCTCCCTCAGCGAGGCGTTGAGGATGGGATTAACCAGCGGATTCACCACCTCCGCCATCCCAGCCAAAAATTTGGCGGGGCAGGGGTCAAGTGGCGAGCCAGATTTCAAATTGGCCAACAGCTGCCTGGACACATCGCTGGAAACAGCAGGAAAATCAGACAGCACCGCCGTCGGTGTGTGCGGAAGTCCGCACCCAGCCCCGGTGACGCCGCTTCCATCCTCCGGTCCTTCCACAAAGGAGGCCTGAATCGCCTTGATCTTATTAGTAAAGAAGCCGGCAAGATCACCTGCCCACGTATCTGAAGAAACTAGAGGGAGCGATTGGGAACTAGGGGTCGTGAACTCCTTCACAATGGTGAAGATCTCCTTACAGGAGTTCGCCCTTCATCAGACTCCCCTTTTCTCTGCCATCTCCCTCTCACTCGCCAGCCTCTACCCATCCCTTGACTCTCCCCGAGGTCTCCCTGCCTTTCACTCCCCAGCTTTTACCCATCCCTTGAGTCTCCCCGAGGTCTCCCTTCATCGGACTCCCCAGCCTCTACTCGTCCATCGACTCTCCCAGAGGTCTCCCTTCCTCTCACTCTCCAAACTCTACCCATCCCTTGACTCTCCCCGAGGTCTCCCTTCCTCTCCCTCCCCAGCCTCTACCCACCCCTTGAATCTCCCAGAGGTCTCCCTTCATCTCACTCCCCAGCCTCTACCCCTCCCTTGACTTTACCTGAGGTCTCTCTTCATCGGACCCCCAGCCTCTACCTTCCCCATGACTCTCCCCGAGGTCTCCCTTCATCTCACTCCCCAGCCTCTACCCATCCCTTGACTCTCCCTGAGGTTTCCCTTCATCGGACTCACCAGCCTCTACTCATCCCTTGACTCTCCCCCCAGGTCTCCATTCCTCTCACTCCTCAGCCTCTACCCATCCCTTGACTCTCCCTGAGGTCTCCCTTCATCTCACTCCCCAGCCTCTACCCATCCCTTGACTCTCCCTGAGGTTTCCCTTCATCGGACTCACCAGCCTCTACTCATCCCTTAACTCTCTCCCCAGGTCTCCATTCCTCTCACTCCTCAGCCTCTACCCATCCATTGAGTCTCCCCGAGGTCTCCCTTCACCTCACTACCCAGCCTCTACCCATCCCTTGACTCTCCCAGAGGTCTCCCTTCCTCTCACTCCGCAGCCTCTCCTCGTCCCTCGACTCTCCCAGAGGTCTCCCTTCCTCTCACTCCCCAGCCTCTACTTCTCCCTTGACTCTCCCCGAGGTCTCCCTTCATCAGACTCCCCAGCCTCTACCCATCCCTTGACTCTCCCCGAGGTCTTCCTTCCTCTCACTCCCCAGCCTCTACTTCTCCCTTGACTCTCCTCCGAGGTCTCCCTTCCTCTCACTCCGCAGCCTCTACCCATCCCTTGACTCTCCCCGAGGTCTCCCTTCATCAGACTCCCCAGCCTCTACTCGTCCCTCGACTCTCCCAGAGGTCTCCCTTCATCGGACTCCCCAGACTCTCCATTGAGTCTCCCCGAGGCCTCCCTTCGCGTCACTCCCCAGCCTCTACCCATCCCTTGACTCTCCTCTGAGGTCTCCCTTCCTCTCACTCCTCAGCCTCTACCCATCCCATGACTCTCCCAGAGGTCTCCCTTCACCTCACTCCTCAGCCTCTTCCCATCCATTGAGTCTCCCCGAGGCCTCCCTTCTCCCCACTCCCCAGCCTCTTCATTGAGTTCTCCCTTCATCAGACTCCTCTTCAGGCGCGGTTCGTTCATTGGGGCGTGGGGGCGTAGCCCCCCCTGCCCAACGCCGCCCGCAGCTCCCTCATGACAATCATGTCAATGAATCAACATGACGTCAGACCGCCGGGCGGGCGTCATGTTGATTCATTGAGATCTTACAGGCGGCAACACAAGTACGCATGCGTGGGGACGGAGGGTGACATTTTTACCCGTGCCCACGCATGCGCACTTGTGTTTTTGCGGCGTTGCACACGCGCATCAGAAGCCCTAATGGGCGTGCTGCGGACAAGAGTGTACCTGTGCCCCTGGCGCCAGGATTGGCCAGGGGCGCTGTGAGCCTGTGACGTGTGGGGAGCAGAGCCCAGAGGTGGCGCGGACCGGGACCGGCAGCAAGGTAAGAGTGTGTGTTTTTAGCGCATTACTCCAGTCGTCTCGTCTCTTGTCTACCACGTCCCATATTTGTTACCCTCTCAGTTCAACACATCTCCCTTATTTCTTAGCTTTTTTCTCACTCATCTTTATTATTCTGTTGTTAAAGCTCCGTGCCGCTCTTCCCCTCTGCCACCTGTCTCCCCCCGCCCCGTTACTGCTCCACGCCGCTCTGAACCTGCTTGCTACTCTCTCTCTGACTATGCCTCAGCTTCTTCCTGACACTCTTTCCGTCTCAATCTCTCTTTTTCTTTAAAATTTCAAAATGTTAACAAACTGTAGAGGCGGAATAGCATGATATATGCATTTATTATTGCATGCATGTTCGTGTATGTTTGTATGTGAATTTGTATAGTACATACCTAGGGCTTACAGGATGGCAAATACATGGGCGGTAGAAGGTTTCCAGCATAAAAAGGTAGGGGTGATGTAATATGTAAACTGGCACATCCTTCAACATCGATCCTAAAGGCTTGTTAGAGTCCATAATTTATTTTTATATGGTCATAAAAATACATGAATGATGGATGGATGCAGGGTGGGTGCATTAATGATTGTTCGGTGGATGGGTGCATGGATGGATGCATGCATGATGGGTGGGTGGATGGGTGGATGCATGAATGAATGATGTATGGATGCAGGATGGATGGATCGATGGGTGGATGCATGAATGATGTATAGATGGATGCATGCATGATGGATGGATGCATGATGGATGGATGGATGCATGAATGATGTATGGATGGATGCATGGATGCATGCATGATGGGTGGATGCATGATGGATGGATGGGTGGATGGATGAATGGGTGGGTGCATGAATGAATGATATGTGGATGCAGGATTGGTGGGTGGATGGGTGAATGCATGAATGATGTATGGATGGATGCATGCATGATGGGTGGATGCATGATGGATGGATGGATGGGTGGATGCATGAATGAATGATGTATGGATGCATGGTGGGTGGGTGGATGGATGGGTGGATGCATGAATGATGTATGGATGGATGCAAGGTGGTTCGGGCTCGCTCAATCGCTGCGGTGCAATATGCAAATTAGTTTACGCCACACCACTTTCAAATGTCACCAGCCGCCCCTGCTCCCCTTTTCTCTGCCATCTCCTGGTTTCAGTCTTTCCCTTCTGATCTCCCTAGAGTGGCTCAGCTCGTTACGAGACCTCTCCATTACAGTTCACGTCTTGCGACCGTCACTTAGACTTCGCCTCATAGCTGTGGAAACCTGCACTACTGTCTGGAGGAGAGAGCGGACACTTCCGGTGAGAGAGGCCTTCAGGCCTGCAGCCTCCGCATGGAGAGTCCAGCCCACGCCAACTGAGGGAGGGATGGTAGGGAGGGGTGGGGGGCTATCAGCCCAACATTCATTGCGCACCTGGTGCAAGACAATGCGCCTAATGTCGAAAATATTTATTTTAAACTAAGAATACGAAAACTCCACATTATACATAAACATTTATATAAACGGTCCACTCCTTCCCAGTAGCAGAGTCCTGTGGTGTGGATGGAACACCTGTGACGTGCCAGGCCCTCCCCTGTAATGTCACGAGGCCCAGCCTAGCACCAGAAGGGGAATCCTGTGAATGGAACAGCTGTGACGTGCCAGGCCCTCCCCTGTGATGTCACGAGGTCCAGGCCAGCACCAGCAGGGGAATCCTGTGGATGGAACACCTGTGACGTGCCAGGCCCTCCACTGTGATGACTCAAGGTCGAGGCTAAGTGCAGAGGGGAGGCCTCCGCCGCAGCTGAGACAAGGAGAGGACACTGAGAGGGGGGAGAATGTCGGGCAGGATTAGATCGTCTTTGAGGCTCATCGCAGGATAATTTCGTGATTAAATTGTTTTTTTTTTTTTTAAAAAGGTAATTGAATTAAAGCCGTGTCTCGGCTGCTCCACCTCTTACACCGCATGCAGCACTTGTCATCGCCCATAAACCGGTGATGCATGATGACAGGTTGAAGGTCTCTATTGTGACGTGTCCGTGGTATACAAGGCTGGTTACCAAGCAGCCGCTGCATTGCACTCATGAGCACCTGACGGAGCGGACCACAGCCGGCGGCCGGAGCCGAGGCCCCGAGAGGACGTGGGGGCCGGTGCCTCACAGGCTCCAAAAGAACTGGGCGGGGCTGGGTGAAAGGGACAAGGTGAGTATAGAAACCAGATGAAAACGAACTTGAAACTGAACTGAAACCAAACTTTAAACTGACTTGATACTGACTTGATACTGGCTTGATACTGACTTGATACTGACTTGATACTGGCTTGATACTGACTTGATACTGACTTGATACTGGCTTGAAACTTCCCTTCCCTTTTCCTTTCTCTTCCCGTTTTTCCCTCTCTACCTTACATTCCTATCTCTCCTCTTATATCCCCTTCTCCCCCTTTCTTTTAAGTTCCCTTTTCTCCATCAATATTTAATCCTCTCCCCTTCTGTCACTCCCCTCCCCTTCCCATTCAATCCATTCCGGTCCTATCCTGCACTCTCTTATCTCCTTTTCCATCTCCACCCCTTCCCTTCTCTTCCCCTCCATTCCCATTCACAGCCTCTTTCCCTTCCAATCTGTTCCCATCGCCTCTGCTCCTTTTGTACTCTCCTTCCACTTACCCATCCTTTCTTCCTTATTCTTCCTTCCTTCACCTCCCTTCCTCTTCACCATTCTCTCCCCTTTCCCCTCACCCATCCCTTCTTCCATACCCTAACCTTCCCCTCACTCCCCTTCCCCTCACCTCCATCTCTCTCGTGTGCCCTCTCCCCTCCCTTCCTTTCCCTGCCTTTCCCTGCCTTTCTCCTCCTTTTTCTTCTTCACCTTCTTCCCCTCATTCTTCCTTTCCTTTCCTTTCCTTTCCATTCCTTTCTCCCACCCTTCCCTAACCCATCCCTTCTTTCCCTTTACCCCACCCTCCCACTACCCCTCTCCCTCCTTGTTCCCCTCCCCTCCCCCTTTATTTCTATTACTTTCTTCTTTACCTCTTTAATTGTCTTCCCTTCTGTCACTCCCTCATCCCTTCCATCCATTCACCGCCTCACCTCCCATCCCATTCGGTTACCCGATACACACAACCCCCCCCCCCCACACACAACCCCACACAAACACCCACACACATACAACCCCACACAAACACACATACAACCCCACACACACACAACCTCCCACATACAATCCCCCCACACACAACCCCCCACCCCCCCCACACACAACACACACAACCCCACACACACACACAACCCCACACACACAAACCCCACACCCACAACCCCACCCCACACACCCACACACACAACCCCCCACACACACAACCCCACACACACATACAACCCCAAACAATCAACCCCCCCACACACACAACCTCCCACACACACAACCCCAGAAACTCACACCTACACACACAACTTCATAACCACACACACAACCCCCCCACACACAACACCTAACACACACAACCAGCCCATACACAACCCCACAAACACACAACCCTCCAACACACAACCCCCCCACACACACAACCACACACACATAACCCCACACAACCACACAACACACAACCTCACAACCCTACAACCACACACACACAACCACACAACCACACACATGCCCACATGCACACAACTCTACACACACACAACCCCACACACCACACAACCCCCTACACTCACACACACAACACCAACACACACACCACTCACACCCAACCCCCTACACACACACAGCCCACACACAACCCCCCACACACAACCCCCCAAACACACACAACCCCCCAAACACACACAACCCCCCACACACAAACCCTCACATGCACAACCTCCCCCCACACACACAACCTCCCCCCACACACACAACCCCCCCACACACAACCCCCCACACACAACACCCCCACACACAAACCCACACACAACCCCAAACTCACACACAACCCTCAAAACACACACAACCCCCCACACACATCTCCCCCACACACTACCCCCCCACACACAACCCCCCACACACACATCCCCCACACACACAACCCCCACACACACCACCCCCCACACAACCCCACACACAACCCCACACACAACCCCACACACACACAACCCCCCCCACTCATACATACAACCCCCCACACACACAATCCCACACACAACCCCACACACAGCATCCTACACACACAACCCCACACACTCACACATCCACAAACACTCACACACACAACCCAACACACAACCTAACACACAACCACACACAACCACACATACAACGCCCCCACACACACAACCCCCCACACACCCCAACACACAGACCCACACACTCACACAACCCCACTCACTCACACACACAACACCCTCCACACACAACCATCCCACACACACAACCCCATACACACACACAACCCCCCACACACACAACCCCCCACACACAGCCCAACACACACAACCCCACACACACCCACACACAACCCCACACACAACCCACCACACACAACCACACACACAACCACACAATCCCACACACAACCACACACACAACCAACCACACAACCCCCTCACACACAACCCCCTCACACACAACCCCACACATAAACAACCCCACACACAAACAACCCCATACACACAACCTCCCACTCACCCCCCCACTCACACAACCTCCCCACACAACCACCCCCACACACAAGCCCCCCCACACATAACCCCACACACACAACCCCCCACATACAACCCCACAAACTCACACCTACACACACAACTTCATAACCACACACACACAACCCCCCCACACACAACGCCCAACACACACAACCACCCCACACACAACCCCACAAACACACAACCCTCCTACACACACAACCCCCCCACACACATCCACACAACCACACACACATAACCCCACAAAACCACACAACACAAAACCACACAACCCTACAACCACACACAAACACACACAAACACACAACCACACAACCACACACACGCCCACATACACACAACCACCCACACACACAACCTCCCCCCACACACACAACCCCCCCACACACAACCCCCCACACACAACACCCCCACACATAACCCCATACTCACACACAACCCTCAAAACACACACAACCCCCCACACACATCTCCCCACACACACAACCGCACACACACAACCCCCCCACACACAACACCCCCCACACACACAACCCCCCAAACAACCCCACACACAACCCCACACACACAGCCCCCACACACTCACACATACAACCCCCCACACACACAATCCCACACACAACCCCACACACAGCACCCCACACACATAACCCCACACACTCACACATACCCCCACACTCACACACACAACCCCCCACACAACAACACAACCCCACACACAACCTAACACACAACCACATACACAACCACACATACAATGCCCCCACACACACAACCCCCGCACACCCCAACACACAAACCCACACACTCACACAACCCCAGGCACTCACACACACAACACCCCCCACACACATCCCAACACACATAACCCCACACACACCCACACACACAACCACACACACAACCCCACACACACAACCCACCACACACAACCCCACACACAACCACACAACCCCACACACAACCACACACACAACCAACCTCACAACCCCCTCACACACAACCCCACACACAAACAACCCAATACACCCAACCTCCCACTCACACCCCCGACAGACACAACCCCCACACAACTGATCCCCACACACAAGCCCCCCACACACACAACCCCCACACACAACCCAACAAACTCACACACACAACTTCATAACCACCCACACACAACCACCCCACACACAACCCCACAAACACACAACCCTCCCACACACAACCCTCCCCACACACACAACCACACACACATAACCCCACACAACCACACAACACACAACCACACAACTCTACAACCACACACAAACACACACAAACACACAACCACACAACCACACACATGCCCACATACACACAACCCTACAGACACACAACCCCACACACCACACAACCCCACACACACACAACACCCACAGACACCACTCACACAACCCCCTACACACACAACCCCACACACAACCCCCTCACACACAACCCCCCAAACACACACAACCTCCCCACATACACACAATGCCCCCACACATAACCTCCCACACACAACCCCCCACACACAACCCCCCCACAGACAACCCCACACACAACCCCACACCCACAAACAACCCCACACTCACACACAACCCTCAAAACACACACAACCCCCCACACACATCTCCTCCTCACACAAACCCACACACACAACCCCCCACACACACAACACCCCCCACACACACAACCCCCAAAACACACAACCCCCACACATCCCCCCACACACACAACCCCACACACAACCCCCCACACACACAACCCCACACACAATCCCAAGCACACACACAACCCCACACACACAACCCCACACACAACCCTCCCACACACACAACCCTCCCACACACACAACCCCCCACACACCCACAACCCCCACACACAAATCCCCCACACTCACACGTACAAGCCCCCCACACACAATCCCACACACAACCCAACACACAGCACCCCACACATACAACCCCACACACTCTCACAACCCCACGCACTCACACACACAACCCCACACACACAACCACATAACCCCACACAGAACCTAACACACAACCACACACAGAACCCCACACATAACCCCCCCACACAACCCCCCACTCACCCCAACACACAAACCCACACACTCACACAACCCCACGCACTGACACACATACCCCACACACATAACCACCCCACACACAACCCCATACACACTCACAACCCCCCACACACACAACCCCCCACACACAGCCCAACACGCACAACCCCAAACACACCCACACACACAACCCCACACACACACAACCCACCACAGACAACCACACAACCACACACAACCAACCACACAACCCCCACACACAACCCCCCCACACACAACCCCCCCCCCCACACAACCCCCCCCCCCCACACAAACAACCCCACACACACACAACCCAACACACACAACCTCCCACTCACATCCCCCACACATACAACCCCACACACACACAAACCCCCACACACAACCACCCCACACACACAACCCCCCACACACAACCCCACACATACAACCCCACCCACAACACAACCCCACACACACAACCCAAACACACACAACCCCCGTACACACACAACCCTCCACATACACACACAACCCCACACTCACACACACAGTCCCATACACACATCCCCCACACACCCAAAACCCCTTCACACAACCACACAACCCCCCACACACCCCAACACACAAACCCACATACTCACACAACCCCACACACTCACACACACAACCCCCCCACACACAACCCAACACCCACAACCCTCCCACACACACAACAACACACTTAACTCCACACAACCACACACAAACACACAACACACAACCCTACAACCACACACAAACACACAACCACACACATGCCCACACACACACAACCCTACACACACACAACCCCACACACCACACAACCCCACACACCACACAACCCCACACAGACACAACACCCCCAAACACATACAACCCCTAAACACAAACCCCCCCCCACACAACCCCCCCACACCCCCCCCCCACACACACTCCCCACACACAAACCCCTACACACACACACACACAACCTCCGCCCACACACACTACACCCACACACAGAACCCCTCACACAAAAACTCCCCACACACACAACCCCTCCCACACACACAACCCCTCCCACACACACAACCCCACACCCACAACCCCACACACAACCCCACACACACATCACAACCCCACACACCACACACACAACCACACAACCCCACACAAAACCACACACACAACCAACCACACACAACCCCCAACACACACAACCCCATACACACAACCACACACACAACCCCACACACACAACCCCCCACTCACAATCCCCCCACACACAACAAATCCCCCAACCACACATACAACCCCACACACAAACCACACACACAACCCACACACACTACCCAACACATACAACCCCACCCACACACACAACCCCATACACCCACCCCCCACTCACAATCCCCCCACACACACAACCTCCCCCACATACAACCCCCATACACAAACTCCCCACACACAAGCCCCCCACACACAACTCCCCTACACACACAACCCCACACACAACCCAACACACACACAACCCCCCCGCACTCATACATACAACCCCCCACACACACAATCCCATACACAACCCCACACACAGCATCCCACACACACAACCCCACACACTCACACATCCCCCCACACAACCCCACACACACAACCACACAACCCCACACACAACCTAACACACAACCACACACACATCCACACATACAACGCCCCCACACACACAACCCCTGCACACCCCAACACACAAAACCACACACTCACACAACCCCACACACTCACACACACACCCCCCACACACAACCCCATACACACCCAACTCCATACACACACACACAACCCCCACACACACAACCCCCCACACACAGCCCAACACACACAACCCCACACACACCCACATACACAACCCCACAAACACAGCCACACACACAACCCCACGCACACAACCCACCACACACAACCACACACACAACCACACAACCCCACACACAACCCCACACACAACCAACTTCACAACCCCCTCACACACAACTCCCTCACACACAACGCCACACACAAACAACCCCATACACACAACCTCCCACTCACACCCCCCTCACACACACACAAACCCCACACATACAACCCCACTCACACACACAACCCCCACACACACAACCACCCCACACAAAAAAAAACCCCACACAGAGCCCTCCCACACACACAACCACACACACATAACCCCACGCAATCACACACAAACACACAACACACAACCCGCCTACAACCACACACAAACACAACCACACACATGCCCACACACAACCCTACACACACAACCCTAAACACACACAACCCCACCCACAAACACAACCCCACACACACAAAACTCCACAAACACAACTCCAAACACACACAACCCTCATACACGTACAACCCTCCACACACACACACACACACACACTCTCATAACCCCCCACACACACAACACAACCCCCTCACACAAACACAAACCCCTCCACATACAAGCCCCCACGCACACAACCCCCACACACCCAAAACCCCCCCACACAACCACACAACCCCACACACAACCACACACACACACACAACCCCCCACACACCCCAACACACAAACCCACATACTCACACAACCCCACACACTCACACACACAACCCCCCCACACACAACGCCATACACACAAAACCCCACACACAACCCCCACACACACAACCCCACACACACACAACCCAACACACACAACCCCCACACTTACAACCCCACACACAACCCCACAAACAAACACCCCCACACAACCACACACACAACCACACAACCCCACACACAACCACACACGCACACAACCAACCACAGACAACCACACAACCCCCCACACACAACCCCCCCACACAACCCCATACACACACAACCTCACACACCACACAAGCCCACTCGCACAACCCCACACAAACACAACCCCCCACACATAACCCTCAACACACACACACACACACACTCTCATAACCCCCCACACACAACCCCATACACCCCCACCCCCTACTCACAATCCCCCCACACACACAACCTCCCCCCACATACAGCCCCCATACACAAACTCCCCACACACAAGCCCCCCACACACAACTCCCCCACACACACAACCCCACACACAACCCAACACACACACAACCCCCCCACACTCATACATACAACCCCCCACACAATCCAACACACAACCCCACACACAGCATCCCACACACACAACCACACAACCCCACACACAACCTAACACACAACCACACACACATCCACACATACAACGCCCCCACACACACAACCCCTGCACACCCCAACACACAAAACCACACACTCACACAACCCCACACACTCACACACACACACCCCACACACAACCCCATACACACCCAACTCCATACACACACACACAACCCTCCACACACACAACCCCCCACACACAGCCCAACACACACAACCCCACCCACACCCACATACACAACCCCACAAACACAACCACACACACAACCCCACACACACAACCCACCACACACAACCACACACACAGCCACACAACCCCACACACAACCCCACACACAACCAACCACACAACCCCCTCACACACAACCCCACACACAAACAACCCCATACACACAACCTCCCACTCACACCCCCCTCACACACACACAACCCCCCACACACAACCCCACACACACAACCCCACACACACCCACATACACAACCCCACAAACACAACCACACACACAACCCCACGCACACAACCCACCACACACAACCACACGCACAACCACACAACCCCACACACAACCCCACACACAACCAACCACACAAACCCCTCACACACAACCCCTCACACACAACCCCACACACAAACAACCCCATACACACAACCTCCCACTCACACCCCCCTCGCACACACACAAACCCCAGACATACAACCCCACTCACACACACAACCCCACAACCCCACACACACAACCCCCCCACACAACCACCCCACACACAAAACCCCCCACACAGAGCCCTCCCACACACACAACCACACACACATAACCCCACACAATCACACACAAACACACAACACACAACCCTACAACCACACACAAACACAACCACACACATGCCCACACACACACAACCCTACACACACAACCCTAAACACACACAACCCCACCCACAAACACAACCCCACACACACAAAACTCCACAAATACAAATACAAACACACACAACCCTCCTACATGTACAACCCTACACACACACACTCATAACCCCCACTCACACAACCCCCTCACACAAACACAAACCCCTCCACATACAAGCCCCCACACACACAACCCCCACACACCCAAAACCCCCACACACAACCACACAACCCCACACACAACCACACACACAACCACACACACACACACACACAACCCCCCACACACAACCCCCCACACACCCCAACACACAAACCCGCATACTCACACAACCTCACACACTCACACACACAACCCCCCTACACACAACGCCATACACACAAAACCCCCCACACACTTACAACCCCACACACAACCCCCACACACAACCCCCACACACACAACCCAACACACACAACCCCCACACTTACAACCCCACACACAACCCCGCAAACAAACACCCCCACACAACCACACACACAACCACACAACCCCCCACACACAACCCCATACACACAACCTCACACACCACACAAGCCCACTCACACAACCCCACACAAACACAACCCCCCACACATAACCCTCAACACACACACCCCCACTCTCATAACCCCCCCACACACAACCCCCTCACACAAACACAAACCCCCCACATACAAGCCCCCACACACAAACCCCACACAAACAACCCCACACATACAACCCCACCCACAAACACACAACCCCCACACACACAACCCCCCACAGACACAACCCCCACACACAAACACAAACCCCCCACATACAAGCCCCCACACACACAAACACCACACACACAACCCCACACATACAACCCCACCCACACACACATAACCCCCCACACACAACCACACACACACAACCCCCCCCACAAACAACCCCCCACACACAACCCCCCACTCACAACCCCCCCACACACAAACCCACACACAACAAATCTCCCAACCACACATACAACCCCACACACAAACCTCACACACAACCCCATACACCCACACCCCCACTCATAATCCCCCCACACACACAACCTCCCCCCACACACAACCCCTATGCACAAACTCCCCACACACAAGCCCCCCACACACAACTCCCCCACACACAAAAACCCACACACAACCCCACAAACACAACCCCCTACACACAACCACACAACCCCACACAATACCACACACAACCACACACCCACAACCAACCACACAACCCCACACACAACCCCATACACACAAAAAACCACACACAACCCCCCACCACACACACACCACATACAACCCCACACACAACCCCTCACACACAACCCACCACAATCACACACACAACTACACAACCCCATACACAACCCACCACTCACAGCCCCACACACACAACACCTCACAACAACACACCCACAACCCCACACACACAAACAAACCCACACACACAACCCCACACACACAAACTCCCACACACAACCGCCCCCACACACAAGCCCCCCACACAACCCCACAAACAAACACAACTCAACACACAACCCCACACACACAACCCCAAACACACACAACCCCTGTACACACACAGCTCGCCACACACACAACCCCACACTCACAACCCCCCCACACACACAACCCCCACACAGCCCCAACACATAAACCCACATACTCACACAACCCCACGCACTCACACACAACCCCGCACACACACAAGCCCCCATACACACAAAACAACACACATAACCCCACACACACTTACAACCCAACACACACGTACAACCCCACACTCTGCCCCCCACACACACACCCACCCACACACACAACCCAACACACAACCCCACACACAACCAAACACCCCCCCACACAACCCCACATACAACCACACTCACACACAACCAACCATACAGAACCACACAACCCCCCTACACACACAACCCCCCACACACACAACCTCGCACACCACACAACCCCACACATGACTGCACACACACACAACCCCACACACACAACCCCCCAGTCACACAACCCCCCACACACACAACCCCCTCACACACACACAAACCCCCACACACAACCACCCCCACATAAAAGCACCCCACACACAACCCCACACATAAAAACCCCACACACACAAACCCCCCACACACACACACAACCCCCCAACACAAAACCCCATAAACTCACACCCACACACAAACACCCTCATACCCACACACAGCCCCCCACACACAGAACTCCCCCACACACACACCCAACCCCCCACACACAACCACACACATAACCCCACACAACCACACACAAGCACACAACCACACACAACCCCATGCACACAACCCCACACACCAAACACCACACAACTCCCCACACACAACCCACACACACAACCTCCCCCCCACACACACAACCCCCATACACAAAACCCACCCACACACAACCCACACACACACCACCACACAGAACCCCTTACACACAACCCCCCACACACAACCACACACACTACAATACAACCCCACACAAAACCACACACACACAACCAACCACACACAACCACACAACCCCCAACACATACAACCCCAACACACACAACCCCACACACACAACCCCCCACACACACAACCCCACACACACAAACCCACACACAAACCCACACACACAACCCCCGTACACACACAACCCTCCACATACACACACAACCCCACACTCACACACACAGCCCCATACACACAACCCCCACACACACCCAAAACGCCAACACACAACCACACACAACCCACCACACACAACCCCCCACACACAACCCCCCACACACCCCAACACACAAACCCACATACTCACAAGACCCCACGCACTCACACACAACCCCCCCACACACAACCCAACACACACAACCCCAAACACACACACAACCCCACACAGACAACTACACACCAACCCAAACACACAACCCAACACACACAACCCCCCACACACACACAACCCCAAAAACAACCACCCCCACACAACCACACACAGCCACACAACCCCACACAAAACCACACACACATACAACCAACCACACACAACCACACAACCCCCCACACACAACCCCAATACACAACCAACAACACACAACCCCATATACACACAACCCCACACACACCCCAACACACACAACTGCCCCACTCACACAACCCCCCACTCACACAACCCCCCATAAACAACCCCCTCGCACACACACAAACCCCACACATACAACCCCGCCCACACACACAACCCCACAACCCCACACACACAACCCCCACCCACACAACCACCCCACACACAAAACCCCCCACACACAGCCCTCCCACACACACAACCACACACACATAACCCCACACAATCACACACAAACACACAACACACAACCCTACAACCACACACAAACACACAAACACACACATGCCCACACACACACAACCCTACACACACACAACCCCACACACCACACAACCCCAAACAGACACAAAACCCCCAAACACATACAACCCCTAAACACAACCCCCCCACACAACCCCCCACACACAACCCCCACACACAAACCCCTACACACACACACAACCTCCGCCCACACACACTACCCCCCACACACAGAACCCCTCACACACAACCCCCTCACACACAACCCCCCCCCACACACAACCCCACACCCACAAACAACCCCACAACTCACACACAACCCTCAACACACACACAACCCCCCACACACAACTCTCCCACACAACCCTACACACACAAACAACCCCACACACACAACCCAACACACACAACCCCCCTTTCACAACCCCCCACACACACAAACCCCCCACACTCAAAACCCCCAAACACAAAACCCCCACACATACAACCCCACCCACAAACACAACCCCACACACACAAAACCCCACACACACAACTCCAAACACACACAACCCTCATACACGTACAACCCTCCACACACACACAACCCTCCACACACACAACCCCACACACACAACCCCCACACACACAACCCCCACACACCCACAACCCCCAGACACAACCACACAACCCCACACACAACCACACACACACACACAACCCCCCACACACACAACCCCCCACACACCCCAACACACAAACCCACATACTCACACAACCCCACACACTCACACACACAACCCCCCACACACAACCCCATACACACACAACCCCACACACACAACCCTCCCACACACACAACCCCCCACACACCCACAACCCCCACACACAAATCCCCCACACTCACACGTACAAGCCCCCACACACAATCCCACACACAACCCAACACACAGCACCCCACACATACAACCCCACACACTCTCACAACCCCACGCACTCACACACACAACCCCACACACACAACCACATAACCCCACACAGAACCTAACACACAACCACACACAGAACCCCACACATAACCCCCCCACACAACCCCCCACTCACCCCAACACACAAACCCACACACTCACACAACCCCACGCACTGACACACATACCCCACACACATAACCACCCCACACACACAACCCCATACACACTCACAACCCCCCACACACACAACCCCCCACACACAGCCCAACACGCACAACCCCAAACACACCCACACACACAACCCACCACAGACAACCACACAACCACACACAACCAACCACACAACCCCCACACACAACCCCCCACACACAACCCCCCCCCCCACACACACAACCCCCCCCACACAAACAACCCCACACACACACAACCCAACACACACAACCTCCCACTCACATCCCCCACACATACAACCCCACACACACACAAACCCCCACACACAACCACCCCACACACACAACCCCCCACACACAACCCCACACATACAACCCCACCCACAACACAACCCCACACACACAACCCCAAACACACACAACCCCCGTACACACACAACCCTCCACATACACACACAACCCCACACTCACACACACAGTCCCATACACACAACCCCCCCACACACCCAAAACCCCTTCACACAACCACACAACCCCCCCACAGACAACCCCCCACACACCCCAACACACAAACCCACATACTCACACAACCCCACACACTCACACACAACCCCCCCACACACAACCCAACACACACAACCCTCCCACACACACAACAACACACTTAACTCCACACAACCACACACAAACACAGAACACACAACCCTACAACCACACACAAACACACAACCACACACATGCCCACACACACACACAACCCTACACACACACAACCCCACACACCACACAACCCCACACAGACACAACACCCCCAAACACATACAACCCCTAAACACAAAACCCCCCCACACAACCCCCCCACACACACTCCCCACACACAAACCCCTACACACACACACACACACAACCTCCGCCCACACACACTACACCCACACACAGAACCCCTCACACAAAACTCCCCACACACACAACCCCTCCCACACACACAACCCCACACCCACAACCCCACACACACATCACAACCCCACACACCACACACACAACCACACAACCCCACACAAAACCACACACACAACCAACCACACACAACCCCCAACACACACAACCCCATACACACAACCACACACACAACCCCACACACACAACCCCCCACTCACAATCCCCCCACACACAACAAATCCCCCAACCACACATACAACCCCACACACAAACCACACACACAACCCACACACACTACCCAACACATACAACCCCACCCACACACACAACCCCATACACCCACCCCCCACTCACAATCCCCCCACACACACAACCTCCCCCCACATACAACCCCCATACACAAACTCCCCACACACAAGCCCCCCACACACAACTCCCCTACACACACAACCCCACACACAACCCAACACACACACAACCCCCCCCGCACTCATACATACAACCCCCCACACACACAATCCCACACACAACCCCACACACAGCATCCCACACACACAAACCCACACACTCACACATCCCCCCACACAACCCCACACACACAACCACACAACCCCACACACAACCTAACACACAACCACACACACATCCACACATACAACGCCCCCACACACACAACCCCTGCACACCCCAACACACAAAACCACACACTCACACAACCCCACGCACTCACACACACACCCCCCACACACAACCCCATACACACCCAACTCCATACACACACACACAACCCCCCACACACAGCCCAACACACACAACCCTACACACACCCACATACACAACCCCACAAACACAACCACACACACTGTTAAAAAGGGTTCCAAAGACAACCGGTAACCAAAGACCCTTTTATGTTGCCCGGCGGTATCGCCTCTATGACCCACCAATATTAATCAATGAAGAAGCAGGCGCTGGAGACTGGAAGGCAGGAAACGAGGATTTTATTCTCTCCGGAGGAGAACACATCAATTCAGACAGCAAGTATCGTCACGAGGTGCTCTAACCACATCTCTGAGGCCTGGCCTCTTATACTAGGGTTTATGACCTTTATTGCACATAACACATTCTCGCAATACTTTAGTACTTGAAAGAACATCCTCGGAGTCTCCCCTTCAGACCCGTTCCCACATACATTTACAGTTGGATTCCCCACCCCGGTCACAACAGGTGATGGTTGTCGCACAGCAGGGCATTCCGCCGATTCACGGAATGCATGGGGTTGGTCGGATCTCATGGGGTGGGGGCTTTGATCGATTCGGGGGTCTTTTGATGGGGAGGGGAAGCTTCCTACTGTACGGGGTAATAAACAGTATCCGCAGAGCCAGGTGGCGGCCTGGGAACAGGGAAGACAAACGGGGACACAGGAAAAGGGGTTTGCATCAAAAGGGTTTGAGGCCATGAAAGGAATGAAGGGAGGTGTCGCGCTGGGAACAGGATGGGATTCCGTGGTGAAGCTGCGCTGAAGAGGGGTTTATGACCCAGGGCATGAGAGAGCGGGGGTTGTCAGCGTGCGGGGGAATGCTTGCGAGGTTAAGAGAGAGAGAGAGACGCGCTGGCTATCAGCGAGGGGCAGGGAGGCCATGGTGCTCAAAATGGCTGCCGCTTACGCGCACGAATGGGCTTGGAAAGGGGCAAGATGGCGCCGATAATGTTCACCAAGCTTGAGTTATTTTCCACAGTCCTCCCTTTAACATTTCCAAGACATCTTGCTGGCCTATTTCCTATCTACACCTATATGCAGCGATCATAAGTAAGGGAGAGAGGACTTAGGTGAAAGAACTGTACATAAACATCACATTATAAACATCATATTGAAAAATCTCATCATTTAGTAGGTGGGTTCATCGTTAAGTTGGTTGCAGAAAAAGTCATCGTAATGCCATATCAGACTAGGATTATGTAGCGAGGGCGTTGGGTACAGATCATAGAATAAGAACTGGTAAGTTATCATATAAGTAAGTCCTTTTTGTATACGGCGGGTGCATAGTCAGTCCAATGGTGGTTGGGAGAGAAATGAGATACAGTAAAAAATATATATATCAGAGTTCTCGTTGTCCTTTGTCGTCTTCTGTCGGCACTGTTGAGCACCTGGATTACCTATCAACAGAAATGTTCATGTGGATTGAGTCGTGGGGGGTCTGCGGGTCATTCTGTTTGGTTTTCGTCAGACCTCGTAGGAGAAATGCGTTACGGTTTTGGAGCAGGTGCATCTTCTTCCGTAATGCAGAGCATAGATTTGCAATGGAAAATGCAATTGTTCCAGAATTGTGAGATCTGTTTGTTTCTTGAGTCTCTGTGGTGGGCATTTCCTGTTGCTTCCATCATCTTCAAGGTGCTTGGTAGCGGGCAGAACCACAGACTTTGTTTATCTTTTCTTCGGGGGCGACCCTTGGTGGAGTTCTAGGTCACCGTTCTGGGATTTAACATAGTTCGTGGTCTACTTAGTCGGAGCTCCCTCCCTTCTGACGCAGGGAGTACTCTTCTCTGGGTAGCTCAGTAGGATTCGGAGGAACTTGGGAGTTCGGGTGGAAAGGTGCGGGTGTGAACAGTCCTTATGGTAGGTCGGAGAAGGAGGGGATGGAGCAAGGCCAAGTTGGGAACAGATCAGGGGGAGGCGGAGAGTTTGCGTCAGGCGAGTCCGTAACCATGTTCAGAGAGCGGGGGCTTTTGGCACACGTTGATCATATAGCAGGGGCTTCAGGTCAGCCCTTTCCTTAGCTTTGTCTGAAACAGTGCCCCGTCCGGCGTCTCCTTACTGCTGTGGTCTCGCCTCGGCCTCCGTCGCTGATGTTCCACAATCCGCAGTCAGGCCGCGTGCTCCCACATCCGGTCTCTTTCTCCTCCGACAGTGATACCCTTAAATGAGTTTTGAAAAGACAGTCTTTAGAGATATTGCAGAAGAAGGTAATTACATAAATCTATTTCTCTCCCAACACCAAGCAACTGGGGTAAGCATTCGCTACATTGGAGATTCTTGCGGCTAACGTATAAACAATTGATGATGGGTTTGCTGGATTCCTTACAACTTCCTCTCGCTGGCTAATTCTTTGGCGCTTTGATGGTTATCACGTTCATTTGTCATATGTCTATTATAGTAGATGTCAGTTCTTCTGGCAGAGACCCATTTCCCTAGTACGAGTCTTGCAAGGCTAGGTTGGTCTTCAGGGCCTTGTATTTTACAAAAAGTGCAACGTGCTATTCACCATAGTCTGATAGGCATCCTTCTGAGGGATGAACATAGGCTAAACAAGTCTTCATTACATCAAAACATCTTATTTTCAGCAAGGCTTACAGCAACAAGGTCTTTCGATATCGATCTAATTTTTAACTTTGCATACATCTTTCTAACTTTCTATATAAATCCTCGCAACCTGGTTACTACAAAAACTCGGGGGGTGGTTTGCGATAATTATTAAACTTATCCTCGGGGAAGGTGGGGTCTTATGGAAAACGATTTGGAACACAGAAAATCGGAGCAAGGGGCGTTTTTCAAGTTCCCGTTCAGGGCAGCTGATACCAAACTGGGGGCATTTTGGGTAGATGGGGGTGTCTCGATCATTTCTTACAGCTTGGGGTACGGAGACAATTTTCAATGGGGATGGTCGCATTACCACAGACATATTTTATCATAGAAACCACTGACAAATAGTTCCCTGAGAGTGGGTCAAATTTAGGGAACCTTAGTCGTCTTACCTGTCCCTTTCCTATCGGTCAATTTAAATTTCATCCATATTTTAGTAGAAAAGGAGAGGTAGTAACGTGGTACCGATACAATTTTATTTAGGACAAATTTGTGCAAATACTTGTGGTATTTGGGGCCAATCAGGAGGTGCACCAGGTTCGCCAATTAGGTGCCAGTTGTTAGGAAGAGGGAAAGTGTGGAGGAGTGAAAGAGTGAGAGAAAAAAAGTAAGAGAGAGAGAGAGAGGGAGAGAAAGAGAGAAAGAGAGATAGAGAGAGACAATAGGCAAAACAGTACACATGGGACATAGAGAATGACCGTGTATTGTTTGGGCTATTCAGTGCGTTACCCAACGTTAGACATTTCGGGTCTGTGTTAGGATGTAAAAAAGCATGCAGTTTTGGGACAGAAAAGCATTAGATCTAGTACAAAAAGGTCGTGTATTGGGTAGGGCGTCCTTTTTGTGTCGTTTTGCAGCGCTAGTCCGTCTTCATGCATCGGGCGTGACGTGGTTCCAGATCCCTTATGATACTCTAATCGGGATTCTAATGTAACCTGCAGAGGGAAAAAGGGGGAAAAAAAAGGGGAGGTAGGGGGACAACATTCGAACACATCAAATGTATAGGCACGAAAGTCCTTTACTTACCACATACTCGTACTTATCTCTTCGGGATATAATCCCTTAGGGTTTTGGTTTCCTAAAGTCATGGGGGCAGGCAATGTGATAGGTGGTTCATGGGGAGGTTCGAGGATGGCATTTAAGGATCGTGTGTAGTGAAAACGCTAAAAAGAGGAATCAGAGGTGCCTAGCGTGAGGTACCCGGTTTTGTAGATGTATCCGGCCTTCGGGATCCTTAAATCATTCCCAAAGCTGTGATGTTCTAAGGCATATCAGTTCTTTGTTCAACCCTGTACCTTAGTACCTTCGACCACCATATCTTAATAACATTTTATCAATCACACCGTTTTACTTTACCCATTCTCAGAAGTCGAGGTCCTTCTTCATACGTTAGTTCCTGAGCTTAGTCGCATATCTTGGAGGCAGCGTATCATACCTTTGATTCGACCATCAACCCAGGGCCGAACAACCATTTCTCGGATAACCTTAAAAAAAGAGAGCAGAACAGTTGCGCGCAGAAAAACCCTCCCACCGATACCCGCATTTACAAAAGTATGCGATGCCTATCCATAGCTTTTTAAGACCTTTATTTGTAGAATTATTCAGTACGTAAAATGTGAGAGCGCAATTCATATTTTGGCCTGACATGTCGTCGATGGAAGCACATACAGTAGGGGTTATTTTATAGCACAAGAACATGTAAAAAAAAAGGCCTAATTAATTATTTGCAAGTAACCAAAAACATTTCATTGCGTGACGAAGGAATCAGGGGCATTTCAGTTCATAAATGGAAACGCAGTCAAGCTCATCGTCATACATTTCCTAGATGTAAACCGCGGGTGTGCATCATAAGCGACGTTATGTATCAGTTACAACAAATATCAAAAATAAATTGTTCATTGAAATCAACATTTTACGGAACCCTTCTTAAATGTTCGCCAAGTGAACCCTCCTCCCTTTAACATCGAGTGCGCAATGGTTCGTATATATATATATATCTTAGTACATCAAGTTTCATTAGCTAAGGGACACCACGAGGCATCCGTTAGTTTCCATTGATACCAGCGCCATTTTGGGCGAGGCCGGTTTAGTCCGGAAGTAGCATCAGGGGCAAAATATCCCCGACAATTGGCGGTTGGACCAGAGTCCTTTTCGGCAGTTCAAAAGAAAACTGTTCTAACAGAGGGGCTGGTGGTGTGGACCGTCAATCAAGAGAGGGAGGGGGTAGAGTCTCTCTTACCGGGTCATGTTGATGTTTAGCCGGAACTTGCTCGAGTTCGTTAGCCCATAATGTTCCTGGGTGGTTCAGACGGAAGCTGATGCAGACACGAGAGCACCGCCATCTTGTTGCTGTGCCGTGGTTATTTCATTTGAGATCAATGCAACTGTTCCTCACCGGAAGCCTGAAGGGGCCGAGGGCTCTTGGGACTTTGGTAGAATCTTCAAAGTCGAGGGGATGTTTGTCGATGGTGGGGGCTTGCGCCCAGGTGGGCAAGTGCCCGAGTTGCAATTTCGGACAAAGTTACTCCAGCGGCCTAGACCCGCCTTTCGAGGGCCCAGACGCCATTTTGAGACCCTGTGGCAGCCACCTTTGCCGTATCCATCAGGAGTGGAGGAAAACTTCTTGTGATGGCGAAAAACAGAGCATCATGCGGCTGGAGCAGGACATTTTGGTTCGGGGCGCCAGGGTGCAGCAGTGGAGCCTTCATCTGGGGAGGTGAGGGAGGCTCACCCGTGCCGTCTCCCTCTCCCGGCGCATCCTACACCGTCCCTTGGAATCAGGGGCGCACATGATGACCACCCTACACCCCTGATTCCGACTCTTGGGGGACCACTGTACATCCGGTGCTCCGCAAATATGCCCGTCGGACATTGTATGTCCTGTACTGAGAAAGTATACCAGCCGGGTCTTGTATGTCCTGTGTTGCGGAAATATACCAATCGGGTCTTGTATGTCCTGTGTTGCGGAAATATACCAATCGGGCATTATATTTCCTGTGCAGCGTAGGTATATGGCCGTCGCCCGGCTGGAGGACATCGGCGCCGGGCCAGGGCAGGGAAGCCTCCTACCTGTGGAGGTGGAAGAGGCTCGTCCGCGTCGCCTCTTCCTCCCTGCCCACCCTGCATCCGTTCGATGGAGGAATTCGTGATGGCCGGACCAGGAGATACAAGGGAGGGGGTCATTTTCATCCGCCCCCTCCCTACTCGCGGCCCGGGGGACGCCATCCCTGGAAGGGTAGTAAGGGAAGACCATTTCATTGCCTGCTGTGTGGAGTCTCCAGTACCTTCTCGCCAGCGATCTCTTTTTGGCCCATGGTTGCTGGCAGGCCCCGCCCCACACGTGCTATGTGTTTCGGATGGGCGGGACCATCGAACTGTTACATTGGAAGACTTCCGGAGTGAGCATAATATGTTTTGTATTTTTCCTATTAGTAAAGTTTGTTTTTTAGAGAGTTCTACTAGTTATTCTATTTACTGTTGGTTGTGTGTTTTACCGTAATTAAATCCTAAGTTATATAATAGACGCTTGGCTTTCTTGAGTCTTTTCTCTAACGGGGGGTTGTTTACACTGACCTGCAGTTGTGTTTGTTTTTCAGAGTGGGGGAGCAACAGAGAGCAATCAGTCCCAGAACTCTAACATGTCGTTAAAATTGGTCTGACGAAATCTGTGCCACCGAGCATAATCAAACGGGGTGGTCCTGTCTGTTCTTTCTGCACTAGTCTGATTGGTTTTTATCTCACGCCTTTTTCCTTTCTGTCGGTCTGTCCTTTCTGTCAACCCTCCATTCTTACCTATGCTTTGCAGAGTCGGGCATTGGGCTTTCCAGTGTCCAAGACATTTACAGAAAGCACATTGGTTTTGTTTTAAATCTGTCCGTCCTGTGCGTAATGTCGGGGGATTACCTTCGGGTCGTTGTGTTCCGGGGTTGGCTTGTCGGCACATCCCTTTACACCGTTCGCTTTTCATGTCTACTCCTCGGGACTGTGCCATCGCTGGCCCTTCCCTTTGCCTACTAGACGTTCGGAGGGTTGTCCGTCGTGTCCCTTCATCTTTTCTAAATTCGTCGCCTTCCCTTCGTCGTGTGGCTTCTTTGCGCCACATGCCGAGACTATCGAGCATAATAGGTGTTGTTTCATTCCTACGAAGGGCTATCTCTACCGTTTCTATTTTGTCAAGATCAAAGGATCCTCTCAGTGGCCACTGTCTTTCTCGATCCTTTTTCGTATATTTATGCCATAGCTCACTATAGGCTATAGCGATTAATCCATGCTTCATGAACATGTCCTTATTAGGGGTGCCTTCCAGCGGAGCCGGATGGTTCATCTCTAATAAGCGGTCCGGGTAAAACAGGCTACTAACCAGTGGGGAGAAGACAGGCATGACGGATCACAATGGGATAATAGTCAGCACTACCTATCTTATCACTGCGCGCAAAGACTAGACAGAATATTTCTATTCTACGTTGTTTGCACGTAGTGAATACCTCATGAACCAATTCTGAGCAATCAATCAATGTTAGGCCAAAAATAAAAAATCAATATGGTCAATGGGAAGAATAAGTAGGCTCGCAAAGGTTCGCGTCACCTACCCTTTCACTATCTGCAAAGAGGGGACCTATTTTTCCCTGTTTGCAGACAGAGAATCTCCAGAAAACAATCGATAACAGTTAATCAATGTTTAGGTCGAAAATAAAAAATCAATATGGTCAATGGGGAGAATAAGTAGGCTCGCAAAGGTTCGCGTCACCTACCCTTTCACTATCTGCAAAGAGGGGACCTATTCTTCCCTGTTTGCAGACAGAGAATCTCCAGAAAACAATCTATAACAGTTAATCAATGGGGGAGAAAGATAGGTCCGACGGGTGTGTACCTATCCTTCGCTGTTTATAAAGGGAGAGCCTGATGTTTCTCCGTTTGTAGACAGTGAATCTCCAATAAATTAACAAAAAGTAATACTAGTATTTTCTCAACAATTATCAATCACTTTCAATTATCTATCACTTTCGCAATTCGTCGTGTTTACACGACCTTACCCGGACCGCATGGACAGTTTCTCGTCTTCCGAATCCAGCGCCCGATCGTCCTCTTCTCTTCGTACTTCTCGTGGCACTCCTGATGGTTCCCAGTCAGGACCGTAGATCACTCGAGAGAGGTCCGTTTCGGAACCAGTGAAGTTCGGATGATCGGCTGTCAGACGAGGGTCTATCGGACAGGGTACCTTCCGATCGTTGCAGTCGTTCACTCTGTCGTCGGGACCTCTCCCACTGGATCCACGAGTCGCTGATGGGCCCCACGTTTGGGACGCCAATTGTTAAAAAGGGTTCCAAAGACAACCGGTAACCAAAGACCCTTTTATGTTGCCCGGCGGTATCGCCTCTATGACCCACCAATATTAATCAATGAAGAAGCAGGCGCTGGAGACTGGAAGGCAGGAAAGAGGATTTTATTCTCTCCGGAGGAGAACACATCAATTCAGACAGCAAGTATCGTCACGAGGTGCTCTAACCACATCTCTGAGGCCTGGCCTCTTATACTAGGGTTTATGACCTTTATTGCACATAACACATTCTCGCAATACTTTAGTACTTGAAAGAACATCCTCGGAGTCTCCCCTTCAGACCCGTTCCCACATACATTTACAGTTGGATTCCCCACCCCGGTCACAACAGGTGATGGTTGTCGCACAGCAGGGCATTCCGCCGATTCACGGAATGCATGGGGTTGGTCGGATCTCATGGGGTGGGGGCTTTGATCGATTCGGGGGTCTTTTGATGGGGAGGGGAAGCTTCCTACTGTACGGGGTAATAAACAGTATCCGCAGAGCCAGGTGGCGGCCTGGGAACAGGGAAGACAAACGGGGACACAGGAAAAGGGGTTTGCATCAAAAGGGTTTGAGGCCATGAAAGGAATGAAGGGAGGTGTCGCGCCGGGAACAGGATGGGATTCCGTGGTGAAGCTGCGCTGAAGAGGGGTTTATGACCCAGGGCATGAGAGAGCGGGGGTTGTCAGCGTGCGGGGGAATGCTTGCGAGGTTAAGAGAGAGAGAGAGACGCGCTGGCTATCAGCGAGGGGCAGGGAGGCCATGGTGCTCAAAATGGCTGCCGCTTACGCGCACGAATGGGCTTGGAAAGGGGCAAGATGGCGCCGATAATGTTCACCAAGCTTGAGTTATTTTCCACAACACAACCCCACAAACACAACCACACACACAACCCCACGCACACAACCCACCACACACAACCACACACACAACCACACAACCCCACACACAACCCCACACACAACCAACCACACAACCCCCTCACACACAACTCCCTCACACACAACGCCACGCACAAACAACCCCATACACACAACCTCCCACTCACACCCCCCTCACACACACACACAAACCCCACACATACAACCCCACTCACACACACAACCCCACAACCCCACACACACAACCCCCACACACACAACCACCCCACACACAAAACCCCCCACACAGAGCCCTCCCACACACACAACCACACACACATAACCCCACGCAATCACACACAAACACACAACACACAACCCGCCTACAACCACACACAAACACAACCACACACATGCCCACACACACACAACCCTACACACACAACCCTAAACACACACAACCCCACCCACAAACACAACCCCACACACACAAAACTCCACAAACACAACTCCAAACACACACAACCCTCATACACGTACAACCCTCCACACACACACACACACTCTCATAATCCCCCACACACACAACCCCCTCACACAAACACAAACCCCTCCACATACAAGCCCCCACACACACAACCCCCACACACCCAAAACCCCCCCACACAACCACACAACCCCACACACAACCACACACACACACACAACCCCCCACACACCCCAACACACAAACCCACATACTCACACAACCCCACACACTCACACACACAACCCCCCACACACAACGCCATACACACAAAACCCCACACACAACCCCCACACACACAACCCCACACACACACAACCCAACACACACAACCCCCACACTTACAACCCCACACACAACCCCGCAAACAAACACCCCCACACAACCACACACACAACCACACAACCCCACACACAACCACACACGCACACAACCAACCACACACAACCACACAACCCCCCACACACAACCCCCCCACACAACCCCATACACACACAACCTCACACACCACACAAGCCCACTCGCACAACCCCACACAAACACAACCCCCCACACATAACCCTCAACACACACACACACACACACTCTCATAACCCCCCACACACAACCCCATACACCCACCCCCTACTCACAATCCCCCCACACACACAACCTCCCCCCACATACAACCCCCATACACAAACTCCCCACACACAAGCCCCCCACACACAACTCCCCTACACACACAACCCCACACACAACCCAACACACACACAACCCCCCCACACTCATACATACAACCCCCCCCACACAATCCAACACACAACCCCACACACAGCATCCCACACACACAACCCCACACACTCACACATCCCCCCACACAACCCCACACACACAACCACACAACCCCACACACAACCTAACACAACCACACACACATCCACACAAACAACGCCCCACACACAACCCCTGCACACCCCAACACACAAAACCACACACTCACACAACCCCACGCACTCACACACACACACACCCCACACACAACCCCTTACACACCCAACTCCATACACACACACAACCCTACACACACACAACCCCCCACACACAGCCCAAAACACACAACCCCACCCACATACACAACCCCACAAACACAACCACACGCACAACCCCACGCACACAACCCACCACACACAACCACACACACAGCCACACAACCCCACACACAACCCCACACACAACCAACCACACAACCCCCTCACACACAACCCCTTCACACACAACCCCACACACAAACAACCCCATACACACAACCTCCCACTCACACCCCCCTCACACACACACAACCCCCCACACACAGCCCAACACACACAACCCCACACACACCCACATACACAACCCCACAAACACAACCACACACACAACCCCACGCACACAACCCACCACACACAACCACACGCACAACCACACAACCTCACACACAACCCCACACACAACCAACCACACAAACCCCTCACACACAACCCCCTCACACATAACCCCACACACAAACAACCCCATACACACAACCTCCCACTCACACCCCCCTCGCACACACACAAACCCCACACATACAACCCCACTCACACACACAACCCCACAACCCCACACACACAACCCCCTGTTAGACGGACCGGGAGGGTCGGCCGAGGAGAGAGGGAGAGGTCTCCGGGGAGAGCCGTCTCCAGCGATCGTACAGACAAGTAACTTCCTCCCCACAGACGTACACCACACAAGGATAAGGTTCAACGTTACTTTATAAGCAATTCTTTAAGTACGGTGAAATGGTACAAGGAGGTCTGGACTCCGGGGTCCCCTCTAGTTTAGTCTCTTGGTTGGGTAAGGGGGTAGCGGTGGAGTTCTGGACTTTTTGGTTCCGTCCAGAGGTGTCAGGGAACAACACCCAAAGACCCCGGAGTTCCACCTGCCTTGGTGCACAAATGAACAGAAACACGGGCTTCTCGATGGTGGCGTCAAAGACCAAAGGTTTATTACTGCAGGGACACAGAAGTCACAGATACTACACACGGGCAGTAACTAGGAGCCTGTTCAATTTGTACAAAGCGGGTTGCTCCTTATATACTAGTTTTTGGCCTTCAGGCGAATTATTCACATGTTGGTACATTCCCAAAACCTTTGTGTCATAGACAATAAATATTTGGCGTACACAGGAACCGTTGATAAAATCTGATACAAAACATCTACGAAGAGGGGTTCCCACTAGTTCGTCACAATTCCCTGTCAATATTGCATTCAGGACTCGGACCGCCTCATCGTAAAGTTCGTTACCTCCCCCTAATAAAGATTCAGAAAGAAAGAAACAGAGCCAGGTGTGGAAGATAGGAAAGCGGGAAAAGGGATGCTTGTGGGTTGTAAATGGGCAAGGCTACCGGCTTCGGCCGCCTAATCATGATCAGGTACAATGGACACGAAGACCAGTTTGGCAGGGCTGGCCTCGGGCAAAGGAGGTAGCCTTTGTCGAGTCATGCAGCTACAGCGTGATCTGGTTTAAGGTGCACGTGTCATGAAAGAGGTGAATCTCCGGCTAAGGTTACGTGTCCTTAATCGAAATAAAATGATCAGAGGTTATTGCGTATGTGAGGGCAAGGAACACAAAATGGCGGCCATGATCTAAGATGGATGCCGTGGGTAGATCAGAAATATGTCAATAGAAGGAGTGCTCTTGCTTGTAGCGTAGCGAAAACACCAGGATATACTAAATGGATCATTTGCGGTTCGCTGATACCAATATTATGTATTTCCGACAAACTTGAAAACACGGGTTCAAATTGTCACGGAACCTCAGACCCTCCTTTTGCCCTTACATAGGCAATTACTCAGTCTATGTCTGAATCTAGTTCTATGCTCATCAGGTCAGTGACATGCTGTTGTATCATCATCCTTTCTTGTGTCTTTTCTCCAAACGCAGGTGGTTTTCTGAGACAAGTTGCAGCACAAAGACTACACAGAGCAGGACCACACTGGATAATCAGACAACATGAGAATAGGAATACTAAGATGACACCAATGACCATTAGAACCTTCCATCCCCACGCTGATATCAGAGTCCAAAACCACTCCATGAAGGACCAGTTTCCCTTGTCTACATGTATGGAGTCTGAAATCTTGTGTAACTTAGAGATCGCCTCATAGACTGTTGGAGCATTATTAGGAATAAAGACACAGCAGCTCGATTGGATCATTCTGCATACCCCACCTCGATCTGCAAGTATAACGTCTAGAACCATACGATTCTGCAACGTCATGAGCCTATCCGCCTGAAGCTCAGCTGTCAGATTGCTAAGGGCACCAGCAGTTTCGGTAATAGTAGATTCAACTACCCGTGTTAGCTGACGTATGTTTCTACTATTGGCCATAGGCCCCCAGAACGGAAGGAAGCCTTTGAAGAAGTCTCCAGCTTCCTGACCAGCGGTATCTTCCTTGCTGAAGACACCTCTCGCTACTCTGGTTCTGTGGTAATCAGGTGAAGCAGTGTATGTCGGAGGCAGTAATCGAGCAATATAACATGATCCTGAAAAGTCGGCAGGCAACCATGTATAAGCTCTGTCTCGACAAATGAAGTAGGTACCCCTAGCAGTAAGAAAGGCAGGGGAAGAGTTAGCCGGAAACACATAAGTCTCTACGCACTCACTCCTCCCTAGCTGAGCTCTCGGATTTCTCCCATTACCTTGCAAACAGACCTGACCTCGGTGAGGTACGACCCAGATTGGAGTTGAGCTTTTACGCTTGCTTTCTCCTAAACTAAGGCGATACTCTGAAGTATTCCAACTTAAATATACTCGCAATTCGTCTCTAGGGTAAGATGGAGTATTATTGACGTCCTTGACCATGTCAATAATTCCCTGGACTAAGGCTTTGTTGGCAGAGTTATATTTAGCGGAACGCGGTGGACGTGGAGGATAAGTTTCAAGGGCATAAGCAAAGATGGTTTGGAAGGCCTGAAATGATCCATTATAGCTGTAAGGCAAAACCAGATAGGGAATACCTTTATCCATAGTGTGGGGTATCAAGCCACACACCCAGCAGTTTGTAGTGTTAACTACCAGTTGGTGTTGGTGCAAGAGCTGTACAAAAGTGTTGTTGGTGAATTCTGAGCGTCGGGCTTGCTCATGTTCTGGAAACGAGTGAAAAGAGTGTATAGAAGAAACAGTAGAAATAGCAGGATCAAGGGGAGGTACTGTAGTAACTGGCACAAAAATCAAATTTATACTAAATACGATTCCACCCACCAATGTTGCTAAAACAATCAAAAATGTAATGGCACATTGCGTCAGAAAGCATTTGCTATGATGAATTCTATTAAGTCTGTTTCTGCGAACATAAATCACATTTTCTCGTTGCAGCGCAGGAAGCTCCATCTTCTACAATCCGCTCGCGACCACTGATGATGTGTACGTAGATGAAAATGCCTCTATCAGCCCTGGGAGTTCCCAGAACCAACAGAAAGATCGACCTTGTGTCAGACCCCTGCAAATTCAAACTAGGCACACAGCCACGACCCTACGGCTACCCAGACGGCAAGGCAATTTTTAAAAACAATAAACAATAGCAAACTTCCTGGCTGAAGGCAAAAGTTCAATATATATATCAAAATCACAATATGCAGTTGCCTGCTTTATTTGTCCATTTTACGGCTTCTTAGGTTGTATCTCTGCTTCGCTGGTACTGTCTGATCGGAAAATAGTGTATCACTAGCAGCTGTTGCAGAGTTCAAATTCGCAGATAGCAAAGTTTCTTCTGATGCTGGAGACAAATGTTCAGTGTTCAAAGGAGTCTTTTCAGGAGGAGAGTCAGGTTTTGAAGTGTCAGTAATCAATTCGGCATCGCTGAAAGAGATGAACTTCGGTGTGCTTTCAGATTCGGAGGCACCAATTCCCTTTTTCACCCAGTCGTCGTAAGGGAGCGGCAAAGGAACACGCTTAACATGAGAAGCGTGAATCCAGTGCTTTCGGCCAGCTACACGAACTGCTGTCCTCGTTGCCAGTAAGATCTGGAAAGGTCCCACAAATCTCGGCTGAAGGTTCTTCGTCCTCGCGAAGTTCTTGATTACAACCAGATCTCCTGGTTTCAGCTGATGCCCTGGACTCTCCGGAGGTTTTGGCAAAGCATCGAAAACCTGTTGATGAATAAGACTCAATTTAGCAGTCAAGTCGTAAAGGTAGTCTATCAACATAGGATATTCAATGGAGCAAAATTCTTTAGGCCTTGGCACACCCCAGATATTTGCCGGGCGACCAAAGACTATCTCGTACGGACTAAGCCCTATTCTAGAATGTACCGTTGCTCTCGTTGATAACAAGGCCAAAGGAAGTGCGTCTGGCCAGGCTAAACCTGTGGATGCTTGTATTTTGGCTATTTTCAGCTTGAGGGTGCCATTGTAACCCTCGACTAAACCAGCAGACTGGGGATGGTTTGCACTGTGAAATTTCTGTTTCAGTCCTAAGCCGGCACACACACTCTGCATAACTTTCCCTATAAACTCACTTCCGTTGTCCGACCATACAATCCGTGGCATTCCAAATCTAGGGAAAAATTCTTTGAGAAGAATTTTGGCAGTTGATAGGGCAGTGTTGTCCTTTAGTGGGTATGCTTCTATCCACCTGGAAAAAGCACAAACTACCACCAGGACGTACTTCAAATTGTTGCAGCGTTCCATGTGAATGAAGTCTAACTGAATTACTTCAAAGGGACAGGAAGGAGGAGCGAAATGACCAGCTGGAGTTGGAGTTCCCTTGCCAGGATTATGCATCAAGCACACCATACAATTTTTCACCACTCTCTCTGCACACTTACTGATTCCCTCATTCTTCCAGACCGGAGCCAGCATCTTACAGATCCCTTTAGAACTTATATGCGCTACTCCATGCGCCATCGTCACTACTGCAAGCACATACGCATCGGGCAACATCCAACGCTGCTGTTTTGTCAAATCAATCCAACATCCATTCGAGTCCAACTTGCCCGTACTTTCTCTCCATACACGTTTCTCTTCCTCAGTTGCTTCTTTCTGAATCTCTTTCACACTTTCCATAGTATCCTCACACATTCCGGACTCAGCAATCCATCTTGCAGACGTAGCAACATACATTCTGCTCATCGTGTCTCTAGCTGTCTGTTTAGCAATTTCATCAGCAAAAGCATTCCCACGACCAACATCATCCGTGATTGCTTTATGAGCACTGCACTTCACAATCGCAACTTCAGTCGGCAAGGTTAGAGATTCCAACAAGTCGTTAACTAGCTGACCATGTTGGATCTTAGTCCCATGGGACGTAATGAAACCTCTTTCTCTCCACAACCGGCCAAAACTATGGGCCACGCCAAATGCGTACTGACTATCTGTAAACACATTCACTCTCTTTCCCTCAGCTAAAACACACGCTCTCGTTAGAGCTATTAATTCTGCAGCTTGGGCAGAATTCTGACTCACTCTTGCAGTCTCCACAATCGTCTTCAAAGTCGTTACTGCGTAAGCAGCAGTCACATCACCATTCTCCAATTTAAAACATGACCCGTCCACATACAGCGTACCATCCGGTTCGGATAACGGAGTATCTTTCAAGTCAATGCGTCCTTTTGTCTCTTCCTCCGTTTTAAAACAGCAATCATGTGGCTCAGAATCACTCGACTCTTGATCAGTCGGCAACAGTGTTGCTGGATTCAATACATTACATCTTTTGATCTGAATATGACTCGCTAGTAATGTCAGCTCGTAACCAGATAATCTCGCACTAGTAAGGTGTTGTGTCTTCGTTCGGTTCATGAGTGTATCCACTGCATGAGGAACCATGACCACTAGCATATTGTTCATCACCAAACCAGCAGATTGTCGAATGGAAGCTGCAGCTGCCGCTGTAGCTCTCAAACAACTAGGCAACACTCTGGCTACCGGATCTAATGTTGATGAGAAATACGCACAAGGGCGTTGTTTATCACCAAACTTCTGTGTCAGAACACTCAACGCGCAACCTTCTCTTTCGTGAACGTAGAGCGTGAATGGCTTACTGTAATCAGGTGTACCCAATACAGGAGCTGAACACAATGCTTTTCGTAATTCAGTAAAACTCTCTTGACATTCATCAGACCATGGCACTGGACTCGGAACATTTTTCCCAGTCAAAGCTACCAATGGTTTTGCTAACAGAGAAAAATTTGGAATCCACTGCCTACAGTAAGAGGTAATACCTAGAAAGGCACGTACTTCTCTCTGTGTGCGTGGAACACTCATCTGTGTAGTTGCTTTTATTCTTTCTGGGGTCAACTTCCTTCCCTCCTTTGACAAGAGATGACCTAGGTAGGTCACTTCTTGGCAGCAATATTGCATTTTCGAAGGAGACACCTTGTGATTCAAATTAGACAAATGATGTAATAGGGAAATTGTAGCTGCTTTGCAAGTTTCCTTGTCATTGGCAGCCACTAAAAGATCGTCTACGTACTGTACTAGGGCAGAACCTGGAGGAAGGACAAAGGAATCTAACTGGCTTTTTAATGCTTGGCTATAAATTGATGGGCTCTCACAATAGCCTTGTGGAGCGCGTTTAAATCTGAAACTGCGACCTCCTAGACAGAAGCCGAAAATATCCCTACTTTCTTCAGCTATCGGAATGCTGAAAAAGGCATTCTTTAGGTCAATAACTGAGAACCATGTGGCTGTAGCAGGAATCAATGTTAACAAGGCAGTAATGTCTGGCACTACAGGAAACTGCGGGATTACAATCTTATTAACTTCTCTAAGGTCTATGACAAACCTATATACTGGAGGTTTTGTAGGATCAGTTCGTTTCAGAATCGGCAATACAGGACTGTTACAGACATTTCCTCTAGTTTCTTCAACCACACCTTTCTTAATCAAATCTTGCACAATCAATAAAAGTGCACGCTCTCCTTCACTAGATATTTTATATTGGGGAATTCTTGGAAATTTTACATTCGCTTTCAAAGTTACCACATACGGTGGAATTTCTAGGAGACCTACATCATTAGGACCAGTCGCCCAAAGAGAATCAGGGAGTGAACGTAGCTCTGGCGGGAGTGCGTCCATCGACAAGTACATCGGAGAGGTGATATTCTTACCCAAAGTAAGCTGTACTCCTTCCGGAGAACAGTACAATGTCGCATGTAGTCGTTTTAACAAATCTAAACCAAGCAGGTTTTCATTACAACCTGTCGTCAAAATCAGGGGTGCTTTCAATTGGCACGGTCCAACAGAAATAGACAAAGGACCAGATATCGGGTTGTAAACAGGGGCGCCTGAAAAACCTACGGAAACATTTGTTGAGCCAGACAAAGGTGCGCCAGGGAGTTTCGCATGAATGATAGAACTTTTTGCGGCACCAGTATCCAACAGAAACGGTTCGACTACACCTGATGTTGCTACTGCGACATAAGGCCCACTCTGATCCACTGGAACTGATACTACTCCCTCTCTTTGTCCATGGCTGTCCTAGTACCCATTTTGTTGATAACCCTCATCTACTTCATTATAGTCCTCGACAAGATATTGTTGAGATCTATTTTGCTGAGTAGATTGCCCATTTCGTTGATCAAAGTGATTGGAGGGACGATCATTCGTTTGTGGAGGCATAGCACCTCGTCCTCGACCTCTAGAATTCTGCACAAAACCACCACGACCTCTCTGAGCTGCTGCTGCATTATTTTGCGCTAAAATCGGACATTCATTTTTATAGTGACCCTCTTTTTTACAATACGCACACTGGTTCCACTGGTATTGAGGTCTTGATGAACCATAATCTGTCCTTTGGTATGAACCTTGCTGCGTATTAGATTGATTCGTGCGAGGCGGATACGCCTGTTGCAAAAGAACTTTAGTTTTTAAATCTTTTGTTTTCTTCTCTGATTTTTCCTTTTCCTCTTTATCCCTATTTTCGTAGTACTGTGCAGTCGCAAGTATTTGCGCTGTCGTAGATACAGCCCACGCACTTTCTGAGTCTTTTAATTTATTGCATAATTCAGGTAACAAATTATGCACAAATTTATCGACAAACAATCTCTGTCCTCCTTCTGTACTCATGTCCTGACCACTATGATCTACAAAAGTCTCTTCAAACCTCGTGAAGAAGTCGGAGACACTTTCGTCTTTCTTCTGCCTGCATGCTGACAGCTTGTCCCAATTAACACGCAATGCTGGCATCAGAGTCTTCATTAGATCAATTATTCTACCTGGCAGATTAGCAATTAGAGGTTCGGGTTTCGCGCCACCTATTTGCTGACCATCTGCTGCAGTGATAGCTGCCCAATCACCACCTAAAGCAGCTTGATGATCCTCTCTACGAATTTTAGCCCACACTGGTTGCGGAACTACGTTACCAAACAACATATCGATGTCGGCTAAGTTCATTATACAAGCCTCAACTGTCTGTGTTAATTCCTTGTAATATCCAGCTGGATTTTTACGTGGATCTGGCAAGGCCTGTTTCACCGCTAGCACTTCTGCTCGCTTCCATGGAATGTGTATCCACACTCGTTGGAACTGTGCTGGAGCAGCTGCAATACCTGCATTATCATCACGTTGTATTGCTTCGCGCCAAATTGGAGGAACCTCCCTCATAGGATATTGGCGACTTAGCTTCATTTTACCTTTTTCTAAATCTCTCGGTGAACGAAGAGATGGATCATTCCTAAAGCTTAAAATAAGTTCCATCGCTTCTTTTATATTCTCACCCACTATCATTCCAGCAGCAAACTCTTTTTGAACTCTAATTAAATCTTCCAAATCTGATTCAACATCATCTTCTTCTATTTCTTCACGTAACAACGAGCACATCTCATCAAAGACGTACCGTTGCGTTGGTTCCTTCCACTGCATAAATGTGTCTAACACATCTCTCGTACTATACCTTCTACTCTTCGAAATCCATCTGAGAGCCGTGGAGTCTAAAATTCCCCGTTCCTCAGTACTTGGAAGCTGACTACGTCTCTGAACTGAATCAGGAGTAGGAGTCTTAATCAAAGTTTTATATAAAGGAGACAGCATATTAGTAACAGAATCAGTGATTCTTCGACGAACAGAAAGTGGAGTTAGTACACTCGCAGACGTAGAGAATGCAGTAGAGGTAGGAATAGATAACGGAACAGTAGGAGTATCGAGAAAAATAGTTTGAGGAACAGTAGGTACGGATGTAGGTATAGAGGCTGGCAGTGTAGGAAGAGGAGGAGCTGTAGGAACATTCACATTCATCACAGGAGGTACGGGAACTTGATTCTGGGGGACAGGAGCAGGAACACCAGGTTGTCCAGCAACCGGCAATTGAACATTCGGGACGAGTGGAGCCGCAGCACCTTGTGCATACGGTGGAGGTGACCGTAACAGATAAGATAACAGAGGATCGTTTTCGGAATCCTCCAGTATCTTAGCCATTTTCGATGGTAAGGCAGGATAGCACTTGTCGATCGCTAAGTTGTGCTCTCTAATTGCTACATCTATGGCCTTCTCACACTCGTTAGCCTGCAACTGTTTAGCCGCTTGCTCTAAAGTTAACTCTTCTTGTTCTTTCTGTTCTTTCTTCAACCTTTTCATTTCTCTCTGTTTGGATTCTTTTCGCCAGTAACAGAAAGAATCAAACATTGCCGGCCGGGCTTTCTTCTTAAACAATTTCGCTTCTAAGTTGTCGAGAATCTCTGGTTCGAAACTACCATGCAGTGGCCAACTAAGGACACCATCCTTCTTACAGTAGCGGACCCATACCTCATTATAAGATATAGGACCCACGCCATGTTTACAATATAAATCATATAGGGGAGTCCCAATCAGAGGAACCAGACAAGAGTCCTCCAATCCTGAGTCACTGTTGCAACTAAAACAAGACAACATTTTCCGACTTACCATTTTCAGTCCGGAACACAAAACAAACAAAACACGGAACAAATATGTGCACTCGAACCAAGAACTTAGGCCTACCAAAACGAACTGATGTATCGATACCCAAACTAAACCAAAAAAGATTATCGTAACTAGAACAACCAATGATAATCTTACAAGACTAAACCAAACCAAGAACCGATCAAGGATTTTAACAATCCTCACAAAGTAACCAGCTAGCTATCACTAAATACTTAACTGAGTCACTGAAGACGTCACCAAGGAGAAACCCGTCACGTTTCGCCGTACTAAGGACTGCACCTCGGGTCCAAGACAGGGCGACGGTCAAGGCAACGGCCCACTGCAGCCGTCCTGAACGGGAAACCCTCGTGGAAGAGAACTTCGGGCCACTTTTGCGATATGCCGGGATCGATGAAGTGGGGCGCCTCCCTCAGGAATCTTCACACGAAGCTTCTCGAACTCTTCAGGCTTTTGGACCGGTACCGAATGACGTCGCCCCACGTTGGGCGCCAATTGGAGTTCTGGACTTTTTAGTTCCGTCCAGAGGTGTCAGGGAACAACACCCAAAGACCCCGGAGTTCCACCTGCCTTGGTGCACAAATGAACAGAAACACGGGCTTCTCGATGGTGGCGTCAAAGACCAAAGGTTTATTACTGCAGGGACACAGAAGTCACAGATACTACACACGGGCAGTAACTAGGAGCCTGTTCAATTTGTACAAAGCGGGTTGCTCCTTATATACTAGTTTTTGGCCTTCAGGCGAATTATTCACATGTTGGTACATTCCCAAAACCTTTGTGTCATAGACAATAAATATTTGGCGTACACAGGAACCGTTGATAAAATCTGATACAAAACATCTACGAAGAGGGGTTCCCACTAGTTCGTCACAATTCCCTGTCAATATTGCATTCAGGACTCGGACCGCCTCATCGTAAAGTTCGTTACCTCCCCCTAATAAAGATTCAGAAAGAAAGAAACAGAGCCAGGTGTGGAAGATAGGAAAGCGGGATAAGGGATGCTTGTGGGTTGTAAATGGGCAAGGCTACCGGCTTCGGCCGCCTAATCATGATCAGGTACAATGGACACGAAGACCAGTTTGGCAGGGCTGGCCTCGGGCAAAGGAGGTAGCCTTTGTCGAGTCATGCAGCTACAGCGTGATCTGGTTTAAGGTGCACGTGTCATGAAAGAGGTGAATCTCCGGCTAAGGTTACGTGTCCTTAATCGAAATAAAATGATCAGAGGTTATTGCGTATGTGAGGGCAAGGAACACAAAATGGCGGCCATGATCTAAGATGGATGCCGTGGGTAGATCAGAAATATGTCAATAGAAGGAGTGCTCTTGCTTGTAGCGTAGCGAAAACACCAGGATATACTAAATGGATCATTTGCGGTTCGCTGATACCAATATTATGTATTTCCGACAAACTTGAAAACACGGGTTCAAATTGTCACGGAACCGTCACGGAACCTCAGAGGGACAGTCTCGTTACCAATCTGGTGGATATGGTGGTAGATGAAATAGCTCACAATCCTCGAGCTCGGCGTTCTAGATGATCGGGCCGTGGCGGAGCCAGCAGGTCCCGGGATGGTTGAAGGTAGCGACGGTCCGCGGCGGAGCCAGCAGGTCCCGATGAAGGTGGTGGTTACAAACGGTCCGCGGCCACGCCAGCAGGTCCCGACGACGATGAAGGTTTCAGAAGGTTGCGGCAGCGCCAGCAGTCCGTCAAGGATGAGTTCTTCACTGCGTCTCTCGACTCCAGGATACAACTGCCTTCCTGCTCTGGAGCTGCCCCAGTTATAGGTCTGGCGCCCTTTGATGTCCGGACCCTCGCACTTGGAGGTCGGGAGGTCCGGGATGAGGGAGTCCAGACACCCAGCAGGGGGGTGGAGCCAGCGCCTGGGGGAGCTGGGGGCGATCGGCACTTGGCGGGGGAGAGCCATCGACACCTCTCTCTCCCATTGACCTGCCAAGTAGTCCGCTCACCTCCTGGGTGGATGGTGGTGCCGGGATGTCGGGGCCTGGCCAGGCCCAGGGTTAGGGTCGATCGGAGGCCACGCGGCCTCGTGGTGCTGTGTCCAAGATGGCGCCCAGGCCGGGCGAGAGGGCCGGTAGGGGATCGGGCCCATGAGGTGGAGATGTTCAGGGGCAGGGGTCCCATAGGAGACGGGAAACGGGTAGTGGTTGCGTGTAACACCTGAGGAGCCGGGCTCGGGCCTGGTCGTGCGGGGAGGGAGCAAGCCCTTCATGTGGCCTGTCCAACATGCGTCCCCCCCAGCTGAAGGCGGGGAGAGTCACCCATCCTCTTGGGGACTCTCCTCGTCGAGGCGGAAAAAGCGTGACAGGCCATCTGCGTTGGCGTGGTCTTGCCCAGGCCGATGTTCCACAGTGAAGTCCATCCCCTGCAGGGAGATGGACCAACGTAGTAGTTTCGGGTTTTCCCCCCGCATCTGCATTAGCCATTGCAGGGGCCGGTGATCGGTCTGTACCCGGAAGTGGGTGCCGAAGAGATAGGGCCGGAGCTTTTTGAGGGCCCACACCACGGCGAAGGCCTCCCTCTCGATGGTGCTCCAGCGTTGTTCTCGGGCCAGGAGTCGCCTGCTGATGAAAGCCACTGGCTGGTCAAGTCCTTCGGGGTTCAACTGGGAAAGGACTGCCCCAATGCCATGGTCGGAGGCATCCGTCGGGACGATAAATTCCCGACTGTAGTCGGGGGCCTGGAGCACAGGGGCGGAGCACATGGCGGCCTTCAGCTTCTCGAAGGCCGCTTGACAGTCTGGGGTCCAGTTGACCTTCTTTGGTTGGTTTTTGGATGTGAGTTCCGTGAGGGGCCCCACAATGCTGCCATAGTCTCGCACGAACCGCCGGTAGTAGCCTGTGAGTCCCAAAAAGGTGCGGACCTCGGTCTGGGTGATGGGGGGCTGCCAAGACTGGATGGCAGCGATCTTGAGTTGCAGAGGGGCCACCAGACCGCTTCCCACCTGGTGCCCGAGATAGGTCACGGACCCCTGGCCAATTTGGCATTTGCTGGCCTTGATCGTGAGGCCAGCTCGTTGGAGGGCCTGTAGCACCTCTCGGAGGTGGTGGAGGTGGTCGGACCAGTGGTGGCTGTACACAGCGATATCGTCCAGGTAGGCGGCGCTGAATTCTTCAAGCCCCGCCAGGACCTGGTTAACTAGCCGCTGAAACGTTGCTGGGGCATTCTTCATGCCGAATGGCATGACATTGAAGTGATAGTGGCCATCAGGGGTGGAGAATGCAGATCGTTCTTGGGCCCGGGGTGTGAGACCGATCTGCCAGTAGCCCGCTGTCAGGTCGAAGATACTGAGGTAGCGGGCAGCTCCCATGCGGTCGATTAGTTCATCTGCCCGGGGGATGGGATGTGCGTCTGTTCTGGTGACCGCATTCAAGCCCCGGTAGTCGACGCAGAACCGGAGTTCCGGCGTGGCGCCGGGGGCGGCCGCTTTGGGGACCAGTACTACCGGGCTGGCCCAGGGGCTGTCGGAGGGCTCGATGACCCCGAGCGTGAGCATCCTGGCCACCTCCTCTTGGATGCAGGCCCGTACCCGATCTGGTACGCGGTAGGCCCGGTGGCGGATAGGGGGACTGTCCCCAGTGTCCACGTCGTGTACGCACCAGGGGGTGACCCCTGGGGTGAGGGAGAACAGGGTGGCGAACTGTAGCAGGAGGTCTCGGCATCCTTGGCGCTGTTCCAGGGTGAGGGCCTCCGAGAGTCGGACCCCGTCCACGGAGCCGTCCTTCTCCCGAGTCCGTAGGAGGTCAGGGAGGGGTTCGGAGTCCTCCTCGGCTCCATTGTCTGGTGCCATCAGGAGGCTGAGTTCTGAACGCACAAAATGGGGTTTCAGCCTATTAGCGTGGAGGACCCGGAGAGGGTTCCGTGAAGATTCCATATCAATGAGATAGGTGACAGGGCTCTTGCGCTCAATTACTTTGAAGGGCCCCGTCCACTTGTCTTGCAGGGCGCATGGCTCGGTGGGGGACATTACCCACACTTGTTGGCCGGGTTCAAATTCGATGGAGGAGGCATTTTGATCGTACCACCTTTTCATGTCCTCCTGACTGGCCTCCAAGTTTGCTTTTGCCATCTCTCTGAATCGTCGGGTCTGGTTGCGGAGGGTTAGGAGGTACTTGAAAACATCTGGAGGGTTCTTTAGAGGGGGCATTTCCCAGCCTTCTTTGACTAGGCTGAGCGGCCCTCGTACCGGGTGTCCATACAAGAGTTCAAACGGGCTGAAGCCGAGGGACTTCTGGGGGACTTCTCGGTAGGCAAAGAGGAGGCACGGCAGTATCACATCCCACTGGCGACGGAGGGGCTCTTCCAACCCCCCAATCATCCCTTTGAGCGTGCGGTTGAACCGCTCAACGAGTCCGTTTCCTTGAGGGTGATAGGGGGTCGTGAATCGGTAGGTGACCCCACACTGTTGCCAGAGGGACTTCATGTATTTTGAAATAAAGTTTGTGCCTCGGTCGCTGACGACTTCCCGGGGGAAGCCCACACGGGAGAAGATCCCCATCAGGGCCCGACCGACTACCGGGGCTGTCACAGTTCGCAGGGGAACAGCCTCACGGTAGCGGGTGGCGTGGTCCACCAGTACCAGGATGAACCGATGTCCTTGTGCTGTACGGGGGTCTAGGGGCCCCACAATGTCTATCCCCACCCTCTCGAACGGGGTGGTGACCACTGGAAAAGGTTGCAGGGGGGCTTTCAGCTTGCGGCCGCTCTTCCCACTGGCTTGGCACGTGGGGCAAGATCGGCAGTGCTGGAGTACATCGTTCCTCATCTTGGGCCAGAAAAAGTGGGTGACCAGGCGACTGTAGGTTTTATCCTGACCCAGGTGGCCAGCCAGGGGGACATCGTGGGCCAGGTTTAGCAAGAAGTCTCTAAAGCGGAGGGGCACCACTAGCACTCGACTGGCCCCTAACTCCGCGATTCTCTGTTCGCTGTACAACAGGTCATTGTCCCAATAGACCCAATGGGTTCCGGAAGTATCCCCTGCGCTCTGAGCGAGGGCTTGTTGGCGGAGTCCCTCGAGGGAGGGACAGGTCTTCTGTTCTTGGCGAAACTGTTCCTGGGTGGGCCCCCCCTCTTGACGCCACTGATCCAGGCCGGGAAGGTCCTGAGGCTGAACGAGCCCCTCGGGAGTTTGTTCTGGGGGGACGGCACGGTCGGTTTCTTCTACTGGAGCGACCGGGGGAGGAGGTGCCGGCCATTCAGGTTCTTCGGGTCGGGGGATGGCACGGGCGGCCATGGACCGGGTGGTTACGCACGCCCAGTCCGGGATGCCCAACATCCCCAGGTGCTCTCTCCTTTCTACGGCGGCCCACGGGGAACTCTCAAGGTCATTCCCCAGGAGACAGTCTACGGGGGCGTCATCTCGGACCGTCACTTTCAACATGCCGGAGACTCCTCCCCACTCGAAGGGGACGCAGGCCATCCGACATAGACTCTCCGAATTGTCGGCTGAACGGACAGGGCAGAGAATGTTCGGCAGGATCTGTTCTGGGGTCACCAGGTGACAGCGGACAGCGGTTACACTGGCCCCGGTGTCACGTAGGGCTTCAGCCCGGCGTCCATTAATGTTCACCCATTGACTGTACTTCCGGGTGTTGGCGGGTAGGGGGACCCGCGGGACCATGTCTCTTCCCCCTAGGCATGCTAGAACCATGGCGGCTGGCTCCCATTCTTGGTGTTCTTGCTCACATTCTTCATGTTCTTCGGAGATTTGTTCTTCCCCCAGGGCGGCGGCAGCCATCTGGCGGGGTCTCGGAGTCTGGCTCTGTGGACAATTTGGGTCGTTTGCGTAGTGGCAGACTCGCTGGCATCGGTGACACGTGACATTGGCTCTGTATCCCGGCCGCGCCGGGGTGTTGCCCCGGTTGGCCGGGGGTGGGGTGCTGGTAGCGGGGGCGGCCGGAGCGTTGTCTCTTCCTCGTCCTTGGCCCCCTCCTCCTCCTCGGGGACGGTGCTGACCGTGGTGGTTCCGGTTCTGTTCATAGGACCCATTTCGGCCCACTCGGGTGATTTCCCACCGGTCAGCCTCGGCGGCGAGCTGCCGTGGATCAGTCAATTTACTGTCGAGGAGGTGTTGCCTGAGCTCGACGAAGCAGTTGTTTGATAGATGCTCCCATACCATGAGATTGAAGAGTTGTTCGTAAGTCGTTACGTTGCTTCCCTTGATCCAACCCTCGAAGGCCCGGCTGAAATAGTTCACGTATTCCACCCAAGTCGTACCCGGGATCCGGGTGCAGTCTCGGAACCTCTGGCGGTACATTTCGGGTGTGAGCCCATAGCGGGTGAGGAGGGCAGCTTTCATGTGGTCATAGGAGGTCATCAGATGGTCTGGGAGCTGTAGCAGGGCATCGCGGCCCTCATTGAGGAACCTCCCCCATAGACCGGCTCCCCAGTCGCTTCGATCGATCCAATGGGAGGTCATAGCGATCTCGTAGGCCTTGAACCATTGCTGTATGTCGTCCTCTCGGAAATATTCTCGAACGACATCCTTGGGGATGTGTACCTTTTTTTCTGTTGCCCCTGGGGTGCGCGGTTGCTCGGGCACCCCTAATTCTTTGGTCTGCTTGCGTAAGTCTATCTCAGCTAGTTTGCGCTCATGTTCATACGCCAGTCTCTTCTCCTCGAGCTCTCTTTGTCTCTGTTTCTCTTCCCGTTCTTCTCGGAGCCGCAGATGTTCCAGGTTCAGTTTTTGTTCGGCTAACTTGAGTTCGCCATCCATTTTGAGCCGGGCCATTTCTAGTTCATGTAGTCGGGTTCTTTCTCGTTCTTGGATCTCGTCTTGCGAGAGACCCGTTCTTCGCTCCTCGGGAGCCGTGGTGTCTTTTTCTGCTGCTGCGACATTTTGGTCCGGGGGTCTGACGGCCCCGGTTTCTGCCCAAGACTCAATGGCGTGCTTGAAATCGTCTTTAGTACTTAGACCGGTGGTAGCGATACCTAGTTCAATGCAGAATTGTTTCAACTCACGATGGCTGTATTCTTCCAATTTCTCTATCTGGAATTTCTCGGTGGATCCGCTTTCTTTGGTTGTCATTGTGATTTCGTCGTGGGGTGAGCTACTCTCTGTACGATTATGCGGTGATTCGGATCGCGCCGCTGGCCACCAATGTTAGACGGACCGGGAGGGTCGGCCGAGGAGAGAGGGAGAGGTCTCCGGGGAGAGCCGTCTCCAGCGATCGTACAGACAAGTAACTTCCCCCCCACAGACGTACACCACACAAGGATAAGGTTCAACGTTACTTTATAAGCAATTCTTTAAGTACGGTGAAATGGTACAAGGAGGTCTGGACTCCGGGGTCCTCTCTAGTTTAGTCTCTTGGTTGGGTAAGGGGGTAGCGGGACAGTCTCGTTACCAATCTGGTGGATATGGTGGTAGATGAAATAGCTCACAATCCTCGAGCTCGGCGTTCTAGATGATCGGGCCGCGGCGGAGCCAGCAGGTCCCGGGATGGTTGAAGGTAGCGACGGTCCGCGGCGGAGCCAGCAGGTCCCGATGAAGGTGGTGGTTACAAACGGTCCGCGGCCACGCCAGCAGGTCCCGACGACGATGAAGGTTTCAGAAGGTTGCGGCAGCGCCAGCAGTCCGTCAAGGATGAGTTCTTCACTGCGTCTCTCGACTCCAGGATACAACTGCCTTCCTGCTCTGGAGCTGCCCCAGTTATAGGTCTGGCGCCCTTTGATGTCCGGACCCTCGCACTTGGAGGTCGGGAGGTCCGGGATGAGGGAGTCCAGACACCCAGCAGGGGGGTGGAGCCAGCGCCTGGGGGAGCTGGGGGCGATCGGCACTTGGCGGGGGAGAGCCATCGACACCTCTCTCTCCCATTGACCTGCCAAGTAGTCCGCTCACCTCCTGGGTGGATGGTGGTGCCGGGATGTCGGGGCCTGGCCAGGCCCAGGGTTAGGGTCGATCGGAGGCCACGCGGCCTCGTGGTGCTGTGTCCAAGATGGCGCCCAGGCCGGGCGAGAGGGCCGGTAGGGGATCGGGCCCATGAGGTGGAGATGTTCAGGGGCAGGGGTCCCATAGGAGACGGGAAACGGGTAGTGGTTGCGTGTAACACCTGAGGAGCCGGGCTCGGGCCTGGTCGTGCGGGGAGGGAGCAAGCCCTTCATGTGGCCTGTCCAACACCCCCCCCCCCAGACAACCACCCCACACACAAAAACCCCCACACAGAGCCCTCCCACACACACAACCACACACACATAACCCCACACAATCACACACAAACACACAACACACAACCCTACAACCACACACAAACACAACCACACACATGCCCACACACACACAACCCTACACACACAACCCTAAACACACACAACCCCACCCACAAACACAACCCCACACACACAAAACTCCACAAATACAAATCCAAACACACACAACCCTCCTACATGTACAACCCTACACACACACACTCTCATAACCCCCACTCACACAACCCCCTCACACAAACACAAACCCCTCCACATACAAGCCCCCACACACACAACCCCCACACACCCAAAACCCCCACACACAACCACACAACCCCACACACAACCACACACACAACCACACACACAAACACACAACCCCCACACACAACCCCCCACACACCCCAACACACAAACCCGCATACTCACACAACCTCACACACTCACACACACAACCCCCCCACACACAACGCCATGCACACAAAACCCCCCACACACTTACAACCCCACACACAACCCCCACACACAACCCCCACACACACAACCCAACACACACAACCCCCACACTTACAACCCCACACACAACCCCGCAAACAAACACCCCCACACAACCACACACACAACCACACAACCCCCCACACACAACCCCATACACACACAACCTCACACACCACACAAGCCCACTCACACAACCCCACACAAACACAACCCCCCACACATAACCCTCAACACACACACACCCCCACTCTCATAACCCCCCCACACACAACCCCCTCACACAAACACAAACCCCCCACATACAAGCCCCCACACACACAAACCCCACACACACAACCCCAAACATACAACCCCACCCACAAACACACAACCCCCACACACACAACCCCCCACAGACACAACCCCCACACACAAACACAAACCCCCCACATACAAGCCCCCACACACACAAACACCACACACACAACCCCACACATACAACCCCACCCACACACACATAACCCCCCACACACAACCACACACACACAACCCCCCCACAAACAACCCCCCACTCACAACCCCCCCACACACAAACCCACACACAACAAATCTCCCAACCACACATACAACCCCACACACAAACCTCACACACAACCCCATACACCCACACCCCCACTCATAATCCCCCCACACACACAACCTCCCCCCACACACAACCCCTATACACAAACTCCCCACACACAAGCCCCCCACACACAACTCCCCCACACACAAAAACCCACACACAACCCCACAAACACAACCCCCTACACACAACCACACAACCCCACACAATACCACACACAACCACACACCCACAACCAACCACACAACCCCACACACAACCCCATACACACAAAAAACCACACACAACCCCCCACCACACACACACCACATACAACCCCACACACAACCCCACACACACAACCCACCACAATCACACACACAACTACACAACCCCATACACAACCCACCACTCACAGCCCCACACACACAACACCTCACAACAACACACCCACAACCCCACACACACAAACAAACCCACACACACAATCCAACACACACAACCCCCCACTCACAACCCCCCACACACAACCCCACACACACAAACTCCCACACACAACCGCCCCCACACACAAGCCCCCCACACAACCCCACAAACAAACACAACTCAACACACAACCCCACACACACAACCCCAAACACACACAACCCCTGTACACACACAGCTCGCCACACACACAACCCCACACTCACAACCCCCCCACACACACAACCCCCCACACAGCCCCAACACACAAACCCACATACTCACACAACCCCACGCACTCACACACAGCCCCGCACACACACAAGCCCCCATACACACAAAACAACACACATAACCCCACACACACTTACAACCCCACACACACGTACAACCCCACACTCAGCCCCCCCACACACACCCACCCACACACACAACCCAACACACAACCCCACACACAACCAAACACCCCCCCACACAACCCCACATACAACCACACTCACACACAACCAACCATACAGAACCACACAACCCCCCTACACACACAACCCCCCACACACACAACCTCGCACACCACACAACCCCACACATGACTGCACACACACACAACCCCACACACACAACCCCCCAGTCACACAACCCCCCACACACACAACCCCCTCACACACACACAAACCCCCACACACAACCACCCCCACATAAAAGCACCTCACACACAACCCCACACATAAAAACCCCACACACACAAACCCCACACACACACACAACCCCCCAACACAAAACCCCATAAACTCACACCCACACACAAACACCCTCATACCCACACACAGCCCCCCACACACAGAACTCCCCCACACACACACCCAACCCCCCACACACAACCACACACATAACCCCACACAACCACACACAAGCACACAACCAAACACAACCCCATGCACACAACCCCACACACCAAACACCACACAACTCCCCACACACAACCCACACACACAACCTCCCCCCCACACACACAACCCCCATACACAAAACCCACCCACACACAACCCACACACACACCACCACACAGAACCCCTTACACACAACCCCCCACACACAACCAGACACACTACAATACAACCCCACACAAAACCACACACACACAACCAACCACACACAACCACACAACCCCCAACACATACAACCCCAACACATACAACCCCACACACACAACCCCCCCACACACAACCCCCCACACACAAACCCACACACAACCCCACACACACAACCCCCGTACACACACAACCCTCCACATACACACACAACCCCACACTCACACACAGCCCCATACACACAACCCCCACACACACCCAAAACACCAACACACAACCACACACCCCCACACACACAACCCACCACACACAACCCCCCACACACCCCAACACACAAACCCACATACTCACAAGACCCCACGCACTCACACACAACCCCCCACACACAACCCAACACACACAACCCCAAACACACACACAACCCCACACAGACAACTACACACCAACCCAAACACACAACCCAACACACACAACCCCCCACACACACAACCCCACACACAACCCCAAAAACAACCACCCCCACACAACCACACACAGCCACACAACCCCACACAAAACCACACACACATACAACCAACCACACACAACCACACAACCCCCCACACACAACCCCAATACACAACCAACAACACACAACCCCATATACACACAACCCCACACACACCCCCAACACACACAACTGCCCCACTCACACAACCCCCCACTCACACAACCCCCCATAAACAACCCCCTCGCACACACACAAACCCCACACATACAACCCCGCCCACACACATAACCCCACAACCCCACACACACAACCCCCACCCACACAACCACCCCACACACAAAACCCCCCACACACAGCCCTCCCACACACACAACCACACACACATAACCCCACACAATCACACACAAACACACAACACACAACCCTACAACCACACACAAACACACAAACACACACATGCCCACACACACACAACCCTACACACACACAACCCCACACACCACACAACCCCAAACAGACACAAAACCCCCAAACACATACAACCCCTAAACACAACCCCCCCACACAACCCCCCACACACAACCCCCACACACAAACCCCTACACACACACACAACCTCCGCCCACACACACTACCCCACACACACAGAACCCCTCACACACAACCCCCTCACACACAACCCCCCCCACACACAACCCCACACCCACAAACAACCCCACAACTCACACACAACCCTCAACACACACACAACCCCCCACACACAACTCTCCCACACAACCCTACACACACAAACAACCCCACACACACAACCCAACACACACAACCCCCCTTTCACAACCCCCCACACACACAAACCCCCCACACTCAAAACCCCCAAACACAAAACCCCCACACATACAACCCCACCCACAAACACAACCCCACACACACAAAACCCCACACACACAACTCCAAACACACACAACCCTCATACACGTACAACCCTCCACACACACACAACCCTCCACACACACAACCCCACACACACAACCCCCACACACACAACCCCCACACACCCACAACCCCCAGACACAACCACACAACCCCACACACAACCACACACACACACACACAACCCCCCACACACACAACCCCCCACACACCCCAACACACAAACCCACATACTCACACAACCCCACACACTCACACACACAACCCCCCACACACAACCCCATACACACACAACCCCACACACACTTACAACCCCACACACAACCCCTGCACACACAACCCCCCACACACACAACCCCCACACTTACAACCCCACACACAACCCCGCAAACAAACACCCCCCACACAACCCCACACACAACCACACATCCACACAACCAACCACACACAACCCCCCACACACAACCCCCCACACAACCCCATACACACACAACCTCACACAACACACAAGCCCACTCAAACACAACCCCCCACACACAACCCTCAACACCCCCCCCCCACTCTCATAACCCCCCACACACACAACCCCCTCACACAAACACAAACCCCCCACATACAAGCCCCCACACACACAAACCCTACACACACAACCCCACACATACAACCCCACCCACACACACACAACCCCCACACACACAACCCCCCACAGACACAACCCCCACACACACAACCCCACAAACTCACACCAGCACACACAACCCCATAACCACACACACAACCCCACCACACAGCCCCCCAGACACACAACCCCCACACACACAACCCCCCCAACCACACGCAAGCACAACACCACACACAACCACACACACACAAAGCCAACCACACACACAACCCCCACACACAACCCAACACACACACAACCCCACACACCACACACCACACACACAACCACACAAACCCACACAAAACCACACACACAACCAACCACACACAACCACACAACCCCCAACACACACAACCCCCCACTCACAACCCCCCACACACACAACCCCCCACACACACAACCCCCCACTCACAACCCTCCCACACACACAAACCCACACACAACAAATCCCTCAACCACACATACAACCCCACACACAAACCACACACACAACCCCACACACACTACCCAACACATACAACCCCACCCACACACACACAACCCCATACACCCACCCCCCCCACTCACAATCCCCCCACACACACAACCTCCCCCCACACACGACCCCATACACAAACTCCCCCCACACAAGCCCCCTACACACAACTCCCCCACACACACAACCCCACACACAAAAACCCACACACAACCCCACAAACACAACCCCATACACACAACCACACAGCCCCACACAATACCACACACACAACCACACACACAACCCCACACACAACCCCATACACACAAAAAATCACACACAACCCCCAACAACCCACACACACAACCCACCACAATCACACACAACTACACAAGCCCACACACAACCACACACAAACAACCAACCACACACAACCACACAACCCACCACTCACAGCCCCACACACACAACCCCCCCACTCACCCCCACACACACAACCCAACACACACAACCTCACACACACAAACTCCCACACACAACCGCCCCCACACACAAGCCCCCCACACAACCCCACAAACAACCCCACAGACACAACCCCAAACACACACAACCTCTGTACACACACAACCACACACACAACCACACACACACACAATCCTCCCACACACACAACCCCCCACACACCCCCAACACACAAACCCACATACTCACACAACCCCACGCACTCACACACAGAACCCCACACACACAAGCCCCCACACACACAAAACAACACACACAGCCCCACACACACTTACAACCCTACACACACGTACAACCCCACACTCAGCCCCCCACACACACACCGACACACACATACAACCAAACACACCCCCCACACAACCACACACAACCCCACATACAACCACACTCACACGCAACCAACCATACACAACCACACAACCCCCTTCACACACAACCCCCCACACACACAACCTCACACACCACACAACCCCACACATGACTGCACACACATACAACCCCACACACACAACCCCCAGTCACACAACCCCCCGCACACACAACCCCCTCACACACACACAAAACCCCAACACACAACTGCCCCCACACACTACCCCACACACAAAAACCCCACACACACAAACCCCACACACACACACAACCCCCACACACACAACCCCACAAACTCACACCCACACACAAACACCCCCATACCCACACACAGCCCTCCACACACAGCCCCCCACACACAGAACTCCCCCACAAACACCCAACCCCCCACACACAACCACACACATAACCCCACACAACCAAACACAAGCACACAACCAAACAGAAACCCACACACACAAACCCAACCACACAAGCAACCCCTCACACACACAACCCCACACACCAAACACCACACAACTCCCCGCACACAACCCCCACACCCCCCCACTCACAACCCCCACACACAACCTCCCCCCCACACACACAACCCCCATACACAAAACCCACCCACACACAAGCCCCCCCACACACAACCCCCCACACGCAACCACACACACAACCATACAACAGCACACAAAACCACACACACAACCACACACACAAAACCAACCACACACAACCACAAACACACACAACCCCAACACACACAACCCCACACACACAACCCCCCAAAACACACAACCCCACACACACAACCCCCCACACACAACCCCACACACACAACCCCCACACACACAACCCCCCACTCACACCCCCTCACACACAGAAACCAACACACAACCAACACCCTCCACACACACACAAGCCCCCACACACAACCCCCACACACACCACACACACAACCCCACACACATCCCCATACACACACACCCCCACTCACAACCCCCCCACACACACAACCTCCCCCACACACGTAACCCCCATACACAAACCCCCACACTTAAGCCCACCCCACACAACCCCACACACACAACCCCACACACCAAACACCACACAACCCCCCACACACAACCCCCACACCCCCCCACTCACAACCCACCACACACAACCCCAAACACACACAACCTCTGTACACACAGCCCGCCACACACACAATCCCACACACACAACCCCCCCACACACACAAACACACACACACACAACCACACACACACAATCCTCCCACACACACAACCCCCCACACACCCCCAACACACAAACCCACATACTCACACAACCCCACGCACTCACACACAGAACCCCACACACACAAGCCCTGACACACAAAACAACACACACAACCTCACACACACTTACAACCCCACACACACGTACAACCCCACACACACCCACCCACACACACACCCACCCACACACACATCCAAACACACCCCCCACACAACCACACACAACCCACCATACAACCACACTCACACACAACCAACCATACACAACCACACAACCCCCTTCACACACAACCCCCCACACACACAACCTCACACACCACACAACCCCACACATGACTGCACACACATACAACCCCACACACACAACCCCCAGTCACACAACCCCCCACACACACAACCCCCTCACACACACACAAAACCCCCACACACAACCGCCCCCACATAAAAGCCCCCCACACACTACCCCACACACAAACCCCCCCACACACATAAACCCCCCACACACAACCCCACACACACACCCACAACCCCCCACACACAACCCCCCACACACAACCCCCCCACACACACAACCCCACAAACTCACACCCACACACAAACACCCCCATACCCACACACAGCCCCCCACACACAGAACTCCCCCACACACACCCAACCCCCCACACACAAGCACACACATAACCCCACACAACCAAACACAAGCACACAACGACACACAACCCCACACACAACCATACACACAAAAACCCAACCACACAAGCAACCCCCCGTACACACAACCCCACGCACACAACCCCACACACCAAACACCACACAACTCCCCACACACAACCCCCACACCCCCCCACTCACAACCCCCACACACACAACCTCCCCCACACACAAACAACCCCCATACACAAAACCCACCCACACACAAGCCCCCCACACACAACCCCCCGCATACACACCACCACACAGAACCCCTTACACACAACCCCCCACACACAACCACACACACAACCATACAACCCCACACACAACCACACACACAACCACACACACACAACCAACCACACACAACCACAAACACACACAACCCCACACACACACAACCCCACACACACAACCCCGCCACACACAGAAACAAACACACAACCAACACCCTCCACACACACACAAGCCCCCACACACAACCCCCACACACACCACACACACAACCTGTTAGAACCGGGACCCTGGCCGGCCAAGACTCGCGTCAAGGTCAGTCAGGGATCGCCAGTTCTAAGTGTCAGGGCAAGGGAGTCACACACCAAGGCAACCCCTACTCGCCCTCTAGGTAACGTGGCGCGAGCAGTCAAGGCTAAACTTGGAGGCGATATGAGTTAAGTATTTGCGCATGCACCCCAGCAACAACACCCAAGGCCCACCACAAAGAAACACTCCACACAAGGTTATATAAAAATAGCCTTTGTATTCCAATAAACATACATTAGATAAAACACACACTTTACATTGTGCCAGAGGCACGGGCAGAATTTACAAGGGGAATTATATGTACAAGGGACAGGGCCACATGGACCACTGTCAGGGTATGCACTTTTAGAACTTAGCACTTTTTAGAAATAGCACTTTTTAGATCATAGAATTATCAATGTAGCACAAAAATAACATACAACCAGTCACTACTGGTACCAGGTGAGCACCACCTATGCAACCCTCACTATCTTAGGAGATTACACTAGGGAACCTGGGCTCTGCTAACAACACCTCTACTAGCAAGAAGGAAACCACCTAAGTATTGCTATACCTGTAGGGGTTTAAGGAAAGAAACACATGATGCATCGCAATACATTCAGCGGTGTAAAAGGACAGAGCACATGACGCATAAAAACACATTCAGAGGTGCAGCACAAGAGAACACATGATGAATAATCTACCCATTCAGAGGTGTAAGGAAAGGAAAACACTTGATGCATCGCAATACATTCAGAGGTGTAGAAAATGAACAATTGCGCCAAACTCACGTAAGTCACCACCTGTGACTGTCCCTAGGCCAACTGGCCTCTCTAGGGCTAGGACGCCCTGTGTCCCAAAGTCAGGGGGCCTAAACGGAGCAGTTGCCCACAAAGTGCTGGGCAACTGGGTAGCACAATGATGGAGCCAACACGATGGGGGAGCCTCACAGGCTCCGAGTAAACAACTGTCCCCTTGAGCCTCCCAGGAGCCTCTCTGGCTCAACCAACAATAGTGCGCCTGAGCCCCTCGTGGGCTCTACAAACAACTGTGGCGATTTTGAGCCTCTCTGGGCTTGCAAAATACAAAATTGTCCCCAGGAGCCTCGGGGCTCCTAATTAAAAATGCGGGGCCGTTGGAGCCCTTCGTGGACTCGGAATGGACGTCGGAGCGGCCCGCTGCCAACCGGGGCCGCTCTGTCACCCCCGGGATACTTGGAGCCTCTCGGGGCACAAAGAAACCACAAATTGCCCCCGGAGCCCTTGGGGGCTTCAATCACTGCAGTGCCTTTCGCAGGCACCGAAGCACACCGGGGGCTTCCTCCCCCCTTTCGGCACTCACCGGCTGCTGGCTGGAGAGCTCCCGCTCCTCGGGACTCTCCTCGGTGGCGGCAGGACTCTCTCCCTCCTCTGGGGCTGGCGGAAGGTCCGGGGCTCTCCCTCACTTGGGAGCCTCGGCTGGACGTGCAGGCTGCTTCCTGCTTCCCCGCCTGGCCCCGTCACGCTGCAACTTGCCTGGCTTCCTGCCTCGGGTGTCCGCCAATGGCAGCGCGGCCCCGAGCAGGGAGGCGGGCACTTCCGGGTCGCACTTGGCAGCGGCCCGGCAACGTTTTCACAACACTCCGGGCTGCGGCGGTGATTCTCCCAGGCACGAAGTCGAGGTGGGCACTCGATCCTGGGCAGAAATCAGTGGCAAAGTCCCGGGCAGGGTGGGCACCTGCCAGGGGACAAATTAATCCCAAATAAGCGAGGTGGCACTCGCGAATGCAGTAGCGACCGGGGCAAATGCCGGGTGGGCACCGGCTCTGAACAATAAAGCGCCCCGAGGCGCTTGCAGGAAATACAGCGCGCTCTCAGCGCTAGGGGGTCGCAATAAAGCGCGCTCAGCGCTATAAGCAAAACAAAGCGCTCCCAGGGGCTAGGAAAATCAGGAAGCGCTCACCAGCGCTAGGGACAACAGAGTCCAGCAAAAGTCCTTCTAGGCAGGTAGGGGGGCAAGGCTGGGCCCAGAGCCAGCTCACTGGGTCTCCAGGCAGGGAGACAGTCCAAGTGGCGGTCCTCTGGCCCAGCAGCAGCCCCCTCAGGCAGGATCCTGGCAGAGAACCACCTCTCTGGGGACACAGCCCCATTTTTATACAGTACATTCCTTTGTCTGAAGGTGCAGGGTGGGGGCTGAACCAGTCGCCGCTGGTTCTTGAGTACCCTTGATGGCCCAACCACCCCTTTCTTTCACTGGCAGGGCTAGGGTCGTTAGACACACCACAGGGGGGCGGAGCCAGCATTGTGTGGGGAAAACCCAGCCCATCCAGGACACAGGTACACTCCTCCCACACATCACTCATGCTAATCTCCCACTCACCACCGGGCAGACCCATCCAGACTTCCTGGAGCCTGGCATGCCAGCCAGCTCCAGCCAATCACGCTCCAGCACCCTCACTGCACACATATCTCAATGTCCAGAAGTAGCACTTCCCTTCTAGACACATACATGCCGCAGACACCATCTCGCAGCATTCACTCTCACGAGTTTACACATACTAAACTCGAGCCTGCACTCCCCACGCATCAGGAACTACCAGGGACACACACATTCCCCATGCATTCCTATGGGAGGGCAGGCCAGCCATACTACACACACGCACTTTCACTCTGGGACCCAGGGAAAAGTGCGCAGAGACCCAAAAATCACTAACACAGGGTCACAAATAACGCAAAAAGTCTAGGGGTGAACCTGCCCTAAGGGCCAAGTCCAACACAACCCCCCACACACAACCCCACACACACATCCCCATACACACACACACCCCCACTCACAAACGCCCCACACACACAACCTCCCCCACACACAAAACCCCCCATACACAAACCCCCACACTTAAGCCCACCACACACAACCCCACACACACAACCCCACACACCAAACACCACACAACCCCCCACACACAACCCCCACACCCCCCCACTCACAACCCCCACACACAACATCCCCCCCCACACACACACAACCACCAAACACAAAACCCACCCACACACAATCCCCCTTCACACAACCCCCCCACACACACGACCACACAGAACCCCTTACACACAACCATACAACCCCACATGAAACCACACACACACACCCAACCACACACAACCACACAACCCCCCCACACACAACCTCCCCCACACACAGAAACCCCCACACACAATCCCCCACATACATCCATCACACACACAACCCCACACACACACCCCCACTCACAACGCCCACTCACACAACCTCCCCCATACACAAATCCCCCCACACTTAAGTCCCCACACACAACCACACACAAACCCACACACACAAACCCCACACACAACCACACACACAACCACACACACACAACCAACCACACACAACCACACAACCCCACACACACACAACCCCACAAACACAACCCCACACACACACACAACCACCCACACACACAACCCCCCACACACAACCCCCCCACACACACAAACCCCCACTCACAGCCCCCCCACACACACAAACCCCCACACACAACCCCACACACACAAACCAAACACAACCCAACACACACTGCCCCACACATACAACCCCACCCACACACAACCCCATACACACACAACCCCACACACAAACAACACCCCACACACAACTCCACAAACTCACACACATCACCCCATCACCACACACAAAAACCCCCCACACACAGCCCCACACACACAACCTCCCACACACAACCACACAGCCCCACACAATACCACACACACAACCACACACACACAACCAACCACACAACCCCACACACAAGCCCATACACACAAAAAACCACACACAACCCCCCCACACAAAACCCCCCTACAAACACACAACACCACACACACACACAACCCCTCACACAACCCCACACACACAACCCACCACAATCACACACACAACTACACAACTCCACACACAACCACACACACACAACAACCACACACAACCACACAACCCACCACTCACAGCCCCACACACACAACCCCCCACACACAACCCCACACACACAAACCCACACACACAACCCAACACACACAACCCCCCACACAAAAAATACCACAGACAACTGCCCCCACACACAAGCCCCCCACACAACCCCACACACACACAACCTCTGTACACACACAGCCCGCCACACACACAATCCCACACACACAACCCCCCACACACACAACCACACACACACACAATCCTCCCACACACACAACCCCCCACACACCCCCAACACACAAACCCATACTCACACAACCCCACGCACTCACACACAGAAAACCACACACACACACGCCCCCACACACACAAAACAACACACACAACCCCACACACACACTTACAACCACACTCAGCCCCCCCACACACACCCACCCACACACACAACCAAGCACACCCCCCACACAACCACACACAACCCCACATACAACCACACTCACACGCAACCAACCATACACAACCACAAAACTCCCCTTCACACACAACCCCCCACACACACAACCTCACACACCACACAACCCCACACATGACTGCACACACACAAAACCCCACACACACAACCCCCAGTCACACAACCCCCCACACACACAACCCCCTCACACACACACAAACCCCCCACACTCAACCGCCCCCACATAAAAGCCCCCCACACACAACCCCCCACACACGACCCCACACACACAAACCCCACACACACAACCCCACACACACAACCCCCCACACACACACAACCCCACAAACTCACACCCACACACACACACCCCCATACCCACACACAGAACTCCCCCACACACACCCAACCCCCCACACACAACCACACACATAACCCCACACAACCACACACAAGCACACAACCACACACAACCCCACACACAACCACACACACACAAACCCAACCACACAAGCAACCCCACACACCAAACACCACACAACTCCCCACACACAACCCCCACACCCCCCCACTCACAACCCCCCCCCCACACACAACCTCCCCCACACACACACAACCCCCATACACAAAACCCACCCACACACAAGCCCCCCACACACAACCCCCCGCACACACTCACCACAACACAGTTCCCTTACACACAACCCCCCACACACAACCACACACAACCATACTACCCCACACAAAACCACACACACAACCACACACACACACAACCAAACACACACAACCCCACACACACACACAACCCCACACACACAACCCCACACACACACAACCCCCCAATCACAACCCCCCACACACAGAAACCAACACACAACCAACACCCTCCACACACACACAAGCCCCCACACACAACCCACACACACACACCACACACACAACCCCACACACACATCCCCATACACACACACACCCCCACTCACAGCCCCCCACACACACAACCTCCCCCACACACAAAACCCCCTATACACTTAAGCCCACCACACACAACCCCACACACACAACCCCACACACCAAACACCACACAACCCCCCACACACAACCCCCCCACTCACAACCCCCACACACACAACCTTCCCCACACCCACACAACCACCAAACACAAAACCCACCCACACACAACCTCCCACTCACAACCCCCCACACACAGAAACCAACACACAACCAACACCCACCACACACACAGAAACCCCCACACACAATCCCCCACACACAACCCCACACACACCCCCCCACTCACAACCCCCACACACACAACCTCCCCCCACACTTAAGTCCCCACACACAACCACACACACAACCCCCACACACAACCACACACACACAACCAACCACACACAACCACACAACTCTCCACACCCACAACCCCACAAACACAACCCCACACACAACCACCCACACACACAACCCCCCACATACAACCCCACACACACAAACCAAACACCACCCAACACACACTGCCCCACACATACAACCCCACCCACACACAACCCCATACACACACAACCCCACACACAAACAACACCCCACACACAACTCCACAAACTCACACACACCACCCCATACCCACACACACAAACCCCCCACACACAGCCCCACACACACAACCTCCCACACACAACCACACAGCCCCACACAATACCACACACAACCACACACACAACCAACCACACAACCCCACACACAAGCCCATACACACAAAAAACCACACACAACCCCCCCCACACACAACCCCCCTACAAACACACAACACCACACACACACACACAACCCCTCACACAACCCCACACACACAACCCACCACAATCACACACACAACTACACAACTCCACACACAACCACACACACACAACAACCACACACAACCACACAACCCACCACTCACAGCCCCACACACACAACCCCCCACACACAACCCCACACACACAAACAAACCCACACACACAACCCAACACACACAACCCCCCACACAAAAAATCCCACAGACAACTGCCCCCACACACAAGCCCCCCACACAACCCCACACACACACAACCTCTGTACACACACAGCCCGCCACACACACAATCCCACACACACAACCCCCCACACACACAACCACACACACACAATCCTCCCACACACACAACCCCCCACACACCCCCAACACACAAACCCATACTCACACAACCCAAGGCACTCACACACAGAACACCAGACACACACAAGCCCCCACACACACAAAACAACACACACAACCCCACACACACACTTACAACCACACTCAGCCCCCCCACTCACACCCACCCACACACACAACCAAGCACACCCCCCACACAACCACACACAACCCCACATACAACCACACTCACACGCAACCAACCATACACAACCACACAACTCCCCCTCACACACAACCCCCCACACACACAACCTCACACACCACACAACCCTACACATGACTGCACACACACACAACCCCACACACAACCCCCCACACACACAACCCCCTCACACACACACAAACCCCCCACACTCAACCACCCCACATAAAAGCCCCCCACACACAACCCCCCACACACAACCCCACAAACTCACACCCACACACAATCACCCCCATACCCACACACAGCCCCCCACACACAGAACTCCCCCACACACACCCAACCCCCCACACACAACCACACACATAACCCCACACAACCACACACAAGCACACAACCACACACAACCACACACACACAAACCCAACCACACAAGCAACCCCACACACACAACCCCACACACCAAACACCACACAACTCCCCACACACAACCCCCACACCCCCCCACTCACAACCCCCCCCACACACAACCTCCCCCACACACACACAACCCCCATACACAAAACCCACCCACACACAAGCCCCCCACACACAACCCCCCACACACACTCACCACAACACAGAACCCCTTACACACAACCCCCCACACACAACCACACACACAACCATACTACCCCACACAAAACCACACACACAACCACACACACACAACCAAACACACACAACCCCACACACACACACAACCCCACACACAACCGCCCCACATAAAAGCCCCCCACACACTACCCCACACACAAAACCCCCCCACACATAAACCCACACACACAACCCCACACACACACCCACAACCCCCCACACACAACCCCCCACACACAACCCCCACACACACACAACCCCACAAACTCACACCCACACACAAACACCCCCATACCCACACACAGCCCCCCACACACAGAACTCCCCCAGACACACCCACCCCCCCACACACAAGCACACACATAACCCCACACAACCAAACACAAGCACACAACGACACACAACCCCACACACAACCATACACACAAAAACCCAACCACACAAGCAACCCCCGTACACACAACCCCACGCACACAACCCCACACACCAAACACCACACAACTCCCCACACACAACCCCCACACCCCCCCCACTCACAACCCCCACACACACAACCTCCCCCCCACACACACAACCCCCATACACAAAACCCACCCACACACAAGCCCCCCACACACAACCCCCCGCACACACACCACCACACAGAACCCCTTACACACAACCCCCCACACACAACCATACAACCCCACACAAAACCACACACACAACCACACACAACCAACCACACACAACCACAAACACACACAACCCCACACACACACAACCCCACACACACAACCCCACCACACACAGAAACAAACACACAACCAACACCCTCCACACACACACAAGCCCCCACACACAACCCCCACACACACACCACACACACAACCCCCCACACACAACCCCACACACACATACACGTGTTACCATCCTTGTGGGGACTATGTGTTTTCACCAGCCTTGTGGGGACTAACCCTTCCCAATGTTTTAAAAATATACCAATAACAGAAAAATGTTAAGAAAAAATTCATAATACAGGATCCTGCTTCAATTTTACAAATATGTTGTTATTTAGTCACGCGCACAGAACCATCATTGTGGGGACTTGGACATGTGTTACCATCCTTGTGGGGACCTACTCAATAATTCTCATTTCTGATTGAATACACTCATTATCTAATAGATAAATGCTATTTTTCAGTGCCATACATACATAACATGATACTTTAGTCAAATTTGAATAGGTCACTATGTCCTAGGTGCACCTAGAACAGAGATTTGTCTAATAATGCATTTTACAGTACAAAATGATCATACATATAAAGTGCATGGACAGGGATTCACATATGTTTAGCCTATTACTGAGTGAACACAAACATTAAGGAATATGAAAACAACACATAGTTAAATTAATTTAGAGGCTTAAGATCCTGCAATGGGGTCAGATGGCAAAACCAAGTTGCCATCTGACCACCTAGTTGTTTTTCATCAACCTCACCAATTAGCACCATCTACGTATGGCTGTGCATTAATAGTCCCCAAAGAGATGGCATGATATTATAATACTATTCTAGAGCTGACAGAGTAAGTGTATGATGATGATAATTTGCAAGCCCCCACAGAGATATTGCATGATTAGATTGATGCCCAAGTCCCTACAGATATTGTGGTTTTGGTGTACGATGATAGTCATCCTGCAGTTCATGCAGAAATAACACTATTACAGTAATGCACAGGTCCCACAGAGATAGTTTGTGATTATAGTAATGCCCAGGTCTCCACACAGATAGTGTGGTATTATAGCCATGTTCAAGTCCACACAGAGATAGTGGGTGATCATATTCACGTTCAAGTCCCCACAGAGATAGTGTGTGATCATAGTAATGTTCAAGTCCCCACAGAGATAGTGTGTGATCATATTCACGTTCAAGTCCCCACAGAGGTAGTGTGTGATCACAGTAATGTTCAAGTCCCCACAGAGATAGTGTGTGATCATATTCACGTTCAAGTCCCCACAGAGATAGTGTGTGATCATAGTAATGTTCAAGTCCCCACAGAGATAGTGTGTGATCATATTCACGTTCAAGTCCCCACAGAGGTAGTGTGTGATCATAGTAATGTTCAAGTCCCCACAGAGATAGTGTGTGATCATAGTAATGTTCAAGTCCCCACAGAGATAGTGTGTGATCATAGTAATGTTCAAGTCCCCACAGAGATAGTGTGTGGTCATAGTAATGTTCAAGTCCCCACAGAGATAGTGTGTGATAATAGTCATGTTCCAGTCCCCACTGAGATAGTGTGTTACTATAGGAATGCCCGGACCCCCACAGAGATAGTGTGTGATTATAACCATAATAAAGTCCCACATAGAGAGTATTATGATAGTGTTGTTCAAGTGTTGTAGAGAAAGTGTACGATGAGTCATTCTGACATTCATTCAGAATTCGTATAGCGCTTAATTATAGTCACTCTCAAGACCCCGTTGACAAAATGTGTGATTATGTTCATGTTCAAGTCCCCTCAGAGATAGTGTGTGATTATTGTTATGTTACATCTCCGCAGAGATAGTATGTGATTACAGTCATGTTCAGGGCCCCACATACAGAGAGTTATAACAATGATGCTGAGGTGCTTGCTGTTATAACAGTCATGCCGAGGCTCCTGCAGAGGTAGTATGTGATTATAATGATGCCTAGGTGCCTGTTCAGGTAGTGTGTAGTTCAAGTGATGTTGAGATATGTTGTGATTATACTGAAGTTTAGGTCCCCAAAGCGATAGTGCATGATTAGGGAGGCCCACTAAGATGGTGATTATTGACCTATAGAGAAAGTGTGTGATACATGTAAAGTTCCAGTCCCTCTAAAGACAGTCTGTTATGATATACATGTTGATGTCCCTGATGAGATAGTATGTGATGACAGTCATATTCAAGTCCCACAAAGTTAAAGTATATTGACCCCACGTCCCCACAGAGATAGAGTGTAATTATAGACATGCCAGGTCCCCATAGAGATATGTGTGATGAAATTCATGTTCAATTACTAAAAGATAGTGCTTGATTGATTATATTGATGCCCAGGTCTCCACAGATATAGTGTGTGATTATAGTGATGTCCAGATCCCCACAGAGATAGTCTGTGATTATAAGGATGCCCAGGTCCTCACAGAGATAGTCTATAATTATAGAGATGTCAAGCTCACCACAGTGATAGTGTATAATTATAGAAATATCCAGGTCCTCACAGAGTTGGTGTGTGATTATAGCGTTACCACAGTCCCCGCACAAATAGTGTGTGATGACCGTCTTGTTCAATTCCCCACAAAGGTAGTGTTTGATTGATTATTTCGATATCCATGACCCCACTGAGATAGTGTGTGTTTATAGACTTGTTCAAGTCCCCACAGAGATAGTATGTCTCCACAGTGATGTCTGTGATTATAGGTTTTATGAAGACTTTAACAGATAGTCTTATTCTGGTGGCTTAGCAAACTAATGTAGCCACTTCAACAGTGCCAGCTGCTCGGCTAAGCACCCTAAACCCTCAAAATTCTCTTGGCACCCAAAAACCCATAACCACCCTCAACCCTAAAGATTCATTATCGCCCAAAAACTCATACCCACCCTAAACCCTAAAGATTCATTATCACCCAAAAACTCATACCCATCCTAAACCATAACATTTCCCTTGCCCCCATAAACCCACAGCCACCCTAAACCTTAAAAATTCCCTTCAAAAGCATAAAACCCACACCTACCCGAAACTCTAAAAATCCCTTTCCTCTCAAAAACCTACCCCTACCTTAAACCCAAAAATGTAACTTGCCACCCAAAACCCCATACCCACCATCAAAAATCCCTTGCCCCCAAAACCCATGCAAACACTAAACCCTATATTATTTTTTACCACCCAAAAAACCCATATCAGCCCTAAACTCTATATGTTCCCTTGCCACCCAAAACCCATGCCCACCCTAAACCCTAAAAAATCCCTTTGCACCCAAAAACTGACACCGAACCTACACCTTAAACATTCCCTTGTGACCCAAAAACCCATACACCCAGTAAAATCTACAAAATCCTTTGCACCAAAAATCTTACACCCACCCTAAACAATAAAAAATTCCCTTGCCACCCAAAAACCCATACCCAGCCTAAACCCTAAAACATCCCTTACCACCTAAAAATGGATACCCACCCTAAATGCTAAAAATTCCCTGATCACCCGAACACCCATACCTACCTGAAACCATAACATTTCCCTTGCCCCCAAAAATCCACACCCACAGTAAGCCTTAAAAAAGCACTTTTTGCCTAAAAAGCTATACTCACGCTAAAACCTAAAAAATACCTTGCCAGACAAAAACCCATACCTACTCTAAACCCTAAAACTCGCAGTGAGGGACCCATTCAAAAATATTCGGGCTGAGGCACCCTGATAACAATTCTGCAAGGTCTGTATAAAAATAGGACCAAAACCCATAACCTTCAGGACCTTCCATAGATATACCCAGCAAACTCTGTCAAACGCCTTGGCCGCGTCCGCAGTGACAACGGCCAAGGGTTCTGTCCTCTGGATAGCCAGGTCGATGTTACCTATAAGAAGCTGTATTTGTTCCTCCTGGATATGTCTACCTGCGACAAACTCTTTCTGATCTGGATGTATTAACTTAGGTATCAGCTTGGCCAATCTCCCTGCTAAAATGCCCATAAAGATCTTATAATCGGCATTCAGCAGGGAGATTGGGCGGTAAGAGTCTGCCTTTTTTGGATCCTTGCCTGGTTTCAGTATCAGAACTATTGTTGCCTCTTTCCAAGTGTTAGGGACCTTTCCAGCCAAACCATAGATTGAATTAAAGGTATCTTCCATTGGTTATAGGAGCTCCTCTTTAAGATGTTTGTATATTTCACTCGGGAGTGCATCTGATCCTGCAGCTTTTTTGTTCTTGGATTTATTTATCTGAGCTACGATCTCCTCTGACATAATGGGGGCATCTAAGTTGTTTTTGCTTTCTTCCGAGAGTACTGGGAGTTGTTTATTGCTAAGAAATGACTGACTCAAACTTGGAGGGGGAGCTAAGTCTTCCCTGTACAGTTCTGAGAACATAGAGAGAAGACAGGTCTGTATATCTTCGGTCTTATTTGAAATTTCCCCGCTGGCGTTTATTTTAAGTTCTTTTATGTCATTCCTAGCTCGGTCTGTTCTGGCTTTCCATGCTAATAAAGCACCAGCCTTTTCTCCATATTCATAATTCTGCATCTTACTAGTATCCCACAGTACCCTGCATTTGGCTTCTAGTCTCCCTCTATATTCTGATCTAGCCTCTTCCAACTTACCCAAGATTTGAGTGAGTTGCTCCCGGTCCCCATTTGCTAGCTCCGTCTCTTTCCAAGCCATTAATGCTCTCTTCGATACCCTTTAGTACCCCGGCTTCAATCTTGTTCTTATAACAGATGACTCCGTGGAGTTTCCCCCTGAGCCAGGCTTTATAGGCGTCCCAGACTACATCGGGTGTTGTTGAGTCGGAGTTCAACATGAAGAACTCCAAGGTCGAGGCTTGTACCGCGGCAATCACATCGGGGTCCTGCAGCTTGGTCCTGTTAAGGGTCCACCTTAGCGACCGCCGCTGCACCTCCTTGATCTGATATACAATATGTAAAGGTGCATGGTCAGACAAATGACTCGGGAGCACTGAAATCTCCCCTATGTTAGCTAATGAACCTCTATCTAAAAGAATATAGTCAATCCTGGAGGAATGACAGTACTTTTTGCTATAAAAGGTAAAACCCTTCTCGTTTCCTTTTATTTCCCTCCATAGATCAACTAGGTCCATATCGTGGATCATGTTAACTAATGCCCAACATACCTTCACTGCACCTTTATAATGATTTAAATTAGACCTATCCTTAAGGGAGTCGATCAGTACATTAAAATCTCCCCCTATCACGTATGGTGGCGGCTCCAGCATCCATACCGATTGTAATTTATGGATATAATCTGGATCGTCCAAATTTGGACCATAAAATGAGGCACAGACCATATCACGATTTTCAAATGCTAGTGTAACAATCAACCATCTACCAGAGGAGTCTGACTGTGCTTTTTTTATATCACAGGGCGTCCCTTTTCTAATTAATATGGCGACCCCTCTATTTTGGGCTGTTTGTTTTGAAGCACCAAAGCTCTTTACTCAAGTAACCTTTGAGAAGATTGCGATGCTTTCTTCATAGCTCAGATGTGTCTCCTGTAACAGACATATTTGTGCAGTTGACAATTCTAAATGTTTAAGAATAAGCCTCTGCCTCCGAGGGCATCTTAAGCCATTGACGTTCCACGAGATAAATATTGCCCCACTATTCCTTGAAGTCACAGCTGCCATCGTCCTCTTTTCCTTCCCGTGAGCATCGACCCTTTTTTGAGGCAAGACTTAACACAGTTATACAAATGGTTTAGATGAGGTTGAACTTTTCTTCCTTTTTTCCCACTGCTCCCCCACCACGTCCCCCCCCCCTCCTACCCAGCCCCCCCAACCCCGTGCCCCCTCTGCCCATGAGGAACCCTCCCTACTAATAGGTGAAAGCCTATTTAGCCATCTATCCCCTGTAGGAGAGTAGGGTCTGCAATCCTATGATCACCCGGACTTTTTGCTTTTGTTTCACTGGTTTACGACTTTCTCGGGCTGTGGGCCTGCTAATCAGACCCCCAGCCTAGCTGTTCTCTCTCTAAATTGATACGTGTACCTTAGGTGCATTACCCAATTGGAACTGGGCCACCCTGTCAGACCCTGTAACTCAGGGCATCGGTGTACCCAGGGCCTACCAGGGGCTGAAGCATGTATTATGCCACCCCTGGATGGCCATCTAAATCTGACACAACTGGCTGCACGACAGCTGGGGCAACGGAGCGTACCCGCTCGTTGCTTTAGGTATAGTAGCCCTATATCTAACCACACAATGGACACCCGAGTTCCTATCAGACACTCCTATGGCAGGCCTTGACAATCCTGAAGGCAGAGTGCTTGGAATCGTGCGAATTGGGTTCTGGCCCGAGCCGAGCCCGGTTGCAGCTGGCTGAACCAAGGCCCAATGGCTGTTCCATGATAACGCGTGCCATATCGGTAACTTCGGTATTGCGTTATCAAGACATGTCGAGTAAGGTGTCATACGAATCGGGATGCTACCCCCTCACCAATTCTGGCGACGAGGTTAGCATTCCGCCCTTCTAGAGGGACACGACATGTATGTAACTGTGAACCCCGGTTAAAGTTAACTAAAGCCTCAGCTCCACCAAATGGATTCTGCCACCACAGACACGAGTCTGACCTCCTGCTGCTGGGAGTCCTTCCAAGCGAGGAGAGCTTGGACAAAGGGTTTCCTGTCAAGGGCGGTGTTCGCACCGTCCCAGACAGGGTTTGTGTATTCTGGGTAGGCAGGGCTTTGCGTGAAGGTGACTGCGGAGTGGCACCCCGGTGCTCACTACGCATCTGCCGGTCAGAACCAGTTCCAGGGGTGCCACCCCTGACCTGGGGACAGTCCGGCAGGGGAGAGGGTTGTAACTACCCCCCTTCCTGGTCCCACCCTTAGGGCAGGACCTAGTCATGTACCCACCCCTTTCTTTAGGATAAAGGTCGGGGCGGGGACCCTTCCAAATTAGATCATCTTTGAATCAAGAATACTTTCTACGAAAGGACTTCGAGACTCTTCTCAAGATTTCTCCCTTGTGGCTAAGGAGTAGTCACCCTGCACCAGCGGGCACCATCTAAGAACTCTGCGGTTTGCTGCAAGTCCTTCCTCAAGGAATCCGACAGCCCAGCTCGACGAGAACCGGCTTCCCTGGCACCTCTGACCTCTACCCACGTCATCAGCTCAGCTGTGATCTGTGGGTGCGACGAGACCTCGAGGGACCGGCCATCAACAAAACCTGCACGCTTTCTTAATCAGCACGACCATCGAAGTAATTCTCTGGTGAGTGCTCTGGGGTCCGAGAAGCCCCGACCCTGAGCTGCTCCAGCACCGAAGTGCAGTCTCCCAGCATCTCCACGATCTGCGTGGGGCCCTTCTGCTCGCTGCTCAGTACGTTGTCTGGTCACTAGCCGCTGGCTTGTGCCCTTCTTTGACGACACCCGACAACCAACGCTGCTGGTCTGGTTGCTCCAGACTGGCTTTTGCTTCCTTCTTTAAGAGAAGCACCCCGGACCCTCCTGGTCCACTCAAGACGCCATTTTAAGGCCCACCACGTGGCCCTGAAATCTGCCAAGGCTTGTTGCCCCAATCCTGGGCCCAGCGACACCGACAGCATTAACCTCCGTGGGACAGCTCGCACCTCCATCCTGGTCGCCGACAACGCCTCCTGGTCCGTGAGACTGCAGAGCCCAGCGTCGCCCACTCACCTAGTCGAGGTGACGGCCAACCGGTGCCTTCCTGGTACCCCCTGACTACTGGCTAGTAGTACGAACTTGGTCCCCTCTGCTTTCAGGTATCAACGATCTCTGATCCAGGCTTGGATCTCTACGAACTATTCAGCACTGGTCGCCGGCCAGCAACTCCTTTTCTTCCGGCTCCTGGCTCGTCAGCGAAGACCCCGACGCCTGTAAGACTTGTGCAGCCGCAGCCCTCGTGGCTAGGTAACTTCGGCATTTCGGTGCCTGCATAGCCTCCTTACTCTAGGGTCCCGAGTCCCTCGCTTCCGACTTGCCTTATCGGGTCCGCCCGAGACCACTAAACTTCCCGTGTCCCCGGACATTTGTTTAAATTGTGCACTTGAAGTATTCTCCTAAGAGTTTTGGTTTGTGCTTAGTACCCTGTCCTCATAAAGAGTCCAGGGCTGTTGTGATTCTTAATAAATATTCTGTTTATTTTCATAACACTTGTGTGGTGTCCTTTCACTTGGGGTTCAAGGGGTATGTGATGGTATAACAGCTGGCTTAACACGCCCTCTAGAGTTTAGCCCGAAGACTGCTCGTATCCACGCTACTAGGATAGCTGGTCTAAGGTTGACTTACAACCAATCACCATAAGGGTCGTTGGAACGATACATAGCGGTCGCTAGAATAGCGAAAGTTGCATATCGGGCCAACTTCTCACATTGGTGGCAGCGGTGGGATTTGAGCTTGCTGTTGTTTTACCACGCGTATCCTAAGAACATCTTGTGAAAGATCGCATAAGTACTCCAGGTACATATAACCTAGCTTAGAATACTCTGAGTTCTACTGAACCAGCTGTTGTAGCTCTTCAAGGCTTAGCACACCTTGGCTGCAACTCTTAGCAAGGGCTCAGTAGGTAAACCCATAGTGTAGGTAGGTGCATCACTTACACCACACTCGAAACAGCATGTCGGACAAAGGCGGAAACTCTGAGTCTCCCCTCGTGTCAGTCGACCTTCCACAGGTCACCTCCAGATATGCTGCGCTTAGCTTTCATGAGATGCGACAGATCTGTACGTCTCGAAAGATTAAGCAGGGTGCAAACCCTACCATTCCATTTCTGATTGGTCTCTTGGAGACTTATGATGCCAAGAAGGCGGGTAACACCGACCCTTCTCATCCCGAAATGGAAATGCCTCCCCTCGAGGGAACCCGAGGTGACCCTGACCTTATCCATCTCTCTGCCGAGGGCGAAGAGGAGGACGAGGAACCAGAGACATCTGGGGACGAGGCAGACAAAGGTCCAGTCATAGTTAGTCAGCTAACTCAGGACAACTTAAGCCGGCACGAGTTTGGTACTAGGAGACCCCTGGGGCCTCTCTCGGGCCAGCTTAACATTGGGAACGGACGAGTTAGGTCTCTGTCGAGAGGCTCTAACAGATCCACTCGAACCAATGGCTCTCGAGGTTCTGCTCGAATAGGGATGACATCACCTCAGAGGCGAATGTACGAAGCAAAGGAGCGGGAAGTCAATCTGCGGATCGAAAGGGAAGAACTTGCCCTAGCCAAAGAGAGACTCGCCTTTGCTCGAGAGCAAGAGTTGAGTGGGACGATTCCCACTGGTGGCAGCATTCCCCCACGGGAACCCAGGAGTTTAGACACTAAGCACCTGAATAAGATAGTGCCCCCCTTTAAGCAAGGGGACGACATCCACAAGTGGATTACTGCTTTGGAGCGGGCCTGCACTGTACAGTGCGTCCCCCAGAGTCAGTGGGCAGCTATCTTGTGGCTCTCCTTTGAAGGTAAAGGTAGAGATAAGCTCCTCACCACAAGGGTCGAGGACGCTAACAATTACCAGATCCTGAAGAACACACTGATTGATGGGTTCGGCCTAACCACTGAGCAGTACAGGTTGCTGTTCAGGGATACCCAGAAAACTCAGTCTCAGGACTGGTCTGATTTCGTTGATTGTGCCACTAAGGCTTTTGAGGGCTGGTTGCTGGGCAGTAAGGTTACTGATTACCAAGGATTGTATAATTTGATCATGCGAGAACAGATTTTAAACAATTGTCAGAACCAGTTGTTGCATCAGCACCTTGTCGACTCGGATCTGACCTCTCCCCAAGAATTGGGAAAGAAGGCAGACAGATGGGTCAGAACGAGGGTTAAGCAAAACCAGGGCCAGAACCAGGGTGGTCAGAAGAAAGCAGACCAGAAGGGTAAAGATTCGAAAGGGGAACAAACTGACCAGAAGTCTTCGACAGGTCCCCAACAACCCAAAGAGGGGGGGGGGGGTCAGGCTTCCCAGAAAAAGAAGAATCAAGAAGGTCAATCGAAAAGGTGGTGCCAATACTGTAAAAGTAAAACTCACTGGTTTAGTGAGTGCACCAAGAAAGGAGGGCAGACTCCTGCTACTGCAGCCCCTACGGCACCTGTGCCCCCTAGTACAGCCAGCAGTAGTAGTGCGCCTCCCAAGGGACTAGTTGGGTTAACCTTGGGTTCTGAGGGATGTGACGGCTTAGCTGGCACACTCACTCAGGCTGTCCTTGTCTGTACGGGGGATGTGGATATATCCCCTGATATCAGTCCCAATACTTTGGGCAAATACCGACAGACGCCTTTAATAAATGGAAGAATGGCTCAGGCCTATAGGGACACTTGTGCCAGCGTCACCATGGTGACGCCTAACTTTGTGGACCCTGGACAGATCATGCCAGGTACAGAATTCCTGGTGACCAATGCCAGCAACGCCACTACCAGTCATAGTATGGCGATTGTTGCTTTCTCCTGGGGAGGGGTAAATGGCCAGAAAAAGGTTGTTGTTAGTTCAGACCTCCCAGTGGATTGTTTGTTGGGCAATGATTTGGAGTCATCACGATGGTCAGAAGTGGAGCAACGGACTCACATGGAGATGTTAGGCTTGCCAGCACACGTGTTTGCTGTGACCAGGTCACAGGTCAGACGATGCCCCACTGAGCAGGTGCTGGATCCTGGAACGACGGACCAGACACCTCCCAAGAAGAGGAGCGGTCGGGTTAAGGCTTCGCCTTCCCCCTTGCCCCAGGTCGAGGATCAGGACTCAGAGGAGGCTGACCTCCAAGAATTGCGGGAAACTGAACCTAAAGAACTCGAACTTGATCAAGTTGAGTTTCTGGGCTCAGGGGGACCCACACGAGAGGACCTGGGGAAGGACCAGTTAGGCTGCCCTTCTCTTGAACCCCTCAGACAGCAGGCTGCTGCTGAGGCTGCTGGGAACGCCACAGGTACCCACAAGGTATACTGGGAAGATGGACTCCTGTACACTGAGGCAAGAGACCCTAAGCCTGGCATGACCAGGAGGCTGGTCGTCCCCTTGTCTCAGCGTGGTTTCCTCCTTACCTTGGCCCACGAGATTCCCTTAGCAGGACACTTAGGCCAGACGAAGACGTGGGACAGGCTTGTCTCTCACTTTCACTGGCCTCACATGAACGAAGATACCAAGGAGTTTTGCCGCTCCTGTGTCACTTGCCAAGCCAGTGGTAAGTCAGGTGGCACGACAAAGGCCCCCCTTATACCAATGCCTGTGGTGGGGATTGACACCGTCGGTCCCATGGAACCACCAACAGCATCAGGGCACAAGTTTATACTGGTGGTAGTGGATCATGCCACCAGGTATCCTGAAGCTATTGCCCTTAGGACCACTACAGCGCCTGTTGTGGCAAGAGCCCTAGTTGGAGTATTCTCCAGAGTGGGCTTCCCTAAGGAGGTCGTCTCCGACAGAGGTGCAAACTTTATGTCGAGCTACTTACCTGCTATGTGGAAGGAGTGTGGTGTCAACTACAAATTCACTACTCCCTATCATCCACAATGCAATGGGCTTGTTGGGAGATTCAACAGGACCCTGAAAGGGATGATTCACGGACTACCTGAAAAGCTTCGGCGTAGATGGGACGTCCTGATCCCCTGCCTTTTATTCGCTTACAGAGAAGTCCCACAGAAGGGGGTTGGCTACAGCCCTTTTGAACTTTTGTACGGGCATCCTGTGAGAGGACCCCTGTGTTTGGTGAAGGAAGGATGGGAGAGACCTCTCAAAAAGCCTGCAACCAGCATAGTGGACTATGTGCTGGGCCTCCGCTCGCGGATGGCTGAGTACACGGAGAAGGCATCCGAAAACCTTAAGGCCAGCCAGGAACTCCAAAAAACTTGGCATGACCAAAAGGCTGTCTTGACTGTTTATCAGCCCGGACAGAAGGTGTGGGTGCTGGAGCCAGTGGCCCCGGCAGCACTCAAGGACAAATGGTCCGGGCCCTACACCATCCTGGAGAAAAAGGGAGAGGTCACCTACCTGGTAGACCTGGGAACTCCCCGGAGCCCCCACAGGGTGCTCCATGTCAACAGGCTCAAGGCATATGTCGACAGGAAGGACATGAGTTTGCTCATGGCCATGGATGAGGGACAGGAGGAGGAGAGTGACCCTCTCCCCGACCTGCTCACTCAGAATCCTGACGATGGATCGGTAGATGGTGTTGTCTTTTGTGGCAGCCTCTCCGAACATCAACAGGAGGATTGTAAACAGGTTCTTGAATCCTTCCGGCATATGTTCTCTCTAACCCCCAGTCAGACCAATTGGTGCGCCCATGAGGTCGACACTGGTGACAGCTTGCCCGTGAAGAGTAAAATCTACCGGTAGCCAGATCACGTTAGAGACTGCATCAAGAACGAAGTGCAGAAAATGTTGGAGCTGGGAGTCATTGAACCCTCGGACAGCCCCTGGGCTAGTCCCGTAGTTCTAGTGCCGAAACCTCACACCCGGGCGGTAAGAAAGAGATGAGGTTCTGCGTAGACTACCGGGGTCTCAATGCAGTCACTAAGACTGATGCCCACCCAATACCAAGGGCAGACGAGCTTATCGATAGATTGGCTTCGGCCAACTACTTAAGTACGTTTGACCTGACAGCTGGGTATTGGCAAATCAGGTTAGCTGAGGACGCCAAGCCCAAGACCGCATTTTCTACCCCTGGTGGGCACTACCAGTTTGTGGTGATGCCCTTTGGTTTGAAAAATGCACGTGCCACCTTCCAACGGTTGGTGAATCACGTTCTCACTGGGCTGGACGACTTCTGTGCGGCGTATCTTGACGATATTGCTGTCTTTAGCTCCACCTGGGAGGATCACCTGGTCCACCTGCGGAAAGTGTTAGAGGCTCTGCAAGCGGCAGGTCTCACTATCAAGGCTACCAAGTGCCAGATAGGGCAGACACAGGTTGTATACTTGGGCCACCTCGTCGGGGGAGGTCAAGTTCAGCCACTGGAGAGCAAGATACAGTCAATCAGGGACTGGGCTCCTCCAACCACCCAGACTCAGGTTCGAGCTTTCTTGGGCCTGACTGGTTACTACCGGAAGTTCGTCAGAAATTACGGATCGATTGTGACTCCGCTCAATGAACTGACGAGTAAGAAAATGCCAAAAAAGGTTCAGTGGACAGCGAGCTGTCAAAAAGCATTCGATGACCTAAAACAGGCCATGTGCACGGCACCTATCCTCAAGAGTCCAGACTACTCCAAACCATTCATTGTCCAAACAGATGCTTCTGAGTTGGGTGTGGGAGCTGTTCTATCTCAACTGAATTTTGATGGTAATGACCAGCCCATTGCTTTTATAAGCAGACGGCTGACCCCCAGAGAGAAAAATTGGTCAGCTATAGAGAGGGAGGCCTTCGCTGTGGTGTGGGCCCTGAAGAAACTGAGGCCATACTTGTTTGGCACTCATTTCAAAATTCAGACCGACCATAAGCCCCTCTTATGGCTAAATCAGATGAAGGGTGAAAACCCCAAACTGCTTAGGTGGTCCATTTCCCTACAGGGGATGGACTTCACAGTGGAGCATAGACCTGGTACTGATCATGGCAATGCAGATGGGCTCTCCAGGTATTTCCACTTAGAACAAGAAGACTCACCTGGTCAAGGTTAGCTTATTGTCCCAACGTTTGGGGGGGGGTCATGTAGGAGAGTAGGGTCTGCAATCCTATGATCACCCGGACTTTTTGCTTTTGTTTCACTGGTTTACGACTTTCTCGGGCTGTGGGCCTGCTAATCAGACCCCCAGCCTAGCTGTTCTCTCTCTAAATTGATACGTGTACCTTAGGTGCATTACCCAATTGGAACTGGGCCACCCTGTCAGACCCTGTAACTCAGGGCATCGGTGTACCCAGGGCCTACCAGGGACTGAAGCATGTATTATGCCACCCCTGGATGGCCATCTAAATCTGACACAACTGGCTGCACGACAGCTGGGGCAACGGAGCGTACCCGCTCGTTGCTTTAGGTATGGTAGCCCTATATCTAACCACACAATGGACACCCGAGTTCCTATCAGACACTCCTATGGCAGGCCTTGACAATCCTGAAGGCAGAGTGCTTGGAATCGTGTGAATTGGGTTCTGGCCCGAGCCGAGCCCGGTTGCAGCTGGCGGAACCAAGACCCAATGGCTGTTCCATGATAACGCGTGCCATATCGGTAACTTCGGTATTGCGTTATCAAGACATGTCGAGTAAGGTGTCATACGAATCGGGATGCTACCCCCTCACCAATTCTGGCAACGAGGTTAGCATTCCGCCCTTCTAGAGGGACACGACATGTATGTAACTGTGAACCCCGGTTAAAGTTAACTAAAGCCTCAGCTCCACCAAATGGATGCTGCCACCACAGACACGAGTCTGACCTCCTGCTGCTGGGAGTCCTTCCATGCGAGGAGAGCTTGGACAAAGGGTTTCCTGTCAAGGGCGGTGTTCGCACCGTCCCAGACAGGGTTTGTGTATTCTGGGTAGGCAGGGCTTTGCGTGAAGGTGACTGCGGAGTGGCACCCCGGTGCTCACTACGCATCTGCCGGTCAGAACCAGTTCCAGGGGCGCCAGCCCCTGACCTGGGGACAGTCCGGCAGGGGAGAGGGGTGTAACTACCCCCCTTCCTGGTCCCACCCTTAGGGCAGGACCTAGTCATGTACCCACCCCTTTCTTTAGGATAAAGGTCGGGGCGGGGACCCTTCCAAATTAGATCATCTTTGAATCAAGAATACTTTCTACGAAAGGACTTTGAGACTCTTCTCAAGATTTCTCCCTTGTGGCTAAGGAGTAGTCACCCTGCACCAGCGGGCACCATCAAAGAAATCTGCGGTTTGCTGCAAGTCCTTCCTCAAGGAATCCGACAGCCCAGCTCGACGAGAACCGGCTTCCCTGGCACCTCTGACCTCTACCCACGTCATCAGCTCAGCTGTGATCTGTGGGTGTGACGAGACCTCGAGGGACCGGCCATCAACAAAACCTGCACGCTTTCTTAATCAGCACGACCATCGAAGTAATTCTCTGGTGAGTGCTCTGGGGTCCGAGAAGCCCCGACCCTGAGCTGCTCCAGCACCGAAGTGCAGTCTCCCAGCATCTCCACGATCTGCGTGGGGCCCTTCTGCTCGCTGCTCAGTACGTTGTCTGGTCACTAGCCGCTGGCTTGTGCCCTTCTTTGACGACACCCAACGCTGCTGGTCTGGTTGCTCTAGACTGGCCTTTGCTTCCTTCTTTAAGAGAAGCACCCCGGACCCTCCTGGTCCACTCAAGACGCCATTTTAAGGCCCACCACGTGGCCCTGAAATCTGCCAAGGCTTGTTGCCCCAATCCTGGGCCCAGCGACGCCGACAGCATCAACCTCCGTGGGACAGCTCGCACCTCCATCCTGGTCGCCGACAACGCCTCCTGGTCCGTGAGACTGCAGAGCCCAGCGTCGCCCACTCACCTAGTCGAGGTGACGGCCAACCGGTGCCTTCCTGGTACCCCCTGACTACTGGCTAGTAGTACGAACTTGGTCCCCTCTGCTTTCAGGTATCAACGATCTCTGATCCAGGCTTGGATCTCTACGAACTATTCAGCACTGGTCGCCGGCCAGCAACTCCTTTTCTTCCGGCTCCTGGCTCGTCAGCGAAGACCCCGACGCCTGTAAGACTTGTGCAGCCGCAGCCCTCTTGGCTAGGTAACTTCGGCATTTCGGTGCCTGCATAGCCTCCTTACTCTAGGGTCCCGAGTCCCTCGCTTCCGACTTGCCTTATCGGGTCCGCCCGAGACCACTAAACTTCCCGTGTCCCCGGACACTTGTTTAAATTGTGCACTTGAAGTATTCTCCTAAGAGTTTTGGTTTGTGCTTAGTACCCTGTCCTCATAAAGAGTCCAGGGCTGTTGTGATTCTTAATAAATATTCTGTTTATTTTCATAACACTTGTGTGGTGTCCTTTCACTTGGGGTTCAAGGGGTATGTGATGGTATAACAGCTGGCTTAACACGCCCTCTAGAGTTTAGCCCGAAGACTGCTCGTATCCACGCTACTAGGATAGCTGGTCTAAGGTTGACTTACAACCAATCACCATAAGGGTCGTTGGAACGATACATAGCGGTCGCTAGAATAGCGAACGTTGCATATCGGGCCAACTTCTCACATCCCCTCCATGGAGCAACTGTATAAACACAGTTATTATTTATAAAAATTCCTGCTAGTTGCACATCATTTTAGTTAAAGACCAGCTTAATCTATCTTAGTCTATTTCGCTCCCTGCCCCTCTTTTCTGTCTCTAATCTTGGCTATAAGAGCGTCAGCTTCCTCCCCTGACCTGATCTGGTGCATGTGGTTGTTCCACATTACTCTCAGCTGTGCCGAAAACTTCAACTGTGCCTTAGCTCCTAAGCTATTTAACTCCTCCAGTCTTTTCCCCAACTCCCACTGCCTTGCTGCAATGATATGTGAAATGTCAGATCTTATATGAAAAGTAAAGGGGTTGGAACTGTTGAAGTGTATGGAGCCTACTTTTAATGCAGTAGAGAGAATCTGTTCTTTTATGGAGTATGTCAAAAAATTAACCAGAATTTTTCTGGGTTTCTGCTTTGTAAGATTTCTCTTGAAAGGGTCACGATGCACTCTCTGTATGTAATGCAACAGGTCCACCTCTGGCATATCTTTTAAAACTGTCCCCTTCAATAGAGCTATGACAAACCCCTTGATATCCCCCCCTCCAAAGACTCTGGCACATTCAGGATTCTCAAATTGTCCTGACGCGAATAATTTTCCAAGCGCTCAATGTCTTCCTTAAGCTCTTTGTTCTGTGCAGACAGCTTAGTGACCTCTGCCTCGGTAGTCCTCATCGACTCCTTAATCTTAGGAAGCTCCAACTCCATTACCTCAGTCCTGAGAGTAACTTCATCTACACTCTTGGTCAGTTCTTCACACAAAGCCTTTATTGCTGCTTGGTTGGCCTCAGAGACTGTAAATCTGTTGGCCATCTCGGCTTGATTGGTTTCAGATACTTTAAACCTACTAGTGATTTCTTCCTTCGTGGCCAATAGGATATCGGCCAGCGAACCTGCATTTGCATCTGGTTTATCTGTATGGTACACAACACCCGTACCTGAACTATCAGAAGGGTCAGACCGATTTTCAGAAACATCTTGTGCTATATTCGACATATCTGTGCTTCTGGCCGATATTATGGCGCTCTGCGTGTCCTTTGGGCCTTCCTCCTCTAGAGCCGAATATCGATTGTTTAAACCAATGTCCGCATGTACTATTACCTCTACGTCTACTGGGGCAGAACAGTTATCAATGCTGTTCCCATTGATACCTCCCTGTATCGGGCCCTTTAAGGAGTTTATCTCTGGGTTTATCTCTGAGATAGCTGAGGTGGACTGAGAGGGCTGGGTGCCCTTACTGTTCTGTACAGATTGAATGTTAGATGCTTGCTGGACTGATCGGGCTTCCAGGGGGGGGCAGCTGGAGGCAGAGGTTGTAGTAATGGTACTAGACATTACTTTATAATAAGATTTAAGTAAGGGGCTAACTTTTATATTTACTTCTGCCACTTTTGCCCCTTTATTTTTCCCCCTGCTTTTGATGGTTTTGGGGCTTAAATACTCTTCAGAGGTGTTTAGCTTGGTTTTCCCCCTTCTTGCCCGTTCCTTCACTACCAAAATAGGGGGTGAAATGCGTGGTGGATAAACAGGTTTTCCCTTGGATGTATTAAACGCTGTCCTGGCTCTTAGTGTGTATCTGTTCTTTCTCTCTGGAGACTGGCTTTCCTCAATGTTACTGGCCCCAGTTACGCTCTCTTTGGCTTCTTTGCCCTTGTCACAGCCTCCCTCTACATCCATACACCTTACCAAATCACTTGTGACGTTATTACCACTGAATTGGTGAAGGTTTAATCCTTGGAGAGCGCTGGCACATATATCACTCTCACCCCCTTCTCTCCCTCGGCTGCTCTCTGCCTCACGTATTGCACAGCCTGTACTGCTTTGCCCCCGTGTCAACCCGCTACTTGCGTTTTTTAATTCTGCTTTCCTCGCCGCCTCAGCTCCGCAGACACTCCCGCTGGCTCTGCCGCCGCTGACCCGGAACACCAGCAGTGCGGAATCACGCCTCCTCCTCAGCCTGGCCGCCTCCTCCCACCGCCAGTGTCGGTTCCCAGAGACGTCGTTCCCAGAGACGTCGTTCCCAGAGACGTCGTTACCGCTCTCAAGCAGTTCGCGGTCACTGCCCCAACTGCGCTTGTCTTCGCTGATCTCCCACCTCTCACCCTTGCCTGACCGGCGAAAACCAAGATTCGGGGGCATTCTCGGCCAGCCAGCCGCAGCTACAGTAAAGTTCAGTGGAGTTCAATTTAATTACGGTACAGGGATATATTACGAAGTTATACAGAGTGCAGGATATAATTATATGGATCTTTATAAAAAATACATTTTCTATGCAGGAAAACTAGCTACTCCATAGGTAGGGGAAGGTGACCACGGCCGTTCAGCTAGCGGCCGCCATGTTCCTCGTAACCCGGCCCCCCATGAAAGATAGTCACCAATCAAAAAATCAAAACATCCATTAAGACACTTATTTAAACATGTAATCTTCCATCGACCTTTACATATACATATATAAAACATTTATTTTTCAGAAAGACACACATTCACTGGATGGTGTCATCAGTGATGTCATGAGTGATGTCACTGACCATATCATGAGTGAGGTAATATGTGACGTCATCAGCAGTGCATTGCAGGCGCGCAAGTTATAGTGAGTCCAACTAACTATAACGTGGGAATTTCAATGGTTTTATGTCAGTAAAATTTCCAGCTAACTATAACTGGTGTCAAACCTATGTTTTTTTCAGTGAATTTAATAGGTTTTTCAAATGCTAATTCCTAACTATAACTGGTGTGAAACCTATGGTTTTTTCAGTGAATATATATATATATATATATCACAAACACAGAAGAGTTACCCCTACGAAAGAGCCTCACACAGGTAGGTATTTCTTTGGCGTTTTATTTGTTGAAGGTTGCAGCTCAGGTCACAAGATTACATTCCCCATCTCAGTTAAGTCAAGCCGACGCGTTTCGTGCTCCATTGCACTTTGTCACAGGCTGATGATTTCAACAGCGCAGAACCACGATGAACACCTGAAATAGTTCCAGAGACCCGCCTTGTGGGCGTAGGCAGAAGCACTGCCTGCTGGGTTCTGTAGTGTTCAAAACGTATTACTCCAGTGAGCTGGTGCCACGTTGTGAAGAATTATTAAAGTTCAAATACCCCGGTGGGCTGGTTCAATGTCCTGTTTTCCTTGGGCTGCATCGTGATTCTTACAACACGCACCCCCTGTCCAATTAGCAGCCGATATCGGGTGACATCAGCCAAGGTCCGCATCCACGCAGCAGGGCTCTTTCACGGCTGGGCCAGCCGTCAAATATCACAAACACAGAAGAGTTACCCCTACGAAAGAGCCTCACACAGGTAGGTATTTCTTTGGCGTTTTATTTGTTGAAGGTTGCAGCTCAGGTCACAGGATTACATTCCCCATCTCAGTTAAGTCAAGCCGACGCGTTTCGTGCTCCATTGCACTTAGTCACAGGCTGATGATTTCAACAGCGCAGAACCACGATGAACACCTGAAATAGTTCCAGAGACCCGCCTTGTGGGCGTAGGCAGAAGCACTGCCTGCTGGGTTCTGTAGTGTTCAAAACGTATTACTCCAGTGAGCTGGTGCCACGTTGTGAAGAATTATTAAAGTTCAAATACCCCAGTGGGCTGGTTCAATGTCCTGTTTTCCTTGGGCTGCATCGTGATTCTTACAACACGCACCCCCTGTCCAATTAGCAGCCGATATCGGGTGACATCAGCCAAGGTCCGCATCCACGCAGCAGGGCTCTTTCACAACGTGGCACCAGCTCACTGGAGTAATACGTTTTGAACACTACAGAACCCAGCAGGCAGTGCTTCTGCCTACGCCCACAAGGCGGGTCTCTGGAACTATTTCAGGTGTTCATCATGGTTCTGCGCTGTTGAAATCATCAGCCTGTGACAAAGTGCAATGGAGCACGAAACGCGTAGGCTTGACTTAACTGAGATGGGGAATGTAATCCTGTGACCTGAGCTGCAACCTTCAACAAATAAAACGCCAAAGAAATACCTACCTGTGTGAGGCTCTTTCGTAGGGGTAACTCTTCTGTGTTTGTGATATATATATATATATATATATATATATATATATATATATATATATATATATATATATATATATATATATATATAATAAACAAATGCACTTGTGCTTCCGAAGGGCACACTCGACAATCCAGCCATCCAGCTTGTTGGCCTCTTGCAGCTCTGCTACCCATCATGCCAGCATTCAACCATGTCCCGACGGGTTTTGAGGCCCTTTTGCCTCTTCGTCATGGGGTCTGTAATGAGGAAGCATACATATCTCACCCCTTCAAACAACAAATGTATTCACTCACCCCCATCCCACAGCATCTGTGACAATTTGCCAAACTTTCCAAAGTGGAATGGAGAAATTATGGGGGACGTGAAACAATTGAGAAATTTCTGAGATATAATAGGCGTATCAATTTAGGAAATATATTCCTGCGAAGATTTTCACGTCTCACAACTGATAATTAAAGCCTAAATATGCCTTCCTCCTACTCAAGAGAGACTGGACGAAAATTCAAAATGAACCAGTCTAGAGAGAAGAGAACTGAGAGAAGCGATAGGAAAGTGCCATCTCCCAAGACTATAAAACACACTCAAACCTTCGGAATCACCCTGCAGACAGGGCAAAGTCCAAAACTAGTCATATGTTTCTCACACATGAGACACTGCCCTAGACTCACACTTTAATTAACGTATTAGACTGGAATGGGAAGCAGTGACACAGTCCACTCAGAAACAAGGGTGCCCTATAAAACTGGCATGCTACACTTTGTTAGAATCTATGTGTAATTCCTGGCCGTCTGTACCAAATGAGGCAAAAACAAGGAGAAGATGGACTACACAAAGCTCGACTGTCAACTACACCAAGTCATGTGACTCAGAGACAGGCTGCAGCCACTAAATGGTTAAGTCAGGACAATGCCAACTTTCTAAAGTAAACACAAGGTGATGATGGAAGGAGTGTTGAAACTATTCAGACATCCAATCCCAGTCACAGATCTGGGTTGAATCCATCATCGTTCTTCAGGTCACTTCAGCACCCCAGTTCAGACCCAGCTATATGCAAATCAGTCTTGACCTTGTGCCTCATGGGAACAGTCCAGACCGAACTGCCAAGCCACATCTTCCTTGGACCGGAAACAAGCATCCTGGGACCAGTTGCTGGGTAACATAACTCATCAACCAGGCTAGCTTGAATCCAGTGGCAAAGTGAGCAAGTGACCCACGTCTGGGCATAGGGTGAACAAAGCAAACACAAGGAGATGATGTACGAAGTGCTGAAACTTTTCAGACACTCACCTCAAGTCACAGAAAGCTGATTAGTGGCATTACTCTGAAACCAGTCCCAGGATGCTTGTTTCCATTCAGGTTAGACTGTTCCCATGAGGAACAGGGTCAAGACTGATTTGTACATGCCTGAGTCTGAACTGGGTGGCAAAGTGAGCTAAAGAACGATGATGAATTCAACCCAGATCTGTGACTGGAGATGAGTGTCTGAAAAGTTTCAGCGCTCCGTCCATCATCTCCTTGTGTTTGCTTTGTTCGCCCAAAGTTGGCAGGGTATGCCCAGGCGTGTATCTCTTGCTCACTTTGCCACTGGATTCAAGCTAGCCTGGCTGATTTGGGGTGTTACCCCGAAACCAGTGCTAGGATGCTTGTTTCTGGTCCGGGGAACACCTGACTTGACGGGACTGTTCCAATGAGGAACAGGCTCAATGCTGATTTCCATATGCCTGTGTCTAAATTGGGGTGATGAAGTGAGCTAATGAATGATGATGGCTTCAACCCAGATCTGTGACTGGGGGGAGTATCTGAAAAATGTCAGTGCTTTGTCCATCAGCTTCTTGTGTTTGCTTTGTTCACCCTAAGTTGACAGGGAATGCCCAGACGTGGGTCCCTTGCTCACTTTGCCACTGGTTTCAAGCTAGCTTTTCTGATGAGGGGGTGTTACCTCAAAACCGATCCCAGTATGCTTGTTTCCGGTTTAGGGAAGACCTGGTTCGGCACTTCTGGCTGGACTGTTCTCATGAGGAACAGGGTCAAGATTGATTCGCATATGGCTGGGTCTGAACTGGGGTGGTGGCTGGAGAACGATGATGGATTTAACTCAGGTCTGTGATTGGTGGTGAGTGTCTGAAAAGTTTCAGCACTCCGTCTATCATCTCCTTGTGTTTGCTTTCTTTGCCCTAAATTAGAAGGGAATGCCCAGTCATGGGTCCCTTGCTCACTTTGCCTCTGGATTTAAACTAACCTGGCTGTTGAGGGGTGTTACCAGGATGCTTGTTTACATTCAAGGGAAGACCTGGCCTGGCAGTTAGGGATAAATTATTCCCATGAGGCACAGGGCCAAGACTGATTTGCAAAAAGCTGGATCTGATCTGGGATGGTGAAGTGCGCTAAAGAACAATTATGGATTCAACCCAGATCTGTGACTTGGGGTGTGAATCTGAAAAGTTTCAGCGCTCCGGCCATCATGTCATTGTTTTTGCTTTGTAGGAGAACCAGGCAGCCAGCTATTTTCCTTCATACAGCAAAAGTCAGACTGCAGAAATGTGGCCTTCTCCTGTCTGTGCACACCGAAAACAAAATTCAGTTAAACACTTTTTGAAAATGTGTGATGGTTTCTTAGATCAGCAGGAGTGCAAAGACTAGTCACTTATACATTATAGTCAGGGTCACTAGAATTATGCAAATCAAATTTGCAGTCAGGGTGTTTTCTGCATAAGTATAGTTTTGCCCCCTTTCCTACATAATCTATCACCTGCATCATTCATAATCTGCAGATTTTAACACAAAAATTATTGCTATCGCAAATGAATAAAAGTTTGTAAAACACAGCAACACGTGTTGTTGCGCAGTGAAAGGCCCTCCGCAAAGGTTGAGTGATCACCTTTTTGTTGCATATTGCTGTATTTGGGTGTTAAACAGATACTAACGATGTTAAACTTTTGCCCAAAAAAATGAGGTAATACTATCACAAAATGTGCTGTATTATGCTGCATAACTTGCCTTTTCTTGACACATAATTTAGTCAAACCTGTCACATAATTTGGGGTCCCCCTGCTGCATAATTCCAGCGCCCCTGAATGGAGTGTACTGGACTGGATATGCCAACCTAACCAGAGAGAACTTCAGGAATTATTTTGAGCACATTCCCAGTCACAAAAAGCTCATTTTACCAAACGGAGCTTTACTTTTGCCATGCTTTCTAAACTTCTAAACTGAGAGTCAATTAATTAGCCAAACGACAATGCTTTTTTCGCAGATAATGTTATCCCATATTGATTGTTACTAGGGAGCATGGATTTGCTGAGTCTGTCGTCTTCTTTTTTCACCATCTGTACCCTGAAAACTTCAACAGATTTAGCATGTGTCCGGTTTTAAGTAATGGGCAGCTGGAGACAGTGGAAAGCAGGTTCATGTGTTCTAGTGCAGTGTTAGCTAGCTCCCCCAAACCAAAAGAAATTTCGTTAACACAGATTATACTGTGTAAAGGTTGCATTGAATTTCTCTTACTGTAACGTGGACAGTATTGGAGAATGCTTGCATTTAAGATATGTAAGGTATGCAGTGGCCCTGAGTCCATGCATAATTTTCTACGTCTATGTTCAGGGAACACTAGGGTTTTTGATTTTCAAAATTTGGTTGCCATGAATATTGGACCTTTTAATATTTTTCATACATCCTGTGATTTTTTTGTTCCCATGTATATTGATACAAAAAGTTCTAGAATGCAAAGGATAAAAGTCGAATTTTATGAATTATTCTTTAGGAGTGCAGTGTTTATGTGCTAACATCAAGGAGTGGCTTATGAGACCATAGTGCCAAGAAGCCACGCAGTTTACAATTGAAAATTTGCAGTCAGACATTTTCCCTACTCACCTACTGAATTGAAATAAGGGAAAACGCACAAGTGAATACAAAGCATTTCACTGTCTGTGCTTTTCAAAGTACTCCATCTCTAAAGCACCAGCACCGAAAACTAATTATACATTTCAAATTAGAAATATTGGGTTGCTCCAGTCATGGACACTTAACAGTTTACTTAAATTGGCATATAGTTGACGATGGGTTATTTCAGAATGAATTTCCAGCCAGCTCTTAAAGGTGCAAAAATGACAATGTTTAAAGGTCCGAGAATGTGAGTTCCGTTCACCTTTTCACTCCTAACAGGATAGTATGTGTCATTGGCGTTAGCAATGTGTTCTTTGCCTTTGCAGATTTTTTTCCCTTCCTCCTTCGTGAAGAGCCCCTTCACTGCCCGTTCTCCTTGGCAGCCCTTCCCCCCTGAAGGTGTGCTGGGTGTGGACCCTGCAGCGCAAGAGAGCCTCTATTGTCATGCTCTTGGCTGGGAAAGAGGTGTGAAGGGGAGCTTCCTTCAGCGCCGCATGACAAAGACATTGACTTTGCCGGCTCCGTCAGGCCTCTTTCAACCCACACCCCCAGGGTTTGCAGAGCTGAGAGCCTTCCCCAGCAGTCTGATTTCTCAAGCTGTCCGTGAGGATACTTGTTTTGTGCCTTTATTTTTAGTGTGCAAGCATTGTTTGAGCCTCCGGGGCTTCCGCTCATTAATTAGCCCCTTTCTTCTTGCATTCTCACTCCTAAAAGTCCAGTTTGCTCACTGCGTTTGTACGAGGAAGTAGATCTCTGTCCTAGATGTAAAGTTTACACTTAGGAAGGCATGTGTTCATAAAATATTCTGTATTCAGGACAGGAGTAAACCTTTGAAACCATTGTTAATAATGCTTTCATTTCTGAAATATCAACTGACGCAGGCCACACAAAGGCTTTTCCAAATACTTAAAGCAGATTTTTACGATGGGATCCACGTTTATTTTCCCAGGGTATCCGCTAGTTTTTAAGTACAGTTCCTGGTGAGTGCACGAAAGGTGCATAGATATGAAAGCAGCTTGTAAATGAAAGTTGCGCTTGTTCCAAAACTCACTGAGACTAGGAAAAACATTTGTTATTATGAAGTGCTTGTGCATGAACAGTGTGAGCACAAAACATGTGCTCTCATGAAACAATTGTGCGCCTGAATAAAGTGTACATAAATTACATTTGTGGGAGAAAACAGTGGCCTATAAAAAAAAGTGCGCTTACGGCAGAGCGCACCCATGAAAGAAAGCAGTGTGTGCATCAGCGAACATGTGCATAAAGGCATTATGTGCATGAATCCAATGCATGCATTAAATTAGATTAGACACAATGTGCAGGAGACAACAGTGTGCATGAACTGCACTTTTACATTCAAGCACCTTATATCACATTTTCACCCTTCCATTCACCCACTGATATCCACCATTTCAACTTTGCATTCTGTCATCCATTCATTCTTTCGTCTATCATTTAATCTACATCCATCCATCCACTCTGCCATCCATGCATTATAATCCATCCATTCACTCTGCCATTAATACAGTCTGCCATCCACCCCTCCATTCTGCCATCCATCATCCATTCACACATCCAGTTAATCGGCCATCTATTCTTTCATCTTTTAACACACCCTACCATCACTTCACTTTCCCATTGTTTACCTTTCCATCAAACTATCCATCCATCCAACCCATTAACTCTGCTATCCTTTCACCTATCCATCCACCTATTCATTTACTCACCCATCCATCCATTCATCCACCCAACCTTTTATTCGGCCATCCTGCCCATCCACCTATCCCTTTTCTCATCCTTTCACCCACTCATCTAGCTACCCACCCACTCATCTACTCACCCACTCATTCATCCATCCTTCCACCCTTCCTTTCATTCAATATTTCTTCCATCTTTCTCTTTTCTATTTGTGCACTTTTCGTTCTTCAGTCCTCCTGCTTGCTCTTTTATTAACCTTATATTCCTTTTTCGAGTTAATTATGAACTTTTGTCTGCAGAGTTGCATACATAGGAGGCCAAAAAAGAACCCCAAACCTGCTTTAGTTGCTAAAGCGGTGGTTCACGGCATCACTAATTGTCTCCCCCTATGTATCTCATCCAAAGTGCTTTGAGGCTACTGCAAGGTGGGCATAACATTGCTTCAGTTAGCTGCCTGAAAGAATGTAGCCTTTACCACAAAACAATACTATTCTCTCCCTCATCTAGCCATCATCTCAAAGAACGTATTCCTTGTTGCATAGTAATATTTAAACAAGGGCAAAGCAATATAAAGGGCCTGCATTTTTGGTATGAGCATTAAACTAACAATTGCCTTTGATGCCCCTAGGTTACTTGCCAAAAGCAAGAAAATCAGTTTATATTGTATTGCATTGTATTACACCTTCATGCTTTAATTGTTCCTCTCTATGACACTTTACACCTCTCTACGATGCTTTATTCCACTCTGCACCACTTTAGTCCTCATTACTTTACATTGCTTCACTCTTCTCCACTCTGACACTTTATTCCTCTCTGCAACACTTTGCTCCACTCTGCTCCACTTAACAACACTATACCCCATTCTACTCCTCGATACAACACTTTACTCCACTCTGCTCCATCTGCTCCACTCTACTAAACTTTATGACATTTTACTCCACTCTACAACACTTTACTCCACTCTACAACACTTTGCTCCACGCTATGACACTTTGCTCCACGCTATGACACTTTGCTCCACGCTATGACACTTTGCTCCACGCTATGACACTTTACTCCACGCTATGACACTTTACTCCACGCTATGACACTTAGCTCAACTCTACGCCACTGTACAATACTTTACTTCACATTTCTCTACTCTGTCCACTCTGACACTTTACACCTCTACATGACACTTTGCTCCACTTTACACCTCTACATGACACTTTGCTCCACTACACTTTACTCCACTCTGCTCCATCTGCTCCACTCTACTCCACTTTATGACATTCTACTCTACTCTACAACAATTTACTCCACTCTAAAACACTTTACTCCACTCTAACATTCTACTACACTTTACTCCGTTGTGCTATACTTTAGAACACTATACTCCATTCTACTCCTCTCTACAACACTTCACTCCACTCTGCGCCTCTCCGCTCCACTCCACTCTACTCCAAAACACTCCACTCTACGACACTTCACAATACTCCTCTCTCCTCTACGCCACTCCAGAACTCTCCAGTCTATACTCCTCCATTCTACACCGCTCTATTCCACGACACTCTACAACACTCCACAAAACCCCACAACACTCATCTCCCTCTCTGTTACTTCCCAATCCTCCACTGCACTCTCCTCCCCTCCGCACCACCCCACTCTACTCTACTGCACTCTACTCTACAACACTCCGTGACATTCCACAACACTCCACTCCATTCAACTCCATGACACACCACTCTATCTAACTCCTCTCTATGCCATTCCAAAAACCTCCGCACCACTCTACTCTACACCACTCCACGTCACTCTAAGCTACTTCATGCCACGTCACTCTATGCCTCTTCATTCTTCCACACTTTACTCTACTTTGGAGTATGCTGGTGTAGAAAATGACTAAACACACATTGGCAGAGCCAATAACTCTTGCATAGGTGAGACCTTATGCCTTTGTCAATTCTTGCTACGATTGCTCTTCATCCACACTTGGGAATGTCAACAAACTGTGTTAACTTGGAAAACCTTTGGAACTGTTTTTACATTAAGCCGTTCAAATGTTTTTAAAATGATAATTACATATAATGGCGATATACGAATATATCTTCTAAGCAGTTTACTATTATTATAAGAACTTTCCTTTTCGTTTAAAAATATACTTCCCCATGCTGTGGGCATAACGTTACTTCAGTTCGCTACCTGTGAGAATGTAGCCATTACCGCAAAATACCGCTAGTCTCTCACTCATCTAGCCATCAATAAAACATGTATTCCGCATTGCTTATTAATATTTAAACAAAGGCAAAGCAATTGAAAGACTTTGTCTTGCTGCTAAGTACTAGCATTAAAATGTAACAATAGGCATTGAAGCCTATAATTTTTCTTGCCAAAAACAATCAAATCAGTTTATTTGTATAGCATTCTATTGCACCATCATTTTTTATTTGCAAATAAGGATACAATGTCAACAGTGAAATATTCTGGGTTTCAAAACTGACCACAATTGCTTTTAGCAATATTATCAAACCACCAACAACATATAGGCCCAAAATGTCAAAATTCAAAAGCTTCATGTCAATAAAGGTTTATTTTTATAAATAGAGAAAAGGTTCATTTGAATGAAAAATACTTTGATAAACATAGTGCTATGCAGCTTTTACTTTGAAAAGTCTGTTTTATGCTGCTAATATGTGTTTCTGTTGAGCAAAGTGTATTTAAGTGCAAAGTGTGGCTATGACTATGGCTTGGTGTCTTTGTATGAATATGTCATCATGACAAAGCAGTGCATTTTTTAAGTCTGGCTCAACATACATGTGGCATACTCTGCCAATCAACATCATGTAATCAAATCAGTTCCTACAAAAGAATTCCATAATTGTCACAATTCTAACATAATACTTGTAAAGGCAGAAATTCAAAAATTCTGCTTAACTCTGTAGTCCTAAAAAAGATGGTCGGGTGCTCTGACCTACTGCAAAGGTATCAAACAACTTGGCACAATGGTAATTCGCGCATCCCACACGTTCCCTTGTCACAAATTTCTGGTGCTTGCTCTATTCTCTGCATATTGTTCTGCTCTTTAAATCACTTACAATAAATATTATTGTGATATTCGAATATATCTTTTAATAAGTCACTAATTTTATAAGACATCCCTTGTCTGTTAATAAATATTCTTCCCCATGCTGCGGGCATGACATTGCTTCCGTTCACTGTATGCAAGAACGTAGCCCATAGCGCAATATAACTATTCACTCACACACCTCTAGCCATTATCTAAAAGAACATATTCCATAGTGCATATTAGTATGTGAACAAAGGCAAAGCAACATAAAAACTCTGAATTCCTGATACAAGCATTGAAATGCAACAATAGGCATTGATGCCGCAAGGTTATGGGCAAAAAACAATGACATCAGTTTATATCCTATTGCAGTGCAATGCACCATCATTATTTAATTGCATCTTCAGATCAAAAGGCAATTGTGAAGTATTTTGGGCTTAGAAATTTAACCTAATTGCTTTTAGCTTTATTTATAATACCACAAACTACTTTCAGACACAAAAAGTCTAAATTAAAATAGCTTCATGCAAATAAAAAAATAATTTTAATAAATAGAAAGGTTAATTTTCATGAAAATATTTGAATAATTACAGGACTGTGCAGCTTTCCCTTTGAAACGTCTGTCCCTTGTGCTGCTAGCATGAGATTCTGGTGAGCAAGTGTGTTTAAAATGCAAAGTGTGTTTAAGACTGCAATACCATCACCGGTCTACGGGGGCAGAGCTGAGCATAAATATAAACACACTTGATGTAACACAGGTCCCCACAAGGCAGTTTTTTTAAAAGTTGTAAAAATTGACACAGATGTTACTTAAGCCATTTTTTATCATTTAGAAGACATTGCCTTGTGGGGACTTGGGTTCAAGTCCCCACAGTGCACTCAAGTCCCCACAGCGTGAGTGTGTTATCACACCAAAGTCCCCACAAGGATAGTAACACAAACCCACACGCACACACACACACACACACACACACACGTTCCCCCATGG